>NW_006399767.1:7975267-7978751 GCF_000299155.1 Elephantulus edwardii | reverse complement strand
ACATTGTACATTTTGACTCATGTGGTCCAAAGTCACATTCAATAAAATGGTCAGTATTTAGTGTTTAAAGAGTTGCACTTGCCTCTTGGGTGGTTTGAATTCCCCAATGGCTCTGAGGATGTAAGATGGATCATTTCCTCCCATGGAATTTATAGCCTGAGAAACCTAAGGAAGGGTCCGTTATAGGTTGGTTCAACTCAGTGAGACATAACAACATTAACTAGAGAAGGGGTCCTAGTGGTGCTGTGGTGAAAGAATTTTGCTGCTGCTCCAAAGGTTTGAAATTTGCTTTTACCAGCTATCAGGAGAACTATTTGGCAGCTTCTCTGTATAAAGTATACAGCTTTGGAAATCTTACTGGAGTGAATATGCTGTCAAACACCTGCTTGGGGTGCTAAATAATGAGGGCATCACTTAAAAGACTAAGGTTTAACTTACTCAAGATATATATATATATATATATATATATATATATATATATGAAAGGTATGGAGTTAGGACTTCCCTGGCATATACCCTTCCTGATTTTCAACCATGCAGTGTTTCTTTGCTCTGCTTTGATGACTGCCTTCTGGTCCAAGTTGGCACTAGCAGTTGGGTCCTGCTGGTCTAGACATTCCTGGTCTATTGGCACTTGAGGTCAGGAAATAAAAAGATGCATTTATTTCTATTTTACTTTGAAGTTATTTAAGACACACAGAAAGAAAATCTGCTGCAAAGGCCCTCTCCAGAGTGCTAAAGAGCAAAGTTGTCATTCTAGACACTAAGGTGTACCTGATCTAGCCCATTGTCTTTTCAGTTGCTTGCTAGTCATCTGAAAGCTGGACAATGAATAAAAATAACAAAGGAAGAATTAATTCCTTTGAGTTGTGGTGCTGGAGAATAGTATTAAACATACCATGGACTACCAAGAGAACAAAGCAATCTGTCCTGGAGAGGGTGAAACAAGGTTGCTCCTTAGAGGCAATGATTTTGAAGCTCTGTCTCACATACTTAGGACATGTTGTCGGGAGGAGCCATTCTTGGAAAGGGACATAATGCTTGAAGGGTAGAGTGTCAGTCCAAGAAAGGAAGACCCTGAATGAGATGGACTGACATAATCACTGGGTAATAGGAGTAGATGTGGCAGAGACAATGAGATTGGCTCAGGATAGGGCAAATGTTCATAGGTCACTATGAGTCATAGTTGACTTGAAGGCACATAACAACAGCACAGTTACGTAAAGGAGCTCTGATAGTGTAGTCTGTAGCATGTTGTGCTATTAGACAAAAGGCCTTATATCTCCTGTGGTTTGAATACACCATCAACTCTGAGGGAAGAAAACAGACACCTTTCTCCAGTTAAGAGTTATAACTTCAAAAACCTGAAGGAAAGTCACTCTAATCCAGGATCAGCCAGAGGGTAGTGAGTTTGCGTTTCATTTATTTATGGAAGGAATTATCAGTAGAGGAAGCTGAATAAAGTGTGTACAGGAAAATACCTTTTTTTGAACTTTCTGTGTGTCTTAAATAACTTCAAAGTAAAATAGAGATAAATTTATTAAGTAATAATTAAAATAAACAAACCTTGTTAGGTTCAAATGAGAGATTCTAGGAGGTCAGCGATCAAATCCACTGGCTCTACTTGCCAGTGTATGACTTTGGGAAAATCATAGTCAGTCTGTGTTTCAATTTCCTCATCATCAGAAAGGAAGTAATATGAAATAGTGGCATCATTCATTTTTGCTAAGATTAAATAGTTAATATCAAATGCTTTGGATATTGTATACTAGCAAGCATTCTACAAGTTGACATGTGCAAACCACTCATACAATGGCTAATAATATACCTGGAAAATAGTGGTGGATTCAATGTGTAAATGATGTAAACTCTTTGTTTACACACTAATGTCTATTATATTTCTATACAGTAGTCCCCAGTTTACAACACAGTTCATTGTAATGACTCTATAATAAGACAGTTCTCATGCAAGTAGAATCTTTAATTTTTTAAAGTTTTTATTGCTAATGCCTTTTATTAATAGTATATATCTTTTTTAAACTTTTATTATTTTGTGTGTGTGTACCGTCAAATCAGATATGACTGGTATAGGAGATTGTCCCTCCTTCTCTAGCAGAGTGTCTGGTGTATTCGAACCATATATCTCTGGGACTGCAGTGTAGCTTCTTGCCACTAGGCCACCAGCGCTCCCTATAGTGATATATCTTATGCTTGTCTTTGAAGTTTGGAAATGTTACAAATAAACTTACATATTTTAATGCATATGTGCACTATAAGAAGTCCTGGAAATCATAAGAATTTATTCCAATGATTAAGATGAGTAGGACGATACTGGCATTTTGTCAAATGAAGTAATAACTCCACTTGTGATAAGTTCTGGATTACCTCTGAGAATGAGGATGACATCTCTAGTGATAGAATTAGTGAGAACTATCACCTTTTAAAATATGTGTATATTTAATGGAACATCTCATTGCTCTACAATATGCCTATGTTGCTGTTGCTATGTACTATCAAGTTGGAAACAATTCATAACTGAGTTATGAGTTAAAGGGTTTTCAGAGGCAGTAAATCACAAAGGAGGAGATTGCCCATAATCTCCTGAAGCTTTCCATAATTTTCCCATCTTTCTCCTATAGAGCAGTTGGTAGATTAAAACTGCAAGCCTTTGGGTTGACAGTACAATTTCTTACCACTAATCCATCAGAGACCCCTAAATATGCCATTGGTGGTGGTGTTGTGTGCTTTTGAGTCAGAACCAACCCATAGCTGACCCTCTAGTGGATTTTCAGAGGCAGTTATCTGCCCGGGAGGAGATTGTCTACCCTTCTTGTGCAGATTGGCTGGTAGATTTGAACTGTGTGGTTTTGGAATTGCAGTGCAGTTTCTTACCACTAGACCGCCAGAGCTACCTATAGACTTCAGCAAACCAAACAACATTTGAGTCTATGTTTTTAACCATGTGAAGCCCTTATTTTAATTTAGGGGGAAAAACCTAGCTAATCCTTTCATTAGAAATTTTTTTACAACTTCTTCATTTTTCTCATTTTCTTTCCTCCTTGAAATCCACTAAATCCTGATCTTTTGATCCTGCTTTTGATCTGTGTGTGAGCTGCTCCACACTGGAGATATCAAGCTGTCAACTCAGCATCTCTGCCACATGGATGATTTTTCTACTAATCTCTTCCATCATATTAACCTGATCAAATACTGAGAGAGTGTTCACACAGCTCAGCAATTTTCCCCATGTTTTCTCTGCATGCATTTCCAATAACTTCCTTCCAGGATGATGCAATGTTTGAGATACATTAAATGTTGTTGTTATGTACCATCAAGTCACCTGCAATGCATGTTGTTGTTGTTGTTGTGTGCCGTTGAGTCTCTTGCGACTCATAGCGACCCTATGCACGACAGCCCTAAACTCTGCACTGTCTTGTGCCAATCACACTGTCTCTGACACTCCCATCCCGATAACCCCAGTCAC
>NW_006399767.1:7971699-7972852 GCF_000299155.1 Elephantulus edwardii | reverse complement strand
TTAGTCTCCAGAGAGACACCATTGCTCTTCAGTACTTTGGAGAGGTCCCTAACAGCAGACTTTCCCATGGCAATGTGCCTTTTAATTTCCTGGCTACTGGTGACAAGAGCGTTGACTGTGGAGTCAAGCAAACTAAAGCTGTGAACAATCTCAATCATAGTGACCCTAAATACAACAGCCTTAAACCCTGCTCTATCCTGTGCCAATCTTATTATCTCTGCCACACCCACTCCCATTACCCCATTACTTCAGCAAATTATATCCTACAGTATTGTATGTGTTATCATTTACTGTCAGAACAGACTCATAGGTGACTCTGCAGTGGGTTTCCAGAGGCTGTAAAGAACATGGGAAGAGATTTCCCAACATTCTCAGAGCAGCTGGCAGATTCTAACTACTTCACCAGAGACACAAAATCTGTTGTAAATATTATTCCTCATAACTCCAATAATTCATTCTTACATAACTTCCTCATGGTTTTTGACCCTTTTAGCCCATCTTCACTCTTTTTTTTTAAGACTGAAAAATCTGCTCACACACAGTATGGCTCCCCCATACTTGGATAAGGCGCAAAAGGTAATGGCGTTCAATGACCACAAAAGCCGCGGAGAAAAAAAATGCCCCAATTCCCAGCTTTTGATATTTTTCCTCCTGATGATTTGACCTGCTCTGTAACCGCTTCCAAGAAATGTCATTTTCTTGGTTCAAATCTCCACCCTGTTCTCCCCAGGTCACCTCAGGCCCTCCCAAGCTCCAAAGCCAGTGGCTGATGATGAAATGGCTTTACTGCAAAGTGGGAGGGGATTCCTCCCCATGACGACTGTCTCCCAATGTTAAACCCCTTACTCATCTGGAGAGGAGAATCAAGCAGGGCCACAGGAGTTCAAGAAGTCGCACACATTGGGTTAAATCTTAGTGTCTGGAAACCGGAAAACAAGCAGAAAGGTTGACAGGGCTGAAAGGATCATTCTCCACCACCTAAAGCAAAGGAAGGGTTTGCATGCTGGGATCCAAAGTGGAGGGTGGGGTGCGGGTGGGAAGGAGGCGTCAGGTTCACATTAGGCCATTCTTTCAGGCTTGGGGTAGAACCACACCCCGCTGACCAGGCAGGGCCCCATCCTAACTCTTAAGTTTGGTTGGCTTTTTAAAAAAA
>NW_006399767.1:7962984-7971599 GCF_000299155.1 Elephantulus edwardii | reverse complement strand
AACATTTACAGAGATTTTGGATTTCTGTTCATTCATTGTTACACTTTTCTCCCTCCCCTGACCCCTGCCCAGTTTACTCTTCTCTTTGAAAAGTGAAAGAAAAATTCCTTCATTCGTATGCAATTCTAGCGGCCTCCCCACCCCCAATACACTCAACTAGGCAACCTTCATTCTGGACTCTTGTGATAACCATAATACCCTATTATATATCTCTTTTAACCTATTCTCTCCCTCATGAAGTTGCAACTGGAAACCAATTCATTGCTTTTTCTCAGAATTTTCTGTCTTACTTTACCGAACTTTGCAGTGTTTTCTTAACCCATATTTGGGGTCTAACTTCATAGTTCTATCCTTCTACTTAAATACATTTATTTCATGGTAAGATTCATAGGACTGTTTCTTTTTACTGAACTGTGAACTCCTTGATGGCAGAAATCCAGAAGCACACATTCACTCATTCATTTGTTGTTATGTGCTATAAAGTTGCCTGCGACTCATAGCTCTGAAGCCTGCCCAGTCCTAAACCAGTCTCACTGACTCCCTGATTTGGATACACCTACCCTCATGCCCTAGCTACTATATCAATTCATTCATCTAAGAAATACTTATTTAGGGGAGCTCTGATGGCCTAGTGGCAAGAAGCTGCACTGTAATGTCAGAGGTAAAATCCACTCTGCTGGAAAGGGAGGGGCAAGCGCCTCCTGTACCAGTCAGATTCGATTTGACCAAATTTAAAAAAAATTTAAAAAGAAATATTTAAATATGTATTTAATAGTCGTGAAGAGATGAAAACAGCCTGTTAACCAACAAATGGATAGAAAAACTGGTACATTCACACAATAGAATACCACCCAGCACTGAGAAACAATGAATTTATAAAACACATCACATGAATGAGTCTGGAAGATAGTATTCTAAGGGAAATATCTCAATCAAAAGAGGAAAAATACTGTCTAAGAACAGGAAAAGAATGGATAGATAATAACACTATACTAGGTGAAGGGAAGGACCATCTAAAAGGAAGGAATGATTAGACACTATATGTATGACAGTCAACAATCTGGAATAAGACATGCATGGCAAAGTGAATTGGAGGAAGGAAAAGGAAGAAAATGTATATCAGTGAATGAATGATAATAGATATATGCTGTAAACTTTTACTAAAAGTATAATTTAAAATATTTATTGAAGATCTGCTATATGATAAGTTCTAATTTAGATGCTAAGAATACAACATTGACAAGACAACTTAGTCTTGTTCTCATTGGTAGTTGACTCATTGTTGTTGTTGTGTACCATAGAGTTGAAATCAATCCATAGCTGACCCTCCAGCAGGTTTTCAGAAGCAGTTAATAGCGCAGCCAGAGATTTCCCATCCTTCTCCCAGAGTAGCTGGTGACCTCGAACCAGGTGCCTTTGGGAGTTCAGTGCAGCTTCTTGCCAGCAGCCCTATGAATAACACTTTTGAACCTTGCCCTGTTTGGCAACACACTCACAATCTCTGGTAGGCTCAAGCATATTGTGGTAGTCATTGCATCAGTCCATTTTGTGGAGGGTCATTCTTTCTCTTTCTCTAATCTTCTACCTGTCCCTGTATGATGTCTCTCTTCAAGAGTTGGTTCCTCCTAAGAATATGTCCAAAGTAAGGAAGAGGAGAACAAGGCATGGTTTAAACACAGGAGAGATCTACATCAGGGCTTTATCCCTTCTCTATACCTATTCAATCTGTATGCTGAGCAAATCATCCAAGAAGCCAGATTCTATGAAGAGGAATGTAGCATCAGGATCAGAGAATCTGCACTATGCAGATGACACAATCTCACTTTCTGAAAGTGAGCAAGACTTGCAGTGCTTGTTGCAGAAGATCAGCCTTCAGTATGGATTATATCTCAGTATGGATTACATCAACTAAACAAAAATCCTCACCACTGGACTGATAGGTTAACATCATGATGGATAGAGAAAAGACTGGGATTATCAACAATTTCATCTTATTTTGATCCACAGTCAACACTGTTGGTATCAGTGGTCAGGAGATTAAGAGACATATTTCACTGGGAAAGTCTGCTGCCAGGGCCCTCTCCAAATTATTGAGCAGCAATGATGTCAGTGCCTCTGACTCAGGCCATGGTCTTTTTTATTACTTGCAATGTATACATTTTTGAGCTAGACAATGAGTAAGGATGAGAGAATTGAAGCCTTTGAAATGTGCTGTTGAAGAAGAGTGCTGAATATTCCATGGACTGCCAAAAGAACAAAGAAATACATCTTGTGGGAAATGCAGGCAGAGTGTTCCTTAGAGGCAAAGATGATGAAGCTTCATCTAACATACTTCAGGCATGTTGTTGTTAAATTGACCCATAGTTGACCCTTCAGTAAGTTTTCAGAGGCAGTAAATTGTACAGGAGGAGATTGACCTTCTGTGGAGTAGCTGGTAGATTCAAACTACATGCTTTTGGGATTGCAGTGCAGTTTTCTACCACTAGGCCACCAGGGCTCCCTATTTAAAATGTCCTATTGAGGAGATTGAAACTGTCAACAGCTTCATCATTTTTTGGATCCACAATTAATACCCTTGGAAGCAGTAATCAGGAAATAAGGAGATACATTGCACTGGAAAAATCTGCAGTTAGGGAACTCTCCAAATTAGTGAAGTGTAATGATGTCAGTTTGAGTATTAAGGTACATCTGATTCAAGCCACAATCTTTCCAATCACTAGCTGTGCATCTAAGAGGGGAACAATGAATAGGGATGATAGAAGAATTGATGCCTTTGTGATGTGGTGTTGAAGAAGAGCATGGATGGCCAAGAGAGCAAACAGGTCTTGGAGATGTGTGCAGAGTGCTCTTTAGAGGCAAGAATGATGAGGCTTCACCTAACATACTTTGGGCATGTAGCTAGGAGGTGCTATTACTTGGAAAGGAGCATGATGCTGGGAAGGGTGGAGGATCAGCAAAGGAGAGAAAGATCCTCATCTAGGTGGATTGACACAGGGACTGCTGCAATGGGCTTCGTGTGTCAGGAAGTATGAGGATGGCGCAGGGTAGATCAGGGTTTAGATCTTTTAGTCATAGGGTCTCTATGAGTCATACTCAACTCGAAGGCACCTAATAAGAACAACAACAGTGAGGCTAAATAACTGTCTAATGCCCTTTAGAGGTTGTTCCTTAGAAAGAGACATCATGCTTGGAAAAGGGGAAAGTTGACAAAAGAGAAGAAGACCCTCAACCAGGTGGATTGATATAATGACTGCAGCAATGGGTTCAAGTGTGTCAGTGAATTTGAGGATGGCATAGGACAAGATAGGGTTCAGATCTATTTTTCATAGGGTTGTTGTAAAAAGAGCAAGGGTCACGTGGGGACAGCTACATCTGACTTTTCTCAACTCTGCAATTGGAAACTGTCCCCTTCAATAACATCAACAACACAAAACCAATTTCCGTGAGTTAAAACATATGCCCTATGCTCTTGCTCTTCTTTCTACTCAACCTAATACCAATCTTACTGCTCTAGTGGGTCCAAAATTTGATGTGATGATTCACAAATCACACAGCCTAACAATCTTAGGAAATTAAAAAGGCTATTATTCATGTTGTTAGCAAGATACAATCACTTAGTCAGAACAGGTTCTGAAACATGCTTACAGACACTTCAGCCTTGAGCCACACAGCTTTAGGCCAGTGTTACCAACATCTTAGTCCTGCCAATTACGGCTCCTCTCGCCTCACATATTCCCCACTCCCAGTCTTCAAAAAAACATGGGCAAAAAGGTCTTTGCTCTGTTTCAATGGTGTCCCAAGGCCCACTCCATCTCACAC
Organism: Elephantulus edwardii; assembly: GCF_000299155.1. Lineage (NCBI taxonomy): Eukaryota > Metazoa > Chordata > Mammalia > Macroscelidea > Macroscelididae > Elephantulus > Elephantulus edwardii. Next base: position 7,967,780 of record NW_006399767.1, on the reverse strand, counting down.
CAGGTCTCTGGTTCTCTTCTCTGGCTGCCATGGCTGCTACTCCCATAGACCCTGATCTGCCAGTGCATGACCTGCTGGTGTCAGAATCCCAGGCCTCAAAGGACACACTACATTCTCTTGCTTCTTCTTTGCTGGTGGTCAGGTGTGTTTGTTTTTTTTTAAAAATCTTCTGCTGAGTCTATTCAATTTAGTGGTGAGACTAGCCATTTCCCTTGTGGGTATGTCCACCCATTGCATGGCAAAGCCAATTTCAGTGGAGAGGAAAGCCATTTTGAAAAATAAACCCTTCATACCACAGGTGCTATGAGTCATACTCAACTCAATGTTACCGGAAAAGAACATCATTTCCTTTTTCTCATGCTTCTCACTCACTGCCATCAGTTGATTCTGAGGCATGTGTTGTTAGGTGTCATTGAATTGATGTTGCTTCATAGCAACCCTATGACCAACAACTTTGAACCTTTCTCTATCCTGAACCATCCTCAAGATCTCTGATAGGCTCAAGCCCATTGCAGTAGTCATTGTACTAATCCATCTTGTTGGGGTCTTCCTCCCTCTCTCTGACACTCTACCTTTCCTGGAATGATGCCTCTTTCCAAGTATTGGTTCCTCCTGAGCTTCACCATCATGAGCTCTAACAGGTATTCTTGTTCCACTTCCTTTTAGTTATATTTGTTTGTTCTTTTGGCAATCTGTGGGCTATTAAATACTCTTCACCAAAGCTACCATTCAAAAGCACTGGTGAAGAGTAATTAACTATTCTTGTTAGGTCTTCTTTATTCATTGTCCAACTTTAAGATGCATAGTAAACAACTGACAATATCATGTCTTGGATCAGGTGCTCCTTAATCTTTAAACTACAATCCTTAGTCTTTAGGACCTTGTAGATGTTCTTGACAGCATGTTTCCCCAGTGCAATACGGCATTTGATTTACTGACTGCTGCTGCCACGGGTGTTGATTGTAGATTAAAGTAAACGGAAATCACTGACAACTTCAATCTTTTATCTATCATGATGTAACCTATTGGTCCTGTAGTGAGAATTTTTGTTTTCTTGATGTTGTGTTGTAAACCACATTAAAGGCTGTAGTCTTTGACTTTCTGTAGCAAGTGCTTTAAGTTGTTGGGTTTTTTCCTGTAAAGAAAGTTGTGCCATCCACATATTACAATCTTTGATGAGCCTTCCCCTAGTCCTGATGCTATGATGCTACATTCTTCTTCATATAGTCCATTTTCTCAGATGACTTGTACTGCATACAGATTAAATAAGTATAGAGAAAAGATGCAACCATGACATACACCTTCCTGATTTTTTTTAACCTTTAGTGATTTGAAACCATACAATGTTCACCTGTTATGTTTGGACAGTCACTTCTTGGTCTATGAAGAGGTTTCACATGAATGCCACTAAATATTCTGGTATTCCCATTCTTCTCTGTGGGAAGCCAAATTTCATACTAAATATTAATAATAAACCAAATGCTATATCAGGATATGAGAGAGCACACAGATACAAGCTGGAATTAACCCTGAAGTACTAAGGCAAACCTTAAATGTTTACAAGGGTAGGCAATCCTTAGGTGTTTGTATGATTCTTGTATTGTATTTGTGAACCCCTCTTTCCTGAGTCAAGCATAAGGTTTTCAATAGAAAGAGCTTAGCTTCATTTGCATAGAATTCTCTTTGTGATTTGTTCCCTGGCAATTTTCAATAAAGGCACTGGTAATTTGTGATCAGCACTTCAGTTGTTCTAAACGCCTCCGCTTTACTTCTGTTTACCTTTACATTCTTGGCATTCTGTTTCGTTATTAATACTTAATAATATACTTTATCCCCGGTCTACAACACTTCTCAGTGATAGCCATAATTTATTATGATACACATAGTCAAATACTTTTGTTTAATCAATAAAAAAAAGGAAACATCTTTCTGGTATTCTCTGATTTCAGCCAAGATCCAACCAACATCAGCTATGATATCCCTTGTGCCACAGCCTCTTAATCCTGCTTGAATTCTCAGCAGTTCCCTGTCAATATACTATTCCAGACATTTTTAATAACCTTCAAGATTTTATTTGCATGTGATATTAATGATATTGTTTGATACTTTTACCATTCTTTTTATGAATCTGAGTCACAGTGACACTCTTATCATTTCCCAGCTTGTAAATCTTCATAGTAGGAGACTGTTCATCCTTCTTCCTCAGAGCCCTGGCGGATTCAAACCACTGGAGACATACGGCCTTTTTGTTACTGTACAACAAGCTACAGAATGCATCACCAGAGTAATGGCTGGTCCACGACAGGCACCTAGTGCATGACAGGCAGCAATTGCTTCATTGATGGATGAGTAGGGTGAGAAAAGGCATGTTTCTGTAGCCCAACATTTAAATAAAAGAGAACAAAACATAGTATAAAATTTGCTGCTGTAAGCTTTTGATATCAATGAAAAAACAACTTCTATAGGAAATGACCTACCTTTCTGCCTCCTCTTCCTCCTTTGTAAGATTTCCTGTGTGACTTTTTGCTGTTGATAAAACAGTAGTAACAACAGGACAATGCCGATGCAAAATAGAAGTGTCTCCTTTGCAGTAATGAAATCTACCAGAAAACCCTTTAGAATTCTTCAACCTTCCCTAATGATGACATTATTGGTGCTGCCTGTGGTGGTGGTGGTATTGTATGTTGTATGTGTCAGAAGCGACACATAGTTGATCCTCCAATGGGTTTTTAGAGGTGGTAACTTGCATGGAAGGAGATTACCCATCGTTCTCCCATGGATCTGCCAGTGGATTTGAACCACTTGACTTTGAACCAGCTTCTTACCACTAGGCTATCAGAGCTCCCCATGTAGTAATGTACAATAGAGCATAAATGTGACTGAGACAATAAAAAAGTCAGGGTTTTGCCAGAAAATACTTGCTATGCTTAATTTTTTTTTTTAATATATACTTCCAAGATTGGATTCTTTTCATTTTGAGGCAAGGCAGTTAGAGACAGATCTCAGAGAGGATGGCTAGTTTTAGGTCAGAAAACCACAAGGCAGGTATTTTCCCCCAATAAGACATGCCCAGGCCTTATGGCACTGAGCACTTGCTTAAATGGTTGTGTAAGCATTCACAATCCTCCGTTTTCCAAACCCTGTATGACCCACCTTTAGAGGCATCAGAGACCCTTCTGGAACAAAACCCAAACTGACACCTTCAGAGACTGCACCTGCACATCATTCCATGGTAAGGGGTGTGTTTTCACCCAGAAGGCTTTGCAACAACATCCATTTTGAGCAGTCAACTCTATGTGCACTTAATTGTCATAACCCTTCCAATACAGGTTTAAAGGAGAATGGAGACTTTTGTTGCCAAAGCACTTTTTTTTTTGCACTTTCATTGTTCCAATTCTCCCTGAGAGCCTTTCTTTCTCTCTAATAAACTCTTTCTCCCTGGAAGAGTTCTTGTGTCCATTAGGGTAAGGAATTGCACTGCTAACCCAAATTCACATTATTTAAATCCATCCACTGCTATTCTGGAGAAAGATGGGCAATCTCCTCCTGTGTGAACCTCTGAAAACCCACTGAAGGGTTATCTGTAAGTTGGTTCCCACTTGATGACACATAACAACACAGCAAAAACAACCTGAAAGACAGTACTTTACCTCCTCGTCCTTGGTTCGAGTTGGCAAGAATTCTCAACTCTGAGGTTCCTGTAACAATTCAAATATTGCATTAGCTTCCTATTTCTTTGGATGTCAAGCCCAGGAAAATTATATAAAATTAAAAAAAAAAAACCCAACATTGGCAATGAGAACTGCCACTTGTCCTAGAGAGCAGGCCAAGAGGGTGATTTTCTTGATATGTTTTCCTAAAACAGATTGGCCAGTCCATTTACAATTCTGTTCACCTCTGTTCTGACCCTAGCTGCTGATGCAATATTAATTTCCCTGACAAACCACGAGAGCTGGGTCGGACCTCACAAGTTAAAAGACACAGTCCTCTATGCTGCCAAGTGTACCCTGGGCTTCAAACATCTATCGCAAGCTTGCAGATCTCTACAACATCTTTATTTCTGACCTGCTGGTTACAAATTTGCAAGTTTCCTCTATTACTTCAGGATGCCAGCTACAAACTCTAAGGTCCTCACATTCTCCCTCTTTTCTGAGCTGCTGGCTCTCATTACTTCCTTGGGTTTGATAATTCACTGTATTATGTCCCATTGAAATGACTACGACTCATAGCATCCCCCAAAAAGAATGTTATTCCCCTCAGTTCTGACGTTTTTTGAAGAATCTGTTCCCAGACTGATTTCTTGGGTAGTTCTATTAAGAATGCCAAGATTTTATCATAACCCGCAATGTTAAACTGGACTTCTAGCTCCCTTCTCCTCGTTTTACTGATCTGGTTAGCCACACTGATATCTTTTTAGCATAATACCTCAGGTAGGATCTGGAGACCTCATCTAAAACACTTAAAGCACTGTTGAAATTCCAAGATTTTAAAAATTATCTTTCAGAAACCAAAGACAAAACCCAGGCTTTTTGAGTAATGTTCTGTGTAAACCATGCTGTGTTACTGCTAGTATTTAAGACTGAAGCACACAACTCTTCTCTTAGATTCCATCACTAGTCACTCACTCTCTGTATGCCATAGAATAAAATTTAGAATAAAAATTATTTTATTTATTTTTAGTTCCGTAAGTACTGAAGAGCAACAATGTCTCTTTGGAGACTAAGGTGCGTCTGATACAGGCCATGGTCTTTGCTATCACCTGTCATGCATCAGAGAGTTGGACAATGACCAAGGAG
>NW_006399767.1:7925520-7962601 GCF_000299155.1 Elephantulus edwardii | reverse complement strand
AACAACAACAACAACAATACGTTTATCCACTTCCACTGCTGTCCAGTCTATTCTGCCTCACAGCTCACTTCCATTATGTTTCAGGGTCTGTATATCTTTACTGGAAGAGACTTCCCATTTTTTCCCTGCAAAGCAACTGGCTGATTCTAATCATTGATCTTCTCTTTCTTTACACACAGTGCCATCAGAGCTCCTTATTAATACTTATACATGGCATAAAATTAAAATGTTCAAAGGAGCCCATCATGAAGAAAACATGTCCGTCCTTCCTCTACTGTCTCCAGGCCAGCCGGTTCCCCTCCCTGGCATCCACTGCTATGCTTCCCTGAATATCTGTGTGTGAAATACTTGGCTCCAACATCCAGAGGTTTCATTGTCACGCACATGTCACATAGTCAGGTACATAAAGTTAAATAGGGTAGCATTTTTGTTTTTGTTAGCAATTTATGCAATACTTGATAGATCTTTTTTTACTTCAAGAAGCAAGACAAAAGTTGATAACATGAAGTAATTCAAGAGCACAAAAACAACTGAAGAAATCCATTTTGCTGCTAACTACTGAGGTCAGATTTGTTCCCTAAATGCACATATCTAGCTTCCTTCCAAACCTAAGTGCTGCATATTTGTATTTCTCAAGTCAAAGTTCAGAGTTTTGCATCTTTATCTTGTTCCACAGGATCGATGCTCCAAATGGCCACCTTGTTGTTGTACACCTTCAAGGCAAGATGAACTCATAGCTGATTCTACAGTAGGTTTTCAGAGGCAGTAAATTGCATGCGAGTTGATTGTCAGTCTTTCTTCTGTGGAGCAGCTAGTGGGTTCAAACCATGTGCCTTTGGGTTGACAGCGCAATTTCTTGCCTAAGCGGCCACCAAAGTTCCTTCCAAATGGTCTAGGTATCTAAAAAGTCCAATGTTACATGACATGGTGCAATTTTATGATTCATTTTATCTTACTGCATTTCTTTAAAAATTAGTAAGCTTTCTGTCAAATGTATAGCAGTAGCATTTATCAGCATATTATTTTCCAAATAATAACGTCTAATGGCAGCATTTGGAAGCAGGAGTGGCATCCACTTACTAAACAAAATGCCTCTGGAAACTCTATGAACTTTGAGAAACGACAATAGTCATAGAAAAGAAAGGATTCAGATCTTTTGTTCCTAGAGTCCCTGAGAGTCATGCTCGACTCGTGACACAATGATAGCATATACAAAGTGCTCAAAATCATGAAGACTTGATGAGTTGTCAACATTTCAAAGTATTGCCTGTCAGCATCGCCTCTTCATATATCAATTCTCAGCGGAGTTACATAAAAATCTTAATGTAGTGTTGGGTCTTCGAGCAAATGGTGAGTTGAGTAGGGCTGATTGCATCAAAAATCACTTGCTAAATTACAGATTCCAAGACTAATTCCCTAGAAGTCTTGCTCATCAGATCTGGAGGAGATGTGAGAAGTACTTTGTTTACAAGCTCTTAAATCAGCAGTTTTCCAGTCTGAGCATCTCTCCCTGAGCCTCTGTCTAACTCTCATTCTAAAATTCTGATGGGCAGGAACTGGTCCAGGGTTTCACAAAGCTCCGAAGCTAACTCAGTGCACAGCCAGAAGTGAGAATCACTGCTGTAGATTTTTAAGAAGCTTGCTTGGCTGTGGTACATCCTCATTGGTCCTCATTGGGCATATGTTTACTTATCTCATGTAGAGTTAATCCTCTTTCTCTTCCCCTTGAATGTCACCTTTGAGTGAGAGAGTTCTCTGAAGGATGGAAATGGTTCATGCTCCAGCCATACTTACTGGAAGGCTGGTTATTTGAACCAACACAGCACAGATTGCCAGGCAACAGGAAAGAAAATCCCAGAAGTCTACTTTGGTAAAGATTCCAGACAAGAAAACTCCACAGAGATGTTCAACTTACAGGGACATGAAGGGTTGAAATTAACTGTTGTTGTTGTTGTTGTTGTTGTTGTTGTTGTTGTTGTAATGCACCATTGAGTCACTTATGACTGATAGTCACTCTATGTGCAATAGCCCTGAAACATGCTCTATCCTGTGACAATTTAACTGTTTCTGACACATCTGCCATCATTACCCCAGTCACTGAATCAACCCATCTAATCAATGGTCTTCCTCTCTTTCTCTGTCCCTCCACACTTCCAAGCATGATGTCCCTCTCTAAGGACTGGTCCCTCCTTCAATATGCCCAGAGTGTGTCAAACAAAGTCTCAGAATCCTTGGCTCCAAGGAGCAACCTGGTTTCACCCTTTATAGGACAAACCTATTTGTTCTGTTGACAGTCTATGGTATATTCAGTACTCTTCTCCAGCACCACAGCTCAAGGGTATTGATTGTCTTTCTATCATCCCTAGTCACTGACCAGCTCTCTGATGCATAGCAAGCAGTTGTGAAGACAATGGCCTTGATCAAGCACACCTTAGTCTCCAGGCTGATATCAATGCTCTTCAGTACTTTGGGACCTCTCCAATGCTCTTCAGTACTTTGGAGAGGTCCCTGACAGCCAACTTTTCCAAAGCAATTCATCTCTTGAATTCCTGGCTGCTGGTACCAAGAGTGTTGGTTGTGGAGCCAAGCAAACTAAAGCCTTTAACAATCTCAATCTCTTCACCATCTATCAGGATGCTGCCAATCAGCCTGGTGGTGAGAATCTTTGTTTTCTTGATGTTAAGCTTCAGTCCATATTGAAGGCTTCAGTTCTTGACTTCAGCAGCAAGTGCTTCAGGTCTTCCTCAGTTCCAGCAAACAGGGCTGTGTCATCTGCATAACACAGGTTGTTGATGAGTCTTCCTTTAATCCTAATGCCACATTCCTCCTTATACAGTGCAGCTTCCCAGATGATCTGTTCTACATATAGATTGAAAAGGTATAGACAGGACACATTCCTGGCGTGCACACTTGCTGATTTTGAACCATGAAATGTCTTCTTGCTCTGTTCTGACCATTGCCCCCGGTTCAAGCATAGGTTTTTCTTAAGCACAATCAAGAGTCTGGGATTCCCATTCTTCTCAGAGTCAGCCACAGTGTGTTGTGATCCACACAGTCAAATGCCTATCATAGTCAATGAAACACATCTAGACATTCCTCTGGTATTATCTGCTTTCAGCCAACGTCCATCTACATTATTAGCTATTCCTCTTCTAAACCCAGTCTGCATTTCTGGCAGTTCCCTGTTGATATACTGTTCCAGTCATTTTTGGGTAATTTTTACAGAATCTTGCTTGCATGCCATATTAATGATATTGTTCGATAATTTCCACACTTTCTCGGTTCACCTTTCTTTGGAATGGGAACAAATATAGATCTCTTCCAGTCAGTTGGCCATGTGGTTGTTCTCCAGATTTCTTGTCACAACTTAATGAGCATATCCAGGGCAGCATCTGTTTGTTGAACTATGCCTTGACATACCATCAATTCCTAGAACCTTGTTTCTTTGCCAATTCTTTAAGAGCAGTTTGCATTTCTTCCTTCATCACCATAGGCTCTTGCTTATACGTTGTGTCATGAAATTCTTCTGTGTCAGCCAATCCTTTCTGGTACAGTGACTCTGTATACTCCTTCCATCTTCTTCTTTTTTTTCCTTCCATCTTCTTTTAATGCTTCTTGGATCATTTTAATATTGTGCCCAAAGCATCCTTAAATATTACAACTCATGGCTTATATTTATTTTTCAATTCCTTTAGCTTAAGAAATGCTGAGCAAGTTCAGCCTTTCTTATTTTCTGACTCCAGCTCTTTGCACATTTCATTTTAATACTTTGCTTTGTCTTCCTGTGCTGCCCTTTGAAATCTTCTGTTCAGCGCCTTAACTTCTTGATGTCTTCCCTTTGCTTTGGCTTCTCCACACTCTAGTGTAATATTCAGAATATCTTCTGACATTCATCTTGGTCTTTTCTTTCTCCTCTGTCTTTGTAATGACCTTTTGCATTCTTTAAGGATGATATTCTTGATATCCTCCCACAGCTCATTTGCTCTTCACTCATTGGTGTCCCAGGCCTCAAACCTGTTTCTGAGATGGTTTTGAAATAAAATATAATACACCTAAGGTCAATTTTTGGTTCCTGTGGATTGGATTTCATTTTCTTCAACTTCAGCTTGAACTTGCATATTAGTTGTTCTTATGTGCCGTCGAGTCGCTTGTGACTCATAGTGACCCTATGTACAACAGCCCTAAACTCTGCTCTGTCCTGTGCCAGTTGTACTGTCTCCAATACACACATCCAGATTACCCCAGTCACTGAATCAATCCACCTCATAGAGGGCCTCCCTGCTTATGAGTATTTGGTAGTTTGTTCCACAGTCAGAACTGGCCTAGTTTTTACAGCCAATATTGAGCTTCTCCTGTGATTCTTTCCACAGGTGATTCCTATGCATACTATCAGGTGAAATCCATGTGTATAGCCTGCGTTTATGTTCTTAAAAGGTATTTGCAGCCTTTCTACGAAGATGACGCTGAAAGTGAAGAAGTAACCCCCGGCCCCTTCCAAAACTGATGCCAAAACAAAGGCTTATTAAAGACCAAGAAGGCAGTCCTGAAGGGCATCCACAGGCTAAAAAGAAAAGAAGATCTGCACGTCACCCACCTCCCGGCCGCCTAAGACGCTGAGACTCCGAAGGCAGCCCAAATAACCCTGGAAGAGCCCCAGGAGAAGCAAGCTTGACTACTATGCCATCATCAAATTTCCCCTCACCGCCGAGTCAGCTATGAAGAAGATAGAAGATAACAACACACTTGGGTTCATTGTGGCTATCAAGGCCAACAGGCACCAAATTAAACAAGCTGTGAGGAAGCTCTATGACATTGATGAGGCTAAGGTCAACACTTTAAGCCTGATGGAGAGAAGAAGGCCTATGTTAGACTTGCTCCTGACTATGATGCTTTGGATGTTGCCCAAAAAATTGGGATCATCTAAACTGTGTCCAGCTGGCTAATTCTAAATATAAATTTTTCTTACCAAGAAAAAAAGGTATTTGCAATGGATAAATCATTGAATATGCAGAAAGAATTCTATCATGCTATCTCCAGCTTCATTTCTGTCACTAAGTCCATGTTTTCCAACTACTAATCCTTCTTCCCTGTTCCCAACTTTCGCATTCCAGTCATCCATTATTATTTTTTTTAATTTTTTTTTCTTTTAAACATCCATTATTATTAATGCATCTTGATTGCATGCTCAAACTATTTCTGACTACAAAAGTTGGTAGAAATCTGCTATTTCCTTCTCTTTGGCTCTAGTTGTCAGTGTATATATTTGAATGTAAGTGAACAACAATAAATTCAATGTTTTGATTTTGTGAGTAAAATCAAACTAGGCCTTGGAAGTGTGATCTGATGAAATGTAACACTTCAGTCCCATCTGAAACAGAAGCACATTTTAACGAGATCCCCAGGTGTTTCCTTTTCACATTTAAGTTTAAGAAGTATTGCCGAGGGGGCTCAAATGATGTCTTTCAGACTTACTCCCAAGTGATTCTGTGGTTCTGCTGATCTTTGGTTCACTGTGTCAAGGATAGCAAGCATTTCCCCCTATATTACATCTGTAGCAAGTTGAACTGTTGTTAATCCAAAGGCCTCCAGTGTCCAGCAGCTGGAATCCACTCCTGACTGACTTCTTAGAGTAAGATGAGCATTTGCCTTATAACATTAACTGCAGCATAGGAAGCCCCATGGAGGATTGCTGTGACTTGAAATAACCACACTGACATTTAAGAACTTTTCCAAAAAACACTACATGGAAGCTCATTTAGAACTTTATCTTGCCCTCTCTTGCACCATCTTCATGATCTCTGATATACTCAAGTCCCTTGTTGTAGTCACTGTAAAATCCATCTGGTTGAGCATCTTCCTCTCTTTCTTTGACCCCTCACCTTTCCCAGTATGACATCTTTTTCTAAATACTGGCCCCTCCTGACAGCATGTCCCAAGTGTCTAAGATGAAGTCTCACCATGCTTGCCTCTAAGGAGCACCCTCTTGCACTTCCTTCAAGATAGACTTGTCTGTTCATTTGGCAGTCTTTGTGTTATCCTGCGTTCTTCTCCAACACTATGATTCAAGGCTTCAATTCTTCTTGTCATTCTTTTTCATTGTCCAGAATTCTGATGTAATTGAAAAACCATGGCTTTGATCAGGCACACCTTAGCCTTTAAACTGACGTCATTGTTCTTGAGAATTTTGGAAAGTTTTTTAAAAATTATTTTATTAGTTTATTTACAAAATTTGAAGACATTGTTTTTCAGATGAGATTCTTCCAATTTCTATCACCTCTCCCATCAAATTGTACAATCCCATGATTAATCCACCCCACCCATCTACCACACATCCTCATCCCTCTGCTTCCATACTCCCTCCCCACCTTGGATCCTCATTCTACAATAATGGTTTATGCAGTATTTGTCTTTGAGCGACTGAGTCAGTTCACTTAGTATAATGCTCTCCAGTCCCTCTCAAGCTAGGTAATAATTTACAAAATCATTGCTCCTGCCTGCCGTGTAGTATTTCATTGTATGAATGTACCATAATTTGTCAATCTGTTCAATTGTGGTTGGACATTTGGGCCATTTTCATGTTCTTTTGATGGTGAATAACACTGCTATGAACCTTGATATACAAGGCTCTGTTTGTGCCCCAGTTCTCATTTTCTCAGGGTATATTCCAAACAGTGGAATAGCTGGGTCTTGTAGAGTCTCATAATGAAAGTTTACAGACTACTCCAGGGCCTCCACAAGAAAAAGACTGATAACTCAAATACAAAATGAGTAGAAGACATGGAAGGAATTTTCACAGAGGAAGATATTTGCATGGCCAACAGACACATGAAGAAATGCTCAAAAATGACTGGCAATAAGAGAGATGCAAATCAAAACCACAATGAGATACTATCTCCAGTAACAGTGGCAAAGTTTAACAGGACAACAAGTAATACGTGTTGAAGCGGATGTGGCAAGATAGGAACTCTTATATATTGTTGATGGGATTGTGAAATGATACAACCACTCTGGAAGGCAGTCTGGTGCTTCCTCAAAAAGCTGAACCTGGAGAGATTCTTGATAAAAGATTTTCCCACTGTAATATATCCTTTGATTTCCTGACTGCTGTTACTTTGAGTGTTGATTGTAAATCCAAGTAAACTGAAATTGCTGGCAGCTTCAATCTCTTCTCCATCTCTCAGGATGTTGTGAATTGGTCCAGTGGTGGTCTGTTTTCTTGATGTTGAAACATAATCCATATTAAGTGTCAAGTCCTCTTCACTTTTCTGCAAGCAAGGATGTGTCATCTGTATAACAGCTGTTGTTGATCAGGATAGAACTGCCCCAGAGTTTCCAAGGCTGTTCTTTTTATGGACGTGCTTACTTCATCTTCTCTCACAAAGTGGCTGGTGAGTTGAAACCACCTGCCTTAAGGTTAGCAGCCACTTTTATTACAGTGTCATAGAGGTTCCACGAGCCTGCTGCACCACCTGACAATCTGGCTCTCTGCCTTTTTAATGGAGTGCTCATTTTTACTAACTGTATGAGAACCACTGAAGCACATCAAACTTTTCCCAGGACGAGGATCATTTCCTCTTTTTTTTTCACAGCAGCCCAATCTAATGATTTAATTGAGAGTTCCTCTGCTTTCAGCTTCAAGCAGCCTAGAGGAAACAATATTACCCTCTTAAAAATAATAAGCAGTCTCTTCCTTGTTATTAGTAAGTCCCAATGAATAGGCTACATTTTATAGCAACCCTATGCTGAGCGGGTGTCTGCACTCAATATGGTGATCTCCCGAGAGTGGAAGGCCACCAGGTTGTCTAAAGAAAGAGGGTTGAACTGGCTCCGGTTGGAAACAAAGTAGGTCAAAACTTCCATGTATATCAGTATCTTCCTTACTCTTCCAATAATTGAAGACAATTGTTCTCGTCATCTGCACACTCTAATTTCCTAACAATTTACAATTCTTTTTTCTTTTTAACGTTTTATTGTGCTTAAGTAAAAGATCCTCCCTTTTTAAAATATTATTGTGTTAACAATTCTTCACAATGATCCTCTCCTCTCCCCAAGCTAAAAGCTTCCCAGTGGAGTTACACCTTTTAAAGCAAGACAGCGCAAGCCAAAAATGAAAAAGGAAAAACACCTTGATAAGATCAAACATAATATACAAACGAGACTCCCATCTACTCAGATCTGATCTATTGCACTAGTGTTTTGAGCAAAACCCTGGTCCCTGGGTAATGGAAACTGCCTTAGCCTCCATGATGGTAAGGCCAGCTGATCACGTTCGGTAAGAATTAACCCACTGCCATAAAATTGCTTCCAATAAATAATAGTTGACCCTCTATCAGGTTTGAGACAGTAATCTTTATAAGAGGATACTGTCTATCTTTCTCCCACAGAGTGGTGAATTTTTGTTATTGACTTTTTGGTTCTTTATCTCTTGTCATCCAATAGGAGTGGACTCTTTTTTTTTTCTTCTTAAGCTTTATTTTTTAGGAGTGGACTCTTAGCTAGTTGACTCTCCATTTGGTTTCTGAGACTATAAAACAGTATAGGAGGAAAGGGTCTACCTGTCTCGTATGCAGCCATTGCTAGAGAGGCATGTCTTTTGGGTTAGCAATGCAACTCCCTATGGATTATACTACCAGATTAGCAACCCAGGGCATTTTGTGCCATCAAGGCTCCTTTGGTCAGTGTAGCCATTGCAGATTCTATGGAGCAGTTCATCTCTTACACATTGACTCAATGGTAACAGGGTTAATGTTTTGGTGGGGGGTTTTTTGTTGTTTTTTGCTTTTTCAGTACCACATTAGTTCCATTTTAAACTTGTGTAAACCCCAACCTCTATGTCCCATTCCTGTGAGTCTTCAAGAGGTTGCCCATTCCTAAACACAGTCATTTATTAAACTTAATGTAGGATTTTACTTGTTATGCAGATCTACGTTTTATCTGTGGTCTCTGTCATAGTCAATATGGAGCTGTGCTCCGAACCCAAAGGCCATGACTCTTTTGGTGGTTCAAATCCACCCGAGGTTCTCAGGGAGAAAGATGGGCAATCTCCTCTATGATTTACAATCCCAGAAACCCAATGGAGTGTTATCTATGAGTCAATTCTGACTTGACTGCAGTAAGTTTGACGGTCAAGTGACTTTACCTTAAAGCAAGGGCTTGGCTTTTGTAAGCTTCTTCTTTCCCTCCTTTTCCTTCCTTCCTTCCTTCCTTCCTTCCTTCCTTCCTTCCTTCCTTCCTTCCTTCCTTCCTTCCTTCCTTCCTTCCTTCTTCTTTCTAAGTGGGGACAATAATAGTACTCATTTTATGTCTGTTACTTTGACACACACATACTACTTTGGTGGCTGGGGTGTTGCTATGATGCTAGAAGCTATGCCTCCCGAATTTCACATACTAGCAGAGTCACTCCTAATGAACATATTTTTAGTGGGGCTTTGGAATTACAAAGAGGAAAGAAGTCCTGGTGATCTAGTTCTGAAATTAGCCCATAACAACCTTATGGATACCAATAGAACAAAATCTGGCTTGCTGGTTTTTGGATGTGTCATCATGAAGGATGAACCACTAAAAGAGAACATGACATGGGTAAAATAGAAGCTAGGAGCCTTGAGAGGGATGAATTGGCACAAAGGCCACAAGGATGAACGTGAATATGCCAACGACTGTTGGGGGAAGATGCAGGACAAAGCAGGTCGTCCTTCTGTTATAAAGTCACCACAAGTGGGCTTTGACTCCAAAGCAGCTAACAACAAGTTGTATGACTGGTGCAAGGCTTCAATGAGATGAGTCACAGGCGACTCAACGGCACATAACAACAACAACAACAACATGCAAATATATCGCATTGCGATGGGAAAGTCTGCTGTTAGGGACCTCTCCAAAGTACTGAAGAGCAATGGTGTCTCTCTGGAGACTAAGGTGCGTATGATACAGGCCATGGTCTTTGCAATCAGTTGTTAAGCATCAGAGAGCTAGGCAATGACTACGGATGATGGAAGGAGAATTGATGCCTTTGAGCTGTGGTGCTGGAGAAGAGTATTGAATGTACCATGGACTGCTAAGAAAATGAACAGGTTCATCCTGGAGAGGGTTAAACGTTAAACCAGGCTGCTCCTTGGAGTCAAGGATTCTGAGGCTTCGTCTGACATACTTTGGACATGTTGTAAGGAGGACCAGTCCTTGGAGAGGGACATCATGCTTGGGAGGGTGGAGGGACAGTGCAGGAGAGGAAGGCCCTCTATGAGGTGGATTGATTCAGTCACTGGGGTAATCGAGATGGGTATATCAGAGACAGTGTGATTGGCACAGGACAGAGCAGAGTTTAGGGCTGTTGTACATAGGGTCGCTTTGAGTCGCAAGCGACTTGATGGCACATAACAACATGCAAATGTGGAGGGAGCTCTAGTGGCCTAGCAGCAAGAATTGGCTGCAATTCCGAAGTCACACTGTTCAAGGTCACCATACTGTGGAAGAAGGATGGGCAATCTCCTCCTGTGGGATTAATTGCCTCTGAAAACCCACCAGGAGGTAAGGTATGGGTCAGTTCCGACTCCACGGTACACAACAAACATGCAAATGTAGGTTATTAACAAAAGCCATATCCTGAACTATGAATAATTCATAAATTCATAACCAGTTTGCTAATTCCATCATATCTCCCTGTAACAAGTGATAGTCCAGAAATCCTCTGGGGGGCGGGGGTGTGTCGGGGTGGAATCTGTCTTTCCTACTCTCATTTCTGACCTATTCCAGCATCTCTTTTGTAATGAGGGTTTTTGCTTCTGTTCACAACAGGAAAGGGGAAACCTGGCGTGAGAGCTACTGAAATATGAGTTCTCTAGAAACCATGTAGAACTGGCTAAAACTAGAACATGCCATCAGTGTTGCTGACGTGGCTGTCAGCATTCTGACGGAGTGTTCCAGTTCCAATTTCTCACTGAAACAGGAACTCAAAATTGCTGAGGTTCTGGTTAGTGGAATTCTGCAGCAGCAGGGCGCCCATGCTAAGGGAGACATGTGATGAATACTTAATTGATCCCACCCTGCCTCATGTTGTCAAGCCTACACACACACATACACACATTCCCTGTCACTTGAAGGGAAATAGGTTTCTGATAGAATCCTTGGACTTTGATAGACTCATGAGCTGTAATTTCTTGCATGAAATCTAAAGAACAATGGCCTAGAGGTAAGGAGTTGTGCTGCCAACCCAAAGGCATGCAGTTTGAATCCATCAGTTGCTTCACAGGAGAAATATGGGCAGTTCCCTCCCATACGATTAACTGCCTCTGAAAACCCACTGGTGGTTCAGCTATGGGTCAGTTCTGACTTGATGACACGTAATAACTTCACTGTACCGCTCCACCTTGAAATTGTCATTTGTTAAAATAGGAACTACTTGAAGATGGAAACTTCAGCTTTAATCCCACCCAGCTCAAAGCCATGGCCACTGAGTTGATTCCAACTCATTAGTGACCCTACAGGGCAGCGCAGAACTGCTCAGAGCTTCTAGATGAAAATCTTATGAAGCATACGACCTCATCTTTCTCCTGAAGAGTAGTTGAAGGGTTGGTCTCCAAGTATCTTAACCATTGTGCTGTCAGAATTCCTGGCTTTATCTCAAAAGGCTAAGAAATGTTTGACAGTCTTACCAGACTTTTTCTGGGTGAATGCCAGATAACTTTACAGACACATATCTTTGCTAATTTGCATGGCTTACAGATTTTAAAAAGGCTGAGGTTTTTTTGGAAATGGTTTTCTAAGAGACTAGGAAAGTAAAGAGTTTTCATAATTTAAGTACACATATAGGGCAGGAAATTAAGAATTAAACACCAACAACTCAAGTAACAAACACCTAATATTTATTAATAAATTAGTACACTTGAAGGCATTTTTCTGACATCAGTCCCTCACCATTACCCACAGACCCCAGCTACAAAGGCGGTCCACCCCAGCCTTGCAGCAGAATTTCAAAACTGAGTATTACAGTGCAACAATGAATGAATGAAAACCCAAAATCTCTGTAAATGTTCATTAAAACTAATAAAATTTAATAATAAAAAGGAAAAAAAAAACCCTGAGTATTAGACGGGATGCTTATAAATGTTAGCATAGTTGCAAATATAACAGACAAGAGTTCTTACATCTGCAGCCATTTTTAATTCAAGTGATTGAATGATGAAGTAAACCCACCAAGACCAAGGTCATGAGGACAGACTAGACCTAATAGACTATGTGTGTATAAAAAACAAGACATCTTTAAAAGCAAAAGTGGGCAGATTCTCTATGGAAAAGGTGCCACTTTTGACATCCCAAAGTGCAGCAATAGATTCCAGAACAGCTCATTCCCTAAATTCTCTTGTGGCCTCGTTGGTCAGCCACTTTTAAATAGCAAGTCTTGATGGCTTTGGGGTTTCTTTCCTCCAGCCCAGAGCATATTAGCGAAAGAGAAGCACAGGAATCAGGCATCCTACATAGTGTCCAGGTGAAAACCCTACAATCAGCAACAGTGTGGTCAAGTCTTAGCCATGAATATACAAGACACTGAAATGAGAACGCAAAATCAAATCGCATTACAGCAGCTTAACGGGGTTTGTAAAGTTCCTTAACCCTTAAGGAGATTTGTAAATGACCAAAAAAAAAAAAAAATTGCAGTGATAATAACAACAATAAAAAAATAGTAGGTGCGGATATTGAGAGACATTAAGACTGTGGACAGAATTCATATGACTTCGTTACACATTTAGGAACCTTGCAAACCCAATGGACAGGGATCTGTGTTAGGTGAGTGAAGTGAATTTAAAGTGCACAGAACGATTTGGAAAACACTTAAGAAGGAAAAACAGAAAAATACGGAACTTAAAAAAAAAGAAAACCAACAAAACACTTTAGTGGTCGGTATTTTTTAATAGTTACATTTTTAAAACGGCTTATAAAATAACTTCCCAGAAGGGTTAAAAAAAAAAAGGAAAAAGAAATCAAAACACTGGCCATTAAATTCTGTTAAACACACACGCGCGCACACGCTCACACATACACATACACACACACACACACCCCAAAAAAACCAAACAAACCCAAAAGAAAACAGTAATAACCACCCTGCCACTAAATTGAGCAATATTCCAGAGTGCAGTATCCCCAGAGTTCTACAATAGGTCAGGAATATGCCTATAAACAGAGTCCAAGAGGGTCTGGCTCGCTTCCTGGCTCTTGACTCCAATAATCTCAAATAGCCGGTCCAGTCTGTCCTCGGCCTGAGGGATCTCTTCAAGCACCCGCAACTCCTCAGGATTCAGGATGTGAAGCATGTCATCGAAGATAGGCTGCAAGTCGCAGGGATCCAGGCGTAGCTGCCGCAACACTGTGTCCTTCTTTTCTGCAGGGGAGGGAGGGAAGGACAGGTAGCCATTAGGAATTCTGCTAGGCTGGGTGCTGGGAGAGTGACATCTACAGACACTGCCCCACTCCAAGCCTACTCCTTCCTTCTCTGCCCCTTCTCCCAAAGGAGTGACATTCCCCTCTGATTCACTTTCAATATGAGTTTCTGTTTACAATACACACCCAGGAGATAACAAGACTGGTCTAAAAGAGATCAGATAAAGACCTCTCTGTTTCAACAAGTCAGTCATTGCTGAGGTAGCTGACCCTCTAGCAGATTTTTGGAGGCTGTAAATCACAATGGAATAGACTGACCATCTTTCTTAGAGTCACTGGTAGATTTGAATGGCCAGAAAGGCACCTTCTTCAGGTAAGAAGCTCCATTCCCTCCATATAGACAACCCTGCTGGAGCTCTCTTGAATGGATTGTAGATAAATCATTAACATAATATGGTCTAGACTTGAAGGCTTTCCTCTAAATTCTCTGAAAAACTTAGAAAATTCTGAGATTCCTAAACAAGTGGGGTTCTTTTGGGGGTGGGGGAGGATTTACTTATTTTCCCATCTGGAACATACATTTTTTTTTAGTAATAACCAAAAATACACATTGGCCTATATCCAAAGGGAACTCTGGTAGCCTAGTTAGTTAGTTAGTGGTAAGAAGCTGCACTACAATTCCAAAGGCACATGGTTTGAACTCACCAGCTGCTTCAAGGGAGAAGGATAAGCAATTTCCTCCCATGAACCAGCATATAAATATTTCTACCAATGCAAAATAGTTGAGTACAAATATGCACAGCATATAAAATATATAACCATAAAGTAAGTTTAGGAAATATTAAAAAACACATAAAACAACTTTTACTAGACTGGGACTGTAAATACTCAAACTAAGAAAACTCTAATAAGAATCTTCTTTCAGTATAAGTATACTAATTTCCCACCCAGCTATTAAAAAATGAGCTTGATTAGTTATTTAGTAAAAAGCCTCAATCCACTTTGTTTAAAGTACTGTCATTTGCAGCCAGCTTCAACTCAAATTAGGAGCAATTTAAGTCAGGAAACGCAATATTTCAATGGCTGAATGAGAACTTAAACTACTGTGTACACCCTCACCTAAAACCATGTAAATTATTATTACTCAAAACAAAACACTCATAAACACTAGGAAATTTCAGGCTCATGATATATTACGCTTTAAGTCTGTCAGACTCAGCAAGTCTGGTTAATTAGTTTCCTAAAACCTGCTGGACTACATTTTATCCCTCCTTCCCTGAAATACATTTGATAGCATCCAGAGGAGAAAAGGTGACCAATACTCTTCGGTGACAGAACTCTCCAGCAGGGTTACACGTGTGTCCTCTCGGGCTAAGGACTGCTGCCTCCCACGTTAGCCAGGGATAGGTCTCTCAGGGCAGGTCACTGGGATGACTCAACCACAACAGGATAGCGGAAAGGGCAGGGAGAAATGGCCAGAGGCTCACTTGTGGGAGGTGGAGCACTACCTCCGTTTGTCCTTCAAGTGCCTGTCCTCACCTTTGGTAATAAAGGCGCCGTTCCTGCTCAGCGCGGAGGAGCCACTGGAGGCGGAGTCACAGCGAAGCAGTGGCTCGGAATCATCCACGAAGAAGCCCTTGTTTTTATCCAGCGGGGAAGGCTCCACCCTCGGGAGGGTGGAATTTTCAAGTTTTGTGTTGGGACTGGGGACAGCGCTCGGGCTAAGTGGGCCAGGGCTGGTTGGGAAAGCCAGTTTTTCAGTTTCAAGCTGTGAGAAGGTTAAAAACAGAATGGAAGATGTTTAGATTATATACTTAAAGAACTATAGAGATAAACCCCCAAAACAAATACCCACAATGAAATAAAAAGCATTCTTCAGATATTACTTTTTACTCCACTTAACAGTTTCATTAGCATCTCTGGTGCATATGTAGTCCATAGCGAATCATGCTGCTTAAGCCATAGACCTTTTGTCTACCATACCGGGGTGGGGGTGGGGAATCAACATTCTTCTCCGGGAAATTATATAGTAAAAAATTGGACTATACAGCATATGTAGTTGGAATATATATTAGATATAATTGGAAAATAAGGAATGATAATGCTCTCTCGCAAAGAAATCATAAGGAATAATTCAAGTACTGAATTTAACTGCTGTATAAGAAAACCTACTGCTGATCATAATGCAATTCTTCCTCAATAAATTCAGTCATATTGGCTTTAACAGATCAATTTGGTCACAGAGCCAATTTCACAAGTATAAAGACGTTAGGCCAGAACTGGAAGATATTACACTTTACCCAGATAGGTATTGACTTAGAAAAATAAAGTTAAAAATACATTCTGCAGCACTGATAATTGAAGGCATAGATACTTATTTTCACAACATTGATTACTTCCTCTCAACGTACTTTTTTGACAAAGCCACTAACAGTGTGGATTAAAGGGATCAACAGTGCCACCCACTAATAGATGCATCCTGTTCTAAAGTTTGAGAGACTGTATCACAGGACAGAAAAAAAGCCACTTCAATCCTTCTCATGTTGTTGTTGTTGTTATGTGCCATCGAGTCGCTTGCGACTCATAGCGACTCTACTTGGTTGGAATCCACCAGCTGCTCCATGGAAGAAAATGGGCAATCTCCTCTCTTGTAATTTTACTGCCTCTGAAAACCCACCAGAGGGTTATCTATGGGTCGGTTTTGACTCGATGGTACATAACAACAGATGATTGTAATGGATAACCACTGAGAATCATAGGGAAAGGGTGTGGGGGGTGGTTGGGGGGGGGTGTGAGAGAGAGAGAGCGAGAACAAGAGAGAGAGGAAGAATCTTAAATAATTAATACTAATTATTTTCTTTGTTCCATATGTTGTTGTTGTTAAGTGTTGTTGAGTCACAGGCGACTCATAGCGACCCTATGAATGAAAGTCCTGGACTTTCCTTTCTCCAGGTTCATAGAGTTTCCAGAGGCAAGCTATTATGGAAGTGGCTGCCACTCCTGCTTCCAAGCTTGTTTTAATCTGGGAGCTCCACCAAACACTGTCCTCCATGGGTAACCATTTTCCCATTTGACTCATCAGTGTCACAGTGTTCAGCTTCACAGCAACCATGAGTTACCTCTGTACAGCAAGTGGACACACCAGGGTTACACAGCCTAGAAGAATGTTTCACCAAGAACAATTATACCTGATAAAAACAGATCTGAGGTGCAGGAGCAATGAGGTTTGGGGGAAAAGTCAGAGGACCAGGGCTAACTTACCGTGAGGGTGTCTTCCATCAGCCCACGAATCTTCTCCACCACGTCGTTGCGCCGGTATTGACGGAGGGCATTGATTAAATGGGCAAGACTGGCCTCTCGTCCCTGTATGGTCCAGTGCTGCAGAGCTGCGTAGGCCTGCTCATGGTCTGCTGTGTACCCACTGGAGAAGGCAGCCACCTCCTTCTCACTTGCATTGCACAGATACAGATAGATTTCCTTCCACTGGCTTCCCACCTGGGTGGCAACAAGCTTCAGGATGTCAACACCTACACGAGAGACAACATATACAGGCATGAGTTCTGAGGAAGGAAGGTTTTCTGAGCTAATAGAAGTTTTCCCAATGCTATATGCAAATTATTCTGAAGCTTCATCTGACATATTTTGGACATGCTGTAAAAAGGGACTGGTCCTTGGAGAGGGACATCATGCTTGGAAGGGTGGAGGGATGGAGAAAGAGGGAGACCATCGACAAGATGGACTGATACAGTGACTGGAATAACGAGAGTAAGTGTGTCAGAGACAATCAGGTTGGCACAGGAATAGAGCCGATGTCAGGGCTGTTGTACATAGGGTTGCAATGACGTGCAAGTAACTTGATGGCACATAACAACAATATGCAAATGAATGCCCTGCTTTTCCTATGCATTTGGTGCAGCCCATCCTGTGGATTGACAGATAAATATAAATTCATATGACAAATCATATAAATTTCACTTTGAGAACAGAGGACCAAGAGGAGCCACCATGCGGGAGTATAATAAATTGTCCCTAAAAGAGTTTTAGAAAGTCAAATCGAGGCAAAGGAAGCAGTGTGATTCCTTTGCTCAAATTAAATAGACTGTAGCCAAATAAACCAGAAGCTCTCAACTTAAAGGAATGCTGACTCCTTGAGATCCAGCAAAGGGAAGACACAGATGAAAATTCCAGAACTTTAATCAGTACTATCTGAAAGGATGATGTGGTCCTGGGATAGTGTCCCTTATGCCGTCAGACTGACAGTGTGTACCCAGAAAGTGTAGCCCCATGGAACCATTCCCCACAGACATCAAACTGCTCTAATTCTACCCTCAATAAACAATTTTCTGATTCAGTTCAGACATAGTCCACGAGGCCTTCCTTCCTAGTGAATCTTACTTAGTCTGGAAGATTCCCTGGAATAAATCTGCATCAAGCCACACACATGGCTGCACATAAGGGTCGCTGGGCAGACTGTGAACCCAGTTCTTTTATGTGGAAGGTGAGTAACCCACCACTAAACCACCGATATGCTGAGCGCATGAACAAGTTTTGCTTGATTGCTTGCTTTTTTTTTTCAATTAACTCAATTCCAAATTCTCATCATTTAAAAAGTTTCAACCATTCCCACTGCATCTCACATACTTACTAAACGTGATGTCAGTTCTCATTATTCTTCCAGGATGAGAAGTGGAGAGTCAAATACATGAGAAAATTCCCCTGGAGGCAATTAGTGCACACAA
Source organism: Elephantulus edwardii (assembly GCF_000299155.1). Taxonomy (NCBI): domain Eukaryota; kingdom Metazoa; phylum Chordata; class Mammalia; order Macroscelidea; family Macroscelididae; genus Elephantulus; species Elephantulus edwardii. Next base: position 7,944,491 of record NW_006399767.1, on the reverse strand, counting down.
CCTCCTCCCAGGACAGATGACTCCAGAGTTATCCCTGTGTTAGTTTTCAACAAATGCAGAGCAGTCTCTTGAGAAGTGCATGTGGAAAACAGGAGGTATGAGCTGCAGGCAATGTCCTTCCTGCAACAGTGTGGAGTGCTGGAAGCCAAATGAAGAAGGCATCAGTGATGCCTTATTGCTGCTTGTGCCATAAAGTCAACTCATGCCAATGCTACAGGATAGAAGAACCTTCCGACATGAATTCCTGAGCCTGAATCTTTACAACAACAGAGAACAGCAGCTCATTCTCCCATTCAGTGGGTCCCAGCCATCAAAGTTCCAATTATAATCTCCAAAATACCAAAAGGGGCTTGTGGCTCTTTTTAGCTGATAAACTTGCCTCTGTCTATAGGGAGTTCTGGTAACCTGGTGGGAAGGAGTTGTGCTGCCAATCCAAAGGCACATGGTTCAAAACCACCAGCTGCTCCTCAGGAAAAACATGGGCAATCTCCTTTTGTGCAATTTACAGCCTCTAAATACACACTAGTGGGACAACTGTAAGTCAGTTCCAACTCAATAGCATATAACAACATTTCATAAAGTTTCCTATATATCATCAGTAAGCCTATTCTGTCCAATTCTAACCATATTATTGCAATGCTAATTACCAATCTCTCCAGCAAAATTATCAACAAAACTCTAAAACATTCTTATTCTCTGCAAAATCTGTTTATAGAATGCCTGATCGTGTGGATTTTTTTTTAAATTTATGTATGGTGTGTGCTGGTGGCCTAGTGGCAAGAAACTGTGCTGCGATCCTGAAGGCACACAGTTCAAGCCCACCAGCTGCTCCACAGGAGAAGGATGAGCAATATTCTTCTATTGTGATTAACTACCTCTGATAACCTGCTGGAGGGTCAAGCTATGGGTCGGTTCTGACTCGATGGTACACCACCACTATCACTACAACATGTATGGTTACAGGTGCAGAAAGATATTAATAAAGACATTTTTCTCTCTTGATTTGTATCTTTGGCCAAAGAGGGAATGCTGGGGGGTGGGGGGAGGGTAGGAGGAAAGGCTGATTTGCATATTGGTTAAAATTCCAAATGGTTTAAGGTCAAAAGCTGTTAACCAGATGGGTTTGTGAAATACGCAGTACATCAAAACAGTAAAACCTTCCCTAGAGGAAGAATCATCAGTGAATCAGTCTTGGGAGACCATCAGCCTCCAACTCAACCCCCTCAGCCTCACCTTAACACTTTGGGAACAAATCCCATTTCTCCTTGACACTTCCTGCAAGACAGAATACTCTTCTACCACATCTCAGCATTCTGCTTATTCCTGAAACATCTTATGAGGTTAAACAGAAAAGAGCTGTCTGCTGGGAAGGGCAGTATTGGAAGCCAGGGCGGAAAAGACAGTGGGACAGGCAAATGGCTGGTTCCTGGGCCATAAAATGACTGCAGAGCAGAGGACATCCAGGGGTGTGGAATGCTGGACGCTCTTAAATGATGTCTGCTCCCTTCAGGCTGGCTCACTGGTATTTACACTGCAAGTCTACTTCCCATAGGAAATTTGGGCTGACAGAGAGGACAACTGTTGTCTGGAATTTTCAGTCAAGGAGTCTGCCTGGCACAGGAGGGCAGGCTGCTTCTGGCTGCGGCTGTTGATGGCCCATGAAAGCAAACCACTGGGTGCAGCACATGCAAGCTGAGGTTAGCACGACTCTGCCATCACTGACTTACTGCAAAATTGGTCCTCAGCACTGGACCAATAGGAAACAACATGATAGGTGGAGAAAAGACTGAAGTTTTCACAGTCAACATTCCAGAAATTAAAAGAGATGTTGCACTGAGGAAATCTGCTGTCAAGGACTCCTCTGTAGTGCTAAGAACAAGAATATAAGAGCAAGTTTAAAGACTAAGGTGTACCTAATCCAAGCCATGCTATTTCTAATTGTGCAATGCTGTTGTTGTGAGGTAGTTAATTGCATGGAAGGAGAATACCCTTCCTCCCACAGAGCAGCTGGTGGATTTGAACTGCATGCCTTCAGGATTGCAGTACAGTTTCTTGCCACTAGGCCACCAGTTGCTCCCTATGCCTCTGAAAGTTCAACAATGAGTAAGGAATACAAAAGAACAATCAGAATGGAGTCAAAAGAGAATTTTTTTTCTTTTCCTTAACTGCATATCTTCCATTCGTCCCATCCTTTCAACCAGGAACTGAACTAAGACAGCTAATCTATCCTGATTCACCGCCTCAAGATCTCTATGAGGAAAGTAGTGACAGAGATGGAAGTTGCCATCTTCTCCTCTTGGTCCCTTTCTCGACTCAAAGCATTTCTTAAATAGATGAAAGGTGGGAGAAAAGAGAACTCAAACAATTCTGTCCTCTCTTATGGTTGGGTCTGGCTTGACATAGAGATGAGTGTGGCAGGTAGACCTGAGAGAAAGATCCACATGGTAAAGGAGACTCTCCTGATAACAGCAGGTAGAGAAGGTCATCATGCTCAGAAGGGTGGAGGGACAGCCCAGGAGAGGAAGATCCCAGATGAGATGGATTGAAACAATAAACTGGGGCAATGGGGGTAAGTGTGTTGGAGTCAGTGAGACTGCTCAGGACAGGGAAGAGTTCAGAGCTGCTGTATATAGGGTTGTTATGAGTCCCTGGTGACTTCATGGCACATAACAACAGACCTGTGGTTCATACGGTCATTGTGAGTCATGGTCAACTTGACAGCACCTAATAACAACGACCAAGTACCCTGGAAAATGGTTTAGGGAAAATATTTCTGGAGAAGGGAAGAAGCTAATAGAATCATGTTCATCCTTGGAAAGGTAGAGGGTTGGCAAAAGAAAGGAAGATCGTCAACCAAAAGGACTGACACAGTGACTGCTGTAATGGACTAGTATGTCAAAAATTATGAGGATGGCACAAGAGAGGACAAGATTCAGATTCGTTGTTCATAGGATCACTATGAGTTCAAAAACAACAACAATCAGACATAGCTACTGAGTTATTAAAATGGGGCAGGAGTATCTGAAAATCTGAATTTTACCTAAGTTAATGAGGTTAGCCTACATGGTTTGTGGCTAACCTTAACATCACAGGTATAAGGAAGCAAATGAGATGGTTATTTTAAGATCATTTGAGACTTTTTCCATTGCAATATATGGTCAGTTATACACAACTAGAACAGAAAAGCCCTATAATAACTTTTATGCTTTTAGTGGCCAAAATAAAATTTAAAAGACTACTTTCTATGTCGTGACCCCACATAAATAATAATTTTAAATTAAACTGAACATTTAAGACTCCCATTTACCCTATTATATCAGGGAATGTGAGGGAGTATTTACAATTTTTAAAAATGATCAATGTTTTAAGATGATAGAAATTTTGACAAATTGAGAATTAGCAGTACACTTACATCTTGATAATTGTGCTTAATAATAAAACTCTTGATTTTTTTACATAATGAACAATAAAAAGACTTGCAGTTCCTGTTGCTGAAATAAACATATTGCTAGAAATCATTCCAACCTACCACAAATAAAACTGCTATTGGTCCTGTAAATGAAAAGCAAACAGCATCACAGGACCACTACCCCTCCATCCTTAGCTTCATGATGCCTCACCTTCCTTTGTCAACCCTCAGACCCCTCGAAAGGAGAATTTCCATCTTTCACGTCTGTAATTCATGGTAGTCAGAGTGGGAGGCATGCAGATGAATAACTTAAAAAAGACTCTTACTGATGAGAAAGACAAAAACTAATAGTCTAGCTTTTTCAATATTGAGAGTCTAAGAGTGTTGAAGAGCTTGACCATGGTCAGCTTAAAGCCATCAAAACACGGAACAATCTAGGCCTAGCTGATTTCCTCTCCTTATGAAGATTTAGTGAAGGGGAGAATGACCCGGAAAAGATCTCCTTCAACAGGATTATGTGCTACCCAGAACCCACTGCAAAAAAATCAAGAAGGCATTGTTTCCAAAAGCTTCTGAGCACCTGGAATGGCTTCAATTAAACAGAACATCTCTTTGTAGTAGATTTCACCTGGATGGACCTTTAAAGCCTACCAAGCAGGAAAGGAAAGGAAAAACCTTCAGAAAAGCATCTTAGATCTGAGCACACACACCAAAGCAAAGCCCTGTGTGAATGGAGTGGAGAGTGATCAAACTATTGGAAGAGCTAGTTACATATTAATTTGACTGCTGTCAGTTTGAAAATCATATTGCTGAAGTATTGCTTTCACAGAATGTCTGATTCGGCTCTGTTTGACTTGGCACCTCCCTTCTTTTTACGAAATTGGATATCGTTTTAAAAACACAAGCATAGCAATTTACAAGGTTACCATGGACACAAAAATGCCCAAGGTCACTGTGAGAAATTGGTCTCTGCTGTGGGACCAATCTTTATTCCCATACCTTTGTGTTCTCAAGACTTATGGAAATGACATTGCAAGAGAGGGCTTATAGGTGTAGCTTACCACAATCCAGTTCATAATTGCAAAGAACAACATAATAGCCCTTTCTTTAATGAAATGAGTAACAAAATATTGACATCATCCCAGTGGGAGACTCACATTGTTTTCTATTAATTAGATAAATCTGGAGTAGAACAAGAATTCCTGATTGGCCAATTAAAATGCAATTTAAAATATTATAGAATCCTAGACTGTGTCCTGTGCTAGATAAGAGGATAAGAATTTGCTCCCTACACAGAAATATGGGGATAAGGAATAAAACTGAGATATTTCTTAGAAAATGGGATAGGGAAACTGCCTCTTGTTTACTTTGGACACATCATCAAAACCAAAAATCTTTAGAAAAAGGACACCTATTTTTCACCACTAAAAACAAAGGAAGCATTTAATGAGGTGCATTTACACAGTAGCCAAAACAAGGGACACGAACGTTATCCTAGATCATGATATGCCAAGAGTCATGATATGCCATAGCACAGGACCAAACAAGGTCCTTCTGTTATGCATAAGAAGACCATGAATCAGAACCAATGAACAAATGTATCACGGTTAAACACACTGAGGTTTAAGTGTGTACCGCCAGCTTGAGGGTGCCAGAGATGATGAGGATGGCACAGGATAGGACAGGGTTCCTTCTGGCCCTTTGTTCATAGGGTCGCTATGAGTTGTACTTGACTCAATGGCACTGCACAACAAGAGTAACATAGCTTTTTAGCAAGAGGAAGATGGGCAATCTCCTCCCACATGATTTAAAGCTTCTGAAAACTCTGAAAAATCACTAAGAGACTATTATTATTAGCAGTAGAACGCTGCTGTTGAGTCAGAATCAACTCCCAGCTGACACAGATCTTTAGGACCACTCTCTCAGGTAACTGCTTTGGCAACAACTGCTCCTTCTACAGGTGCCCAGGGAAAATGAGGGGCGCGAGTAACTCTCATCACTACATTATGCCTCATGGTGATCAATTCATTTTTTTCTAACACAATCAGATCCAACAGCATTTGGTCTACAGAAGGGATTCTGTGCATGCCCCATTCCTCCCAATGACAGAAACGAGGGAAGGCGAGGCCAGGGGATCTGTGAGAGAGGAGAGAATCTAGCAGGCTTACCGTGACCGTTGCAGTAGAAGATCCACTTCTCCCGGTACTGGGTGGGGGCGAGCGCCTTCTTGAGCCCCCCCTTTTCCACGATGGCGCTGGGATACTGCTGGGGGTCCTTCTTCAGGTTCCACGAGCTCTTCTGCATGCTGTACACCACGATGACGACCAATACCAGCAGCAGGAACAGCACGGTCATCCAAGGCAGGTGCTCATTGATGTCAAAATACTTGGGCAAGTTCTGTCCGAGGTGGCCTCGGTTGGAATCCTTGGTGGGTGTGCTGGACTTGGACGTCGGCAGCAGCTTGAGGATGTGTATGTGGTGGGTGTTTTGCTGGTGTATTATGACTTGGAGGTTTGGACGGGTCTTGTTCCCGCCATGCTCTCCCGACGGGAGGGCCTTGTTCACATGGTCCTTCCCTGCTGCTGAGTTTGTGTTGTCAAGGTCCGTCTTTTCCTGGGTGTCACTTGGTACCTTTGGTCTATCAGAGGCAGAAGGGTTGGATTCTGCTGAGTTCATGCCTAGAAAAAAAGAGTAAGAAGTGGGAAAAGCTTTTCTATATTTGGGGATCAATATATTCCCTCCTCTACTGGTCATCTCTAAGTTGGGTCAGATAATCCAAGTAAGAAGATTAAGAATGAGTTTATTTGGGGTGGGTTGGTTGGTTGGTTTTCCAGAAAGCTCTTAAGATCAACTTTGGGTAAAAGACAAAAAAATTGCACAGCTCAACTTGCTGCCCCATGCCCGAACCATGGGCATCTCCAGGGAGCCAAGAGCTGACCTTCCCCTCAGCAATTCCTGTCCTTCTCTCACAGACTAGACCCACGCTTGTTTGTGTGCCTCCTCTGTTGCCTTCATTATCTGGAGATCGAGTCTCAATTCAATTTCTGCATTCATATTCTTTCTGCCCCACTTCTGGACTATTTTTTGAGACATTGGTAAAAAAAGGGAATGTGACCAAACTCAAGAGTTGAAACTCAAGGTTTAGTGGGACAGGATGGTGGCTAAAATAAGGTACAACTTTCTTAGCTCCTGTAACTCCTGGATTTCATCTTTGAACATAGCTTTCTGAAGGAATCTCTGTTCAGGACGATCTCTGTTAAGGAGTATGTTGTTGTTGTTGTGATGTACCATTGAGTCGGAAGCGACTCATAGCTGAGCTTTCAGTGGGTTTTCAGGGGCTGTAAATACTCAGGAAGAGGTTACCCATTGCTCTCCCTCAGAGCAGTTGGCAGATTGCCTACCACCCATTTTTGGGTCACGAATGCAACTCCTTCCCACCAGAGCCACCAGAGCTCCCGCCTAAGGAGTGTGAGTGCTGGGGATTTTGAGTCCCAGAGACAGGCGTCTGAGAGGAGCAGCTCCTGTAAACATCTTGATGGGTTATTGCAGCCCTCTGAGGCAATTCTTCCTAAAAGGGGGGTTGTAAGAAGACACACCCCCAACCCCCCATATTACAGGTTGGTCCTGAGGATCAAATGTGGTCATGCCTTAAGGGCTGCTGCTAACAAGACAGAAAGCCATCTCCCCTCATGTGATCTACAGCCTCTGAAAACCCACCGAGAGCCAGCTATGAGTCTGTCCATTCAGACTCAATGGTGATGAGCTGAGAAAACAAAACTCAAATGGGTTATAATCTTCATGGAATTTGAGTTTAAGCAAAAAAGAAAAGATTTTTTAAATAAAGGTTAATCTGTTATATATTAAAGGTTAATTAGTCAGAATTAAGGTTAAAGATTTAAGGGTCATTGTGAATGTTGGGATGCCTGAAGAAAAATAAAATTCCTTTAGAATGGGAAAATGTTTTGAACAGTGGTGCTCACTCGGGTGGCTTTGAGTTACTCTACCAACCCCAAAGGCAGGCAGTTCGTATCCACCAGCTGCTCCAGGTAATAAAGGGGGCCAATCTCCTCCCATATGATTTATACCTTCTGAAAACTCACTGGAGGGTCAGCTACGAATCTGTTCTGAGTCGAAGGCAGAAAACAACAATTGCCATGGAGTTGGAAGCAGTTCAGATCTGGCCCTCCACTGATTTGGTTGTTCAAGCTGTAAATCGCAGGAGAGAGATTGTACAGCATTCTCCCTCGGAGCTGCTACAGGGTTAGGACCACCTCCAATTGGGTGGTTGTTGTTGTTGTTGTTGTTGTTGTTATGTGCCATCGAGTTGCCTGCAACTCATAGCGACCCTATGTACAAGAACCCTAAACACCGTTCTATCCTGTGCCAACCTCGCCGTCTCAAACACACTCATTCCCACCACTCCACTCATAGAATGGGTTATGTTTACCAAAAACTTAACCTCGAGCATTACCAGTATTAGAAGCACTGCCTGGCCATTGACATTGTGTTCAGCATAATTATCTATGGACTTTACCACCAGAGCTCCTTTAATTAGTGCTTGTTATCTTTAATTGGATACAAATTTCTTTCCCATTTTCTTCTTTTTTCCTTGTCTCACTTTGATGCAGGACTCATCCCTGCCTTCCTGATCTAATATTTTTCTCCTCTCCCCCTCCTTCTTTCCTCCCTGATATGGCCTCTCAGAATTGATGTACGTTTCTGTGACCTTCCATACTGAATTTACTCATTTACTTGATCAGTTTGAAACTGAGGCCTGAAGTATCTCAGCACCTTACACAAGGTCACATATTCTTTTATTTTTCCCTCTGTTAACGTTTTCTAGCTTAACATGGCTTAGATTTTTAGTCATTTGATCTCCCCTAAAAAAAAAAAAGTAAAACAAAAAAACAACTTCAGAAATGAAATCTAATAGATCCACTGAAGCCAGATCTAAAATGAATGCCCCATCTTTCAAAAGTGACTTTGGAAAACATAAAATGAAGAAAATCTCCTTCTTTGGATGGTATCATGGACACCTCCTCCCCCAAGCCAAGAACTCACAAGGTGAAGTTACCTTTGGGAACTGAAGTGGACGAAGGGACTTCTTGAGATTCCGTGTCCTCAGGGCTTAAGAAGATGGCTGGACCAGGGAATGGTAGGGTCGTGCTCGAGAAGGTGGGTAGGGGGCCACAGACATTGTCTGCCTCCTTGGTCCCCGGCTTGATCACCACCAGGCTCTGACTCAGACAGTCTGTGTAAGTTTTGCATTTCATCACACTAGAAGGCACATCAGAGAAGGTACCCTGAGCACACTTCTTACACCGCACATCCTTCATCTCCGTCCCTTTCTTCCGCACACCCCAGCCCACAGGACACACCGTGTGGGGGACACAGGTGGCATTAGACTGGAACATGCCAGGTGGGCAAGTGCATTTTCGGTCAGTCAAGGCAGCACACGGTAATTTCTCAATCATCGGCCATGGGCATGGCTGACTACAGTCACGGCATCTCTCCATGCCATTCTCATGTCTGGTAAAGGTGCCCGCAGGGCAACGGCTGCAGACACGCAGGCTTGTGTTCGTACAGTGCTTGGACACATAGGTTCCTGCTGGACACTTGTCACAGGTTAGCACCTGGCCAGTGGCACGGTCAACATGGTGGTAGGTGCCAACGAGATTTGGGACCTTCGTTCCTGGCTGAGCTGTGGTGATGCTGAGGAACCCAAGCTGAAAGAAAGAAAACGGGGAAGGGGAGAAAACCAAAAATGTGTTATACAGGCACAAACAAGTAAAAATGAGCAAGTCCAACACCAGCATCATCATTTAAATGGAAGATCTGACCAGTATCGCGTTTTGTCATTTCTGCTGTTACACAACAGAGAAACATACTCAGATTCCATCCTTGCACTCAACCCATCAAGCCAGTCACCACTGTATATTTCCACATGCACAGAGTAGAACTGTGCTCCACAGGGCTTGCGAGATTGTGACCCTTAGCTGCAGACTGCCAAACTTTTCTTCCAAGGTACCTCTGTGTAGGTTTGAACTGCCAACCTTTTGGTAAGTGACGAAGCACTTAACCCCTCACATCACCTAACCTCCTAGTTGTGAAACAGTGCTTTAATACCTTGATCTTTTTATGACAGGGTTTGGTGGTTTGTTGTGGGGCTTTCTTTTTGGTTTTCCTATCTGTAAAGTCACATTCCCAATGCAATACAGCTCCTGATTTTGTCATTGAACTGAGTACAACTCACAGTGATCCTATGAACAACAGATCTGAGCCTTGTCCTATCCTGTGCCATCTGCACACTTGTGACACACTCAAGCCCATTGCTGCAGTCACCAAGTCAATCCATCTAGTTGAGGGTCTTCCTCTCTACTTTTCTAAGCATGATGTTCTTCTCTAAGAAATGTTGTTGTTGTTATGTGCCATCGAGTCGTTTACGACTCATAGCGACCCCATGTACAACAGCCCTAAACCCTGCTCTATCCTATGCCAATCGCACTGCCTCTGACACACCCATCCCGATTACCCCAGTCACTGAATCAATCCACCTCATAGAGAGTCTTCCCCTCTTGTGCCGTCCCTCCACCCTCCCAAGCATGATGTCCCTCTCCAAGAACCTGTCCCTCCTTGCAACATGCCCAAAGTATGTCAGACGAAGCACCAGAATCCTTGCCTCCAAGGAGTAGCTTGGTTTAACCCTCTCCAGGATGAATCTGTTTGTTTTCTTGGCAGTCCATGGTACATTAAGAAATAACCTCTCCTAATAACATGCCCAAAGTATGAGAGACGAAACCTTGTCATCTTTGCCTCCAAGCAGCACTCTGATAAAAGTTTCTAAGTTACCTAAAATTAAAATTTCCAAAAGGAAAAATAACAACGATAATGATTCTATACAAATCATTAAACTGGCATCAAAGGAAATCTTAAAAGCTCCTAAAGTTGTCAGGAGGAGTGAGTTGAAACTCCTTTGCTAAGCAGAACCTGTGTCACACTATTACTCACTAAGCAAATATTTTTCAAAATGACCCAAGTAGCAGGAAAGCAAAGCATCCATTCCCTATTTATAACATTTCAATTTGCAGGAGTATCTTTCCATCTTAACCATGGCACCATTGCCCATCAGAGTCACGCCATAGGAAGATGCTTGCCAATGACTCCACACCCTCCCCTTTGAAGCCACACACACACAGGTTGCTCTGACTTTACAACCAGTAGTTTTGGCTAAACTTCTTAGCACCATCAAGGGAGCAGAACTGCTCCTTGGATGGAAAGACAACATTCAACTCTGGTAAAAGCATTCCCTTAACAGGAAATAAAATTCTGGTAAAAGAAGACTCCCATTCCCTACCCACAATCTGGCAGGAAGAGCAATGTAAGTGAAGGCACGCTGACCTAGATTTGAATCTTCTCCAGAGCAGATGCCCCCTGTGTGACCACAAACTATCTTAGGCTTCATTTGTTTATCCATGAAATGAAGGTGATGCTACAGCCATACAGGCTTTCAGTTAGCAGCAAGGATCACTAACCATTTGCACGACCCAAGCCCTTGGTGTTATCTTCAACTGTCCATGAGTTAATTCCAACTTGTGGGGGTTCCATCTGTGTTAGAATAGAAGGAGTCATCAACAGCTCCGTTTTTGGAAGTAGATTACCAGGCTTTTCTTCCAAGGCGCCTCTGTGTGTACTCCAACTTTTAACCTCTCAGCAGTGTACATGGTAACTATTCGCACAACTCAAAGATTCTCTTTGGTATTCCTCTGTTGTTATATATCATAAAGTTAACTTCTGATTCATTGGACCCTCAAGGAACAGAATAGAACTGCCACATAGGGTTTTCTTAGCTGTGACCTTTACAGAAGTAGACCTCTAGGTCTTTCTTCCATGAAAATACTTGGTGGGCTTAAACAGTCAACCTTTTGGTAAGCAGCCAAGTGCTTAATCACTGCTCTGGGGAAATGGGGAAGCTCTGGTGGCCCAGTAGATAGGGAATTGTGCTGCCACCTCAAAGGCGGGAGGTTCACCTCCAGCCAGTGTGCCTGGGAAGAAAGAGGGGCAATCTCTTCCTACACAATTTACAGCTTCTGAAAATCTGCTAGAGGATCAGCCATGAGGCTGTTCCAACTCCATGAGGTTTAATTAGGTGGGAGAAATAATAGTTGGGTCAAGAGCAACTTCCAGACCTTATAACTATCCATGTTCTTCTACTGTTCATAGGGTTTTCAGAGTGTTCCTTGGAGGCAGAGGATAAAGCTACATCTCCCATATTTCGGCCATGTTACTAGGAGGAGCTATTCCCTTGGAGAAGGACGTCATGCTGGGATAGGTGGAGGGTCTGGAGGGTTGGCAAAGGAGAGCAAGGCCCTCAATCAGGTGGACTGGCACGGTGACTGTTGCAATGGGCTCTAGTGTGTCAGGAAGTGTGAGGATGGCACAGGATAGGACAGGGTTCCCATCTGTTGTTCAAAGGGTTGCTATGGATCATACTCGACTTGATGGCACCTATCAACAACAGTGACTTTATTGGACAGAGGTGAGCTGCTCCATACAGATTCCAAGCCTGACTGACAGATTCAAAATGCTCAGCTTTCAGTTAGCCGACAAGCACTTAACCACTGTGTCACCAAGTCTCCCTCCTTGGTCCCATATACTCATTGAATCCACAGCTGCTCTCATGTATATGTTCAATATAAAGTTAGTCACAGAGGATTAAATGAAGCAAATGAAAACTAAATAAAGATCTATCCTGTTAGGACTTAGCTTACAAAGCCACCTTCTCCACTTCCCCTTTTAGGATATAGCCTTAAGATAAGATTTTTAAAATATTCTAGAAAAAAATGGGGCTGTAGTTCAGGGCCCTGCACACTTGCCCACACCCTTCTCAGCTCCACCCACCCCTGCCTGAGGTCCCTGTGTCACTTTCCCAGAACTGTAAAAAAAAAATAAAAATAAAATAAATAGATAAACTGCCTGGGAAGGAAAAAAAAATATTCAGATAGCTACAGAACTGGGGAGAATAATCTATTCCCAGTGGTCCCTACATCCCCCTCAAGAGAACTGGGATCTCTTACTCTGAAATAACAGTCTAAAAGTCAGTGAGCCCTGTACCTTCCAACTAATATGCTTCTGGTTCCTCCGGGTTTAAATCTCAAGCCAAGCTCCAATTAAGGTTCCTGTTGATTTTTTTAATATTTGACAAATATAAACACTGGGGCAAGGCCATTATTTGTTCATGGTCTCACCTTTATTCCTAAAGAATACCAGGTGCCCAGCAGCAACCACACAGCCCAGCCTCTTGCTAATGCCAACTGGAGTTGGATTTGGGGACTAAGCTGACTCCCACCATGACTTTGATTTTTCATTCTCTCACAGGCATATGTGCATCTCACAGTCCAGGTCTATTACTAGCTTTGGGCCCTCAGGGTAGTGCTGAGAGGCATACACATCAAACTCATCCCTGAACTTCCTTTGCCTGGAACATTTCCTGGCTTAGAAAGGATGTTCAAAGGACCTTTGTTAACATCCAAAAAATCACTTTGCCAATCTAATCTTTCCCTCTAAGCAGCCAGCCTTTTGTATTATTAAAGTCATACCTCATTTTATTACACTTCACGTTACTGAGCTCCACTGATACTGGAGGGAACCCTGGTCATACAGCCCTCTGGGAGATGTGGCTTAGCTTCTCAAGGGGTTCAAATTCATCTGTTGCTCTACTATAGAAAGATGGCAAATCTCCTCCTATGTGATTTACAGCCTCCAAAACTCCACTAGAGATTCAGCTATGAGTCAGATCCGACTGAGTGGCAATGAGTTTGAGGTTACTCACAGATACTGTTTTTTCCAAATTAAAAGTCCACTGCAACCTTTCATCAAGCAATTCTATCAGCACCAGTTTTCCAACAGAAGGTGTTCATTTCATGTCTCTTGGTCATATTTTAGTAATTCTTACAATACTCCAACTTCTTCATAATGCTACCATATACTTAATAAACAACAAAATGGTATAAACCAAACTGTCGTATGTACTAGGAATCCAAAAAATTTATGGGACTTGCTCTATTGTGGTGGTCTGGAACTGAATGAGCAATATCTCCAAGGCATAATTCAAGGGTCTATTTGAGTTTGCCCAACTTTGATATGCTCTAGGACCCCCAGTGGCCATCACCACTCACCCATGCTTGTCTAGTCAACTAACATTAAGCGCTAAGAAACTAGGTGATTCATTACTATGAGCAGAGGTCAGAAGGCAGCACTAAGCTAGATGTCAAGTCTAAATGGCAGTGACAAACACAAATACTTAGTACTTTCTAGACAAGCATACAGCTAGGCTGGCTCTTACAGCAAATGGTCCTTTATCTGGCCTTGCATAGTACACACAGTACAGCCATTTGCAAATGGTCCTCTGTCTGGCATTACATAGTACACCCAGAAGAGCCATTTGCAAATGGTCTTTTATCTGGCCTTACACAGTACACACAGAAGAGTCATTTGCAAAATTCAGAACTCATTTCCTTATCAATTATGGCTCCATTCCTTTCTGACTACTGACTGCCAAGATTACATCTGTCTAGAACCAGCTCCCTGAGCACAAGAAGCCACCTCCAGCTATGTTGTGTCACAGTAGACAAGCACTTTTAGGACATGCCCTAGCGTTGGTGCAAACCTTAAGGTCTCATTTATCTTGTCTCTAGATGTTTGGCCTAATACACTCTTTTGTCTTCCAGCATCTTTTACTTTCAAATATCGTGCTGACGCCTCAAGTCCTCAGAAACAGAACTGGAAGAGGCAAAAAAACTCTTTCAAAGTCACCCAGGTAATTCTCAGCTATGCGCCACAACAACCCAAGCCAACAGTCTGCCATACAACTCCCTATGTACTTACTATGTCATCAGAATTGCCTTGAGAAAGAAAAAAAAATCTATATCTATATCTATCTATATCTATATCTACATCTATATCTATATCTATCTATAGATAGATATAGATATATAGATAGATAGATGTTGTTGTTGTTGTTATGTGCTGTCGAGTCGCCTGCGACTCATAGTGACCCTATGTACAACAGCCCTAAACTCCGCTCTGTCCTGTGCCAATCGCACTGTCTCTGACACTCCCATCCCAATTATCCCAGTCACTGAATCAATCCACCTCATAGAGGGCCTTCCTCTCCTGTGCCGTCCCTCCACCCTCCCAAGCATGATGTCCCTCTCTAAGGACCGGTCTCTCCTCACAACATGTCCAAAGTAAGCAAAGTAAGTTAGACGGAGCCTCAGAATCCTTGCCTCCAAGGAACCACCCGGTTTAACCCTCTCCAGGACAAATCTGTTTGTTTTCCTAGCAGTCCATGGTATTCTCAATACTCTTCTCCAGCACCACAGCTCAAAGGCATCAATTCTCCTCCTATACTCCTTGGTCATTGTCCAACTCTCTGATGCATAACAGGTGATTGCGAAGACCATGGCCTGTATCAGACACACCTTAGTCTCCAGAGAGACACTACTGCTCTTCAGATAGATAGATAACCTTAAATTCTCAAGTCTTCAGTCTTAAATTTAGTGTACAACTTTTAATAAACGGGCTTTTAATGTTTTCCAAAAAGGAGCAGGACCTTCTTTGATGTTATGAAACACTTATTTTAAAAGCACCTCTCTCAATATCCCTGGAAGCAGCAGTCAGGAAACCAAACCACATATTACAATGGGCAAATGTGATGCAGAAGACATGTTTAAATAAAATCTTAATCCAAGATGTCATTTCGAAAAGTTAAGTACCCCTGACTCAGCCCCCTGTACTTTCAATCACCTCATATGCATGTGAAAAATGGACAATGAATAAGGAAGAACGAAGGAAAACAGATGCCTTGGAACTGTGGCGTTGGTGCAGAATATTGAATAAACCATGGGTTGTCAGAAAAAGGAGTAAGTCTGTCTTGGAATAAATATAGCTAGAATGCTCCTTAGAAGTGAAGATGGTAAGACTCAGACTTTGACTTATGGACTTCGAACATGTATCAGGAAGCGCTGGTTCCTGGAGGGGATGTCATGCTTGGTGAAGGAGAGGGTCAGCGAACAGGAGGAAGCCCCTCAGTGAGATAAACTGACACTATGACTATCAATGGAGCAATGAGGACCCAGACACAACAATGAGGATGACGCAAGCCTGGGCAGCATTTCACCCTGTTGTTTATGGGGGTCATCACGAGCCTGAACCACCTCAATGGCATCTGACAACGACATCTGACGCTAAAAGGTATAGGATGCTATTTCTTTTTTTAGGATGCTATTTCATAGGGACTCAAGTTATCCTGCTTGGGCCCTCTGTAAGGAGCATACTAAACTGATAGGTTAGAGGGATATAGAAACGTGTAGTGAGATAGGGTAACAGATCTAAGAACTGGGGACACAGAAGCGCAGGAATGGATTGAACTCATCGATAAATGATCAGGATCAGTGTTCTGTGACTCAGCAGGACTGTTAATCCACAACGACTGTTAATCCGGGTTCACAATCCCATCACTCTTTTTTTTCAAGGATTCAGATCTTAACCACTTTACAAAACGGGGCATCAGGGTCTCAGACAGGTGACTGAGACTTGTCTCATTATAGATGCTAATAGCAACAAACTTTTTTAATCTCCCCCTTTGCCTTAAAACACACAGTCCCACAGAGGTCTGTAGGGTGAATATTTCAGCCATAGCAACTGCATTGCCCTGGGTTCTAAGCCAATCTTGGCGAGCGAGGCAGAGTCTCCAGGGGGAAGGAGACAGCAAGGCTGCTTTTCCCTTACACCAGCTCAACCATAAAAGGCTGGCTGTCTATTTGTTTCTGTTGTTTTTAGCAAACGATCTCCACTCTTGCCGCTTCAGGGACCAGAGATGGGCAGGAACTCCAGGTAGTGCAAGGGTTTTTAGATCTCAAATAAATGTTCTTCCACCTAAATCGCGCGTCCCCCCTACTCCATCACCAACAGAACATTCACAGAGAAAGCAGAAGGTATTTGGGGAAGTTGGGGATAAGTTTTGGGCCAAGAGTGATTTCAGGCATTGACAGAGGACCAGGTCCAGGGCACGCCACAGAGAGAGTGCACCGTGGATGTTGAAGGTACCTGCATCATCTTGCAAGATAACCTGCCCAGATGCAGGTTAAGTGAGAAACGGGACAGACTGGAGGAGCATTTGGTCTTCCTTCCCAGTAGCTCTTTTCCCCTTTCCCCTCCACAGCCCCCATTCGCTGCCAACGCGCTAACTGCTTGAAAGCCGGCCCTTTGGAGGCTCTGGGGAGCGGGTCTGAAGGTTTCTGGCCTGCAGACACTGGAACCGACCGGAGCCAAGAGGGGGGAATGGAGGACGGGGAATGGAGGAGGAGGCAACTGAATGATGCTCGGCGCCCATGCACCCGGCAGATGCCGGCGTCCAGCGCGCACCCGGTGCCGCTCTCCACTGCGGTAGCATCCCGTAATGACACTGCAGCCACAACCAAGTGGCGGCCGCGGGGAGCCCTGGGCTCCCCTGGCCGCAGCCCGGGCCTCGCACCACGCTAGCTGGTGGACCACGAGGTGGGCCAACGAGGGGGGAAAGCCCTGATATGAGCAGACAGCCAGGCGGCCACCTCTATAGCGCCTCCCCGAGCGCAGCCAGGCTGCCGAGAAAACAATCCCTCTTCATTCTGGAACCCCACCGGGCCCTGCCGCTCCCCGAATGACCCCACAGGAGCTCTGGGCTGTATTGCCTGCTGGTGAAGCCCCGGCATCCCCACCCGCCCGGCCCTGCGCCTACAGCAGCCCGGGCCCAAGGAGCCGCCTAGCGCAGGCAGAGCGGCTCGCTCGACTCCGGCGCGGCCGCCGCCCCCGGTCTCCCAGAGCACTTACCAGAAGGCAGCTGACGATCATCGTGGCTCCAACTCCAACAGTCCGGCGTCTGCAGGAGGCGAGGCAGGCGGTGCTACTGCTTGCAGAAGACCCCATGGCTGAACCGGCGGATCGCAGGGGCGCCGGGGAGGCGCGGCCACCCGGCAGCTGGAATCGGCGGCAGCTTCTGTTCAGCGCCGCATCCATCGCCGCTTCCCGGGCCCGGACCCTATCTACCTTCAACATCCTATAGGCACTGCGGCAGCCTGGCAGAGGAGGGAGGCGGGACGGGAGGCTCCGGGGGTTCTCAGCACCTGCCCAGCCGCGCGGCAGCCCGAGCGGGGAGAGGCAGCCGCGGCTGCAACCGGTGCTACCCGGTGCTCTTCCCCGGCAGAGGCTGCGGAGAGCCAGGGAGGAAGGCTAGGCGAGACAGAGCAAAGGAGCAACTTCCCATCGCTAAGCCTCCAGTTTCTGCCAACCTTCCTCCTCCTCTGCCCAGATCGGCCGGCGAGAGACTGAGCCCGGCGGCCGCCGGGCGCGGCGACACACGCGGTGCCGCCGAAGGGGAGGAGTCTTGGCGCTTTGTGCTGTCACCTAGGAGGAGGCCGGGCTCTTATATGCGGTGGGAGCGAGCAAGGCGTTCCAGGTGGAGCCAAGAGGCGCCCCATGGCGTATGCAGGAGGCGTTGCAGCTGATTAGGGCGTGGGAGGTGGGGAGGAAGCGCAACAAAATCATTACCACTAACCCAAATTTACTTTTTTCCCCCCAAGATTATTTTAAACATATTATTTCACTGGGCCATATCTGCCATCCACGAATGTCTTCCAATTACTTCTGATGTAGTGGCCAAAAACAACCAATAGCCATAGAGCCCTTAAAATCCACCCGCTGCAAAATACTCAAGAATTCAGATTTGTTTGTGCTTTAAAATCAAGATCTGCTAATTTATCTCAGTTCTTTTTCACTTTGTCCGCTAGTTTTTCTCTCTAACCCATTTGCCTCTGCATTAGCTCTGGCCCAGGCTTTTGCCCGCATGATTAAGCCACTTCATGATTGACTTCTCTGTTTCTCATTTTTTTCCTTTTTTTAATTATTATGCCAGTTTATTTACAAAATTTAAATATATTATTTCTCATACCAGTTCCTTCCCATTAAACCTCCACACTCATCAAATTGTGCAACCCCATGATTAATCCCCCCTTACCCATCTCCTTCCACACCCTTCCTTGGATCTTCATTCTCATGCTACAATAATGGTTTTATACAGTATTTGTCCTTAAGGGAGTGAGTTAATCCACTCAGCATTCTCATGCTACAATAATGGTTTTATACAGTATTTGTCCTTAAGGGAGTGAGTTAATCCACTCAGCATAATCCTTTCCAGACCCTCCCAAATTAGGCAATAATTTATAGTTATTGCTCCTGCTTGCATAACCCTATAAAGAAATTTGACACCCTAAGCAAGCTAGCTGAACATTTATAATCCTTATCTGATCATTTCCCTTTGTAAAAAGTCCGCAAAGATCTTTATTATTCTCACCCTAATTTCAAACCATTGATGTTCTCATCCCTTGAGTCAATTGTTTCCCAGGGCTACAGAGTTGAATAAATGTTCAAACCAAAATGAAACTGATTACCAGCCATCCCATTACAACTCATAACAACCTCATGTCTTACGTAGCTTAAGTGCCTTACAGGTTTCTCTTGGCTCTGG
>NW_006399767.1:7923080-7925315 GCF_000299155.1 Elephantulus edwardii | reverse complement strand
AGAAGGGACAGGAAAGAAAGGCGAAAGGCAATGGGATCCAAGGAGGAGGTGAGCAAAGTGCTGTTGTAGTGAAGGGATTGTATCTAACATTCTAAAACAAAATGTATATCAATTATCAATGGAAAACCAATTTTCTCTGTAAACTTTCAATCAAACCACCTATACATACTGACATGTACAAACACACATACACTGTAGTAAAAAAAAAAGACAACAGATTCAAGCATATTCTAAAAAGGTCCTGTATTAAATCTTAAACAAGACAAAGAGAGCCATCTAGGATGATGGAAATTGTGAGCATGCATGTGAATTCTGTTTATTCACAAGATTCTGCTGATTTATAAGAACTCACTATATGTGATTGAGGAAAAGAGAAAATGATGACTAGATTGGTCACTTCACCAAAATTAGAAGCAGGATTATAAGGGCTGGGGAAACATCTTGACAGAAATGTACATGACAGTAGGTTAAAAGGGATATAGGATTGATTTTTGGGTTTGATTACTTGGATATGCCAGGGTTGGGTTATATAGCTCATAACCACACAGCATTAAATTAGAGTTATTAAGACTCTAATTTTTAAATTACATTGTTGTTATTGTTGGTTTTGTGCTGTTGAGTCGCCTGCGACTCATAGTGACTCTATGTACAACAGCCCTAAAAACCCTACTCTATCCAGTGCCAATCTTACTGTCCCTGATACATTACCCCAGTCACTTAATCAATCCATTTCATTGAGGGTCTTCATTTCTTGCGCTATCCCTTCACCTTCTCAAGCATGATGTCCCTCTTCAAGGACTGGTCCCTCCTTGGCCCTGACATGCGTGGTAAGGCTGTCTATGTGTGGAAACAACCTAATTAGTGCTTCAAGTGCATGAATGACTTCATGTAACAGGGGACTTGAATTAAGAATCACCTCTCAAACTTTGAACTTTCCACTCTTCGTCTCCAGCCCCAAGGAGCATCCAGTACACATCAGGAAGCCATATATATCACCTCATCCCACTGCACACTGTTTCTTTCATGATTTCCTTTCTGGATAGGAAAGGTCTTCCCTTTAGGGCAGACCTTTTCTAATAAATCCATCTTTGCTCCTTTCATTTGCTCCTGTCTCCTAATCTTTCTTCTTGGCCTTCAGTCTCAGCCAAGCATTCAAAGATGTTGGCCTACACTGGGATTATTCTGGGCAAGACTAGCAATGGCCTTTCAAAGGCCTTTTCTAAAAAAAAAAAAAATTATTAATTTTAATGAACATTTTACAGAGATTTTCGATTTCCATTCATTCATTGTTGCACTACCCTCAAATTTTTTCAGCATGGTAACTTTTCCCAAGGACTGGTCCCTCTTAATAACATGCCCAAAGGGTGTAAGATGAAGTTTCCCCATCCTTGCCTCCAAGGTCACCGGGGTTGCACAATCTTGTTCTTTTGGCAACCGATGAGATATTCTGTACTCTTCGTCATTCCTACAATTCAAAGGCACCTGATCTTCAACCTTCCCTATTCATTGTCCAACTTTCAGATGCCGACAAAGCAACTGAAAATACCATGACTTGGATCAATTGCACCTTTGCCCTTACTGACAACACTGATGTGTAGTAATTTGGAAAAGTCCTTGACTACAGATTTTCTCAATGCAACACATCTTTTGATTTCTTAATTGTTAGTACCAATGGTGTCAATTATGGATATAAGTAAGATTAAATAATTGACAACTTCAATCTTTTCTCCATCTGTTAAGACGTTGTCTCAGTGGACTCACGGAGAGAATTTTTGTTTTCGAGATGTAAAGATGTAATCCATATTGAAAACTGTAGTCTTCAATCATCTTCAGCAAGTGCTTCAAGTTTTCTTCACTTTCTGCTAGCAAGGTGGCATCATCTTGAAATTATTGATGAGTCTTCCTCCAATCCTGATTCCATATCTTTCTTCACATAGCCCAGCTTTTCGAATTTTTACTCAGCTTACAGATTGAATAGACATAGAAAAAGGAAACAGCCCTGACACACACTTTTCCTGACTTTAAACAGTGAAGTTTTCTCTTGTTCTGTTTGCACAACTGTTTCTTGGTCTATGTATAGATTTCACATGACACAATTAAGTGTCCTGGGATTCCGAAGCTTCTTAACATTAACCATAATCTGCTATGATCCACATAGTCAAATGCCTTTGTATAATCAATAAAACACAAGTAAATATCTTTCTGGTATTCACTACTTTCTTTTATTATTATTAA
>NW_006399767.1:7920590-7921705 GCF_000299155.1 Elephantulus edwardii | reverse complement strand
CCTAAACTGGCAGCAATAGCTGCCCCAATAATTTTGACCATTCTCTGGTCTTTTCTCTTCCCTCTAGATCCCAGCTGAAAAACTGGATTAATTCTGTATACTACATTGAAACAGATGAGGAGAGAACAGTTTAAAAGTGATATATTATAGGGCATTATGATTATCATAAAAGTCCAGAATGAAAGTTGCAGAGTGGAGTATACTCGGGGTGGGGGTGGGGGTGTGTGGAGGGATTGTATACCAATGAAGGAATTTTTCTTTTACTTTTCAAAAAGAAAAGCAAACTGGGGAGTAGGGGGCGGGGTGGACAGGGAGAAAAGTACAAAATGAATGAATGGAAATCCAAAATCTCTGTAAATGTTCATTAAAATTTAAAAAAAAGAGGGAAAAATTTAAACAAATGTATAACAAATAATTTTGAACATTATAATCTTTTAAGCTTAAGGCTAGAAACATTAACAATATGACCATTTCCAATCCAGAGATACATGTTCCAGTGCAGTTCCTATTTTCCATAAATGGTTTTGGTAAGAGGAATATTGTAAATGTGGATACATTTCAACTATTCCTCCTCCATGCCACGATATAGTGTTATTAGCATGAGCAGCTATAAATCCATTGCCATCCTTACTCTAACTTAATTTTTTTTAATTTAAATTTGTTATTAATTTCAGTAAAAATTTATAGAGGCTTTGGATTTCCATTCATTCATTGTTGCACATTTGTCCCCTCCCAAGGCTTCCCCCAAACCCAGAACACTACCCTCTTGGAAAAGTAAAAGAAAAACTCTTCCATTGTTTTACAAACCCTCCCCCAGGTCCACTCCACCATGTAGCCAACGCTCTAGATTCCTGTCATGACAGAAATACCTAATTACATCTATTTTAAACAGTTTTCTCCCTCCTCTATTTCAGTATACATTATTGAACTCATCTTACTCAGTCTATCCCCAACCCCAAAGTCAGCCCCATTCTACAACAGTGGCACCATGCAATATTTGTCCTTTTGTGACTGGGATATTCACTCAGCATGATGTTCTCCATAGTCAACCATTTTGAATAATATTGCATGAGTTCCTTGTTTTTCAATGCAGCATAGTATTCCATTGTGTGAAT
>NW_006399767.1:7892908-7894650 GCF_000299155.1 Elephantulus edwardii | reverse complement strand
CCCTTAAATTTGCCCTTTAAGGGGTGAGAGAATCCTCATGAAAATTTTTTCTAATTCTATCCTTAATTTACAAGGAGTGAAGATTCTCTCATGATCCTGTTTTTAATTTTCCTGAAAGTTTCACTTACCCTGAGCGAATTTCCTTTCGATTCCTGGTGTCTGCTCGAAAAAGAGAAAGAAAGAGAAACCACCACCTTATCCAAAGAAAAACCATCACCTTGTCCCAACTTCGGGCACCAGAATGTTGCAGACCGAGGGTCTCAAAGAATAGAATAATTTTGTAATAAAGAGACAAACAGCCAGGAATGAGATAGAGCAGAGAGCGTAAAACAGGGGGTCAGCAGTTCTCACCTGAAGAACTCGAGCCATGCTTCTCTGCGTATTTATATAGAATCACAAGGAAGTACAAAACAAAGGATAATGGTGAAATCTTTTACAAATAAGGCCAAGTTCCTCTTTATGTTAATCTCAAGAGGGAGGGATTCATTTGATAAAAACTAAGAACAATGTTGACTCCTAAGGAATGCCCCAGTGTCACAAGGTGACCTCCTAAGGAATGCCCCAGTGTCACAAGGTGACCTTCAGCTTGTATTAAGCCTCCCTCATTTCCCGATACAGCATTTGGTCTACTATTATTAAATTTGATATTTGGCTTCCCTCACCCCCACCCCGCCAGCTCTGAACTTTGGGACTGGCCAAGGTGCAGCGCCCAGATGCATTGGACGGTGAGAGTGGACTAGAACTGGGACACACGCCTGCAGCTCTGACCCAGGATCCCCATCTTCAGGTATCACATCACTCCCCCCGCCCCATCTTGTGGCACCCCCCTCCCCCCCCAGCTCTGAACTTTGGGACTGGCCAAGGTGCGGTGCCCAGATGCACTGGACGGTGAGAGTGGAATTGAACTGGAACACACCCCTGCAGCTCTGACCCATGACCCCCATCTTCAGGTATCACATCACTCCCCTGCCCCAGCTCACGACCCCCCACCCCGCCAGCTCTGAACTTTGGGACTGGCCAAGGTGCCACATGCAGACACAGCGGACGGTGGGAGGGAACTTGAACTGGGACACACCCCTGCAACTCAGACCCACGAACCCCATATTCAGGTATCTCATCGCTCCCCCCACCCGAGTTTGTGACACCCCCCCACCAGCTCTGAACTTTGCGACTGGTGAAGGTGCGATGCGCCAACGCAGTGGACGGTGGGAGTGGACTTGAACTGGGATACACCCCTGCATCTCAGACCCACGACCCTCATCTTCAGGTATTGCATCGCTCCCCTGACCACAGAGGATCCTCTTACCTCCAAGTGGCTGGCTGGCGGGTTGTGAGGGTGGCTGCTCGATCCCGGACAACCCCCAAATGAAAGACCCCAAACTAGGGCTTTACACAGACCGGGCGGGACCCCGAGCAACTCACACCAGATCCACTTGCTGTAATCACAAGAGGCTTTATTGACGAAGCTTCAGGACGACTTATATCTCACACAAGAGACAGGGAAGTCGACCCCAAGTCCCAAAAAGCAAGGGAATTTATACTAGGTCTAGGGGTTCTTTGGCGTAGAGATAGCTCATTGGCTCTTTGGAAAAGGAGAAGTTCAATTTTAGGTCAGTTGCCTGCTGCTGACGTTAGTTAAAATATAGTTTTTGCCAGTAATTGTTTTTTCAGGTTGTAGTCAGCTAGTTCCTGGAACACAAACATTCACACAAGATCAAAGGTATAGGTTCTTACAATACAGA
>NW_006399767.1:7891648-7892808 GCF_000299155.1 Elephantulus edwardii | reverse complement strand
GTAGTCAGCTAGTTCCTGGAACACAAACATTCACACAAGATCAAAGGTATAGGTTCTTACAATACAGATCAAAGGTATAGGTTTTTACAATACAGATCAAAGGTATGGGTTCTTACAGTACGGATCAAAGGTATGGGTTCTTACAATACTTGGGTTTGGGGACATTATTTTTTAAAAAAATTTTCCTTTCACTATGTGTGGCATAACTTAGAAGACACTATCCTAACTGAGGAAGTATTCTCTTTAGTAATTTCTAATCCTGAATTGTGTTGTTGGTTCCCTAATAAGTCACATAATTGTGAGTGTTCTAAAGAGTGACCATTGTAATGCATTCTCAAGCCTAGCAGAAGGTCAGGCAGCACTGGGTGAGGGAGAGTAGTGAAGAAGGATGTGGACAGTTGGTGTCAGAACTGAAGAATTTGTTTTAAAAATATTAGAAGGAGGAGGCAAGTCTGATCACTGCCTCATAGGAATCTGTTTGGGCCTGATGCTGATATTGATTCTCCGTCCTACTTGTGAAGGTAGAGGTCAGATGATACCTGTGTCACATTTTTAGAAACAGGCTGATTCAAAGAGCCCTGAAGACCTTAAGCACTACTTTGTTGGACTGCTTACCTGAAAGTTAGGTGGTTTGATCTACCAGCCACCCTACATTAAAAACGTGAGATAGTCTCTTTCCTTAAAGATTTACAGCATTGCAAGTCTAATGGAAGGTCACTATGAGTCAGAATAGGCTGGACAGATGTCTTAAATAGTTTACTCCTCTGTGTCCCTGGCCAGACATCAAGCTATTTGGGAGCAAAGTCCATGCCTTGGTGATCTTTATATCTCTAGTTGAGATTGGAGATATTTACTTATGCCAGCAATATTTGTTGAGCAAAGCAAAGTTGGAAATTTTAACAAGTAGTGGAATAGGTTAATATACCTAATATGTATTTTCTTTTTCCAAGTCTTAATTCAAAGATCCCGACCTGTGCTATGCAAACAAAGAAAGCTTTAATCATAGGGCCCCAGGAATGGATGGTATACCAATTGAAGTATTTCGGATGACAGATGTTGCCCTGCATGTGCTCACCAGGTTGTGCCAAGAAATCTGGAGAACAACCACTAGGCCAACTGACTGGAAGAGATCTATATTTGTTCCCATTCCAAAGAAAGGT
>NW_006399767.1:7889433-7890400 GCF_000299155.1 Elephantulus edwardii | reverse complement strand
GCAGGGTTTAGGGCTGTTGTGCATAGGGTCGCTATGAGTCGGAAACGACTCGACAGCACATAACAACAACAACAACATTACTAAAGTGCCTTGTGCAGGATCTGGGATAGACAGTTTGTCCACAACTGTACTTCCTTAAAAGAATTTGTGTAAGAACCTGCTGTTCTTTGGCCTATGAAAGAATATCAGCAAGTTAGCAGCAGATTGCAAGATAAAGTGCATGAGCATGAGTTTGATGAAATCTCCACGGTGACACAGTACAAAGATGGCACTCTTGGATATAATCAAACAAGGATAGAAATGCAAAGCAGGCATGATTCCAGAAGCTTCTTTCTCTCTTTTATGATAAAGAAGGATGACTTTAAAATTTTCACAACCAGTTGCTTGGGAATATGATGCCTCTGTCTCCCTTTCAAGAGTAGTAAAATAATCATTTCAGCCTTTCCCTGAAGCAAATCATTTGCAAAAATGTGTGTTATTGTTTGGTGCCATTTAATCAACTCAGACTCACTCATAGTGACCCTGTTGTTGTTGTTGTTGTGTACTTTCGCATGAGAATGGACCCATAGCTGATGCTCCAGTGGGTTTTCAGAGGTCATAAATTTCATGGGAGGAGATGCAGCTGGTGATTTGAACCAAATGCCTTCAGGACTGCAGCACAGTTTCTCACCACTAGGCCACCAGAGCTCTCTATATGACTCTGTTATTGTTATATGCCATCGAGTTACCTATGACTCACAACAACCCTATATACATTAGCTCTGAACACTGCCCTCTCCTGTGTTGATCTTACCATCTCCAACAAAGGTAATCCCATTTCTCCAGTCACTGAATTAATCCATCTTATCCTCGGTCTTCCCACCCTTCCAAGAAAAATGTCTTTCTCCAAGGCCTGGTCCCTCTTGGCTATTTGCCCAAAGTATGTGAGTCAAATATGGTGGTTCTCACATATAATGAAGGATGCTTT
>NW_006399767.1:7869475-7887845 GCF_000299155.1 Elephantulus edwardii | reverse complement strand
CTGTTGTACATAGGGTCGCTATGAGCCGCAGGCGACTCGACGGCACCTAACAACAACAACAGCAACAACATGTGAGTCAAAGCTTCAAAATCCTTGCCTCCTAGCTTTATCTTGTGTTATATTGTTGCGGTCACTGTGTCAACCTTCTTGTCGATGGACTTCCTCTCTTTCTCAATCTTCCACATTTTCTACATCTTTTCCAAAGGGTGGTTCTCTCCTAACAACATGCCCACAGTATTTGAGATGAAGTTTCGCCATCCTTCCTTCTAAGGAGCACCCTGACTGTATTTCCTCCAAGTCAGATCTGCTTGTTTTGTTTTGGTTTTTTGTGGTGGGTTTTTTATTTTTCAGTCTAACATCACCATTCATAGGCACTAATTCTTCTTCTGCCATCCTTCTCTATTGCCCAACATTCAGCTACATGAGAAGCCATTGAAAACACTATGGTTTGTTTGGATAAGGTACACTTAGTCTTTTTTTTTTCACTTAGTCTTTAAGTTGACATCTTTACTCATTAGTACTTTGGAGAGGTCCTTGACAGCAGGTTTTCCCAATATATCTTCTGATTTTGTAACTACTCCTACTATCACTGGTGTTGCTTGTGGATCTGTAAAAAGAGCACGGGCCATGTGGTGGTAGCCATAAACTTCACAAGGAAGAACTGTCCCCATCAACAATATAGATAACACAAAACCAGTTCCTCAAGAGGTCAGACATGTCCCCCACACTTGCATACCTCTTTCTACTCATCTCAACATAAATCTTACTCCTTTACTGGGTTTAAAGTACAAATCCATCTCAGAGGATGCATAGCCAAAATGTTTCTCAGAAATTAAGATGATGAGACTTTGTCTTCTGTATTTTGAGCATATTTTCAGAAAGGACATGAGGCTTGGTAAAGTAAAAGGTCAGTGAGAAAGGGCAAGTATTTGCACGAGATGAATCGACATAATGGCAACAATCATGAGCTCGAACATAGCAATACTTATGAGGGTGGCATACGCCTGGACAGTGGGTGGTTTTTTTCCTGTTGTGAATAAGATCCAATTTGACAGCATATAATAACTGTGGTGCTGAAGCAGAGCATTTACTATGCTGTGGACTGCCAAAAGAATGAACAAGTCAATCTTACAAGGAATGTTGTTGTTGTTGTTATGTGCCATCGAGTCGTTTGCGACTCATAGTGACCCTATGTACAACAGTCCTAAACCCTGCTCTATCCTGTGCCAAACTCATTGCCTCTGACACACTCATCCCGATTACCCCAGTCACTGAATCAATCCACCTCATAGAGGATCTTCCCCTCCTGCTCTGTCCCTCTACTCTACCCAGCATGATGTCCCTCTCCAAAGACCTGTCTCTCCTTACAACATGTCCAAAGTATGTCAGACGAAACCCCAGAATCCTTGCCTCCAAGGAGCAGCCTGGTTTAACCCTCTCTAGGATGAATCTGTTTGTTTTCTTGGCAGTCCATGGTACATTCAATACTCTTCTCCAGCACCACAGCTCAAAAGCGTCAATTCTCCTTCTATCCTCCCTAGTCCACAAATTGTTGTCTGTCAGATACTCCTCTAAATCTAAACATTCAGATTAAGACAGACTAGGAAGAAGGAGTGGCCATCCACTTCTGAAATGGCAGGCCTCTGAAAACCCTATGTACAACAACAACCTTACAAGGAATACAAAGGGAATTCTCCTTATAAACATTCTGAGAATGTCTGATATCTCTTCTCATCAAATCATACTTCTGTTCCTCATGCTGCTCCACAGACATTGTCACTGTGGAGCCCACCTTCTTTCCTGAATCTTGTTCTCTTTCACTCAAAACCCATTTTGCATTTCCAGTGACTGCTAAATGCCTCCACAATGTAGAAACGGTCCTCAAACTCTACATTTTCAAAACCTTCTGCATTCCTTTTTCCAACAACTCCAATTACTATCACTGTTTATTTTAGTGATACCACATTTTTCCCCAACCACATGCTTGGACCCCAAATGCCTGTCCAGGCTTCTCCATTTCTTTACCTTCACATGACCTATGTCTTAATCCCAACATCTACACTTTGCTGCTACAACCTATTATTGTGCAAACTCTCTTCCACCTTTGTATGTCTTTTCATTTCTTTCTGCAAACAGTTGAACTGACATTTACTCAACAACTGTGCTTGGCTAAGTTTATTTACTTCATAAACAGTATATTCTTCCTAATTCCTTTCCTTCAACTCTCTGACAATGCTGTGGTCATATTAATATTCTTAAATCACAGCTTTCATTATTTTATATACCTGCTCAAGAACTCTCACTGGCTTCCCATTCATTATAAAATTAAGCATAAAATTTTCAGTTTGATATTTAAGGCTCTACACAATATGACAACGTCAACTTCTCTTTTATGAGTTGTTATCTTTTGCTCTCTTATATATAAAGAATATTAGTCATTGTTGCTAAAAGCAATCACTTTTATTACTTTCTCCTACTCCCTGTCTGGAATTCCTACCAGTTCAAATTCAAGACACATCTCTAAATTTCATCTCCTTGATTCAGTTCCATTCAATTCATTTATTGAGGGCCAGTTATGTTGAAAGCACAACACTAAATATTCTGAGCCATACAGTGGTGAATAAAAGTGACCTCTGACTTTCAGCACTGGAAATGTTATTGGGAAAACAGTAACTGTGGAGTTTATCCACTTCCTAAACAGCATGCCTACAGAAACTCTATGAACTTTGATAAATGTTAATAATTGTAGAGCGGCTTCAGGCCTTTTGTTCATAGGGTTGCTAATGAGTTGTGCTCAAGTCGAAGGCAATTAACAACAACAACATATGACTTTTCTAGCTGTTGTTTGACTTTGTCATGTAGATGGGTGGAAATATTCATATAGGGTGTTTTAGCCTATCTACAAGAGGATTGGCTACATACCAATCCACAAGGAGATTGACTAGTCTCACCGTTAAATTTAGCAAAAAGAAAAAATCTTCCCCACCAGTGAAGAAGGTAGTGAATGTAGCACATCCTTTGGGCCCAGAATTCTTGCTCTAGCTACGGTTATGGAGGAAACAGCCATTGCCAAAACAGAGAACAACATGAGATGGAATTACCCTGGGTCTGCTATTTCCACCATGGATAGTACCAGAGCTAAGACCCTTTGCCCCAGTTTATTGGACAATTTGGGGAGGGAGGAAGAGCCAATACTAACAGGACTGAGAACTTTGTAACATAGTCTAAAGCTGTAAGGCTCAAGGCTGAGGTGCCTGCATGCCCATTTTGGAAGCTGCCCTGAGTGTATTCTGCTACTAACCTGTGTTATAACCTTTTGACGTTGCCCCACATGGTTCTATGTGATCTGTAAACCATAACTTCAGATTCTGAACCCAGCAAAGCAGTAAGATTGATGTTGCTATGGGGTATGGGCAGGTGGGGGACATGTCTGACCTCATGGGATTGGTTTTAGGTTGATGATGCTCTTGACAGGAACAGTTTCCCTTTGTGAAGTTGCTAAAGGTCAAATATGGCCATCCCCTCCTGGCCCTTGCTCTTTTTACAGCAACATATATTAATATGTCCAGATCTTGACACTGCATAATGAATGTCTACCATTGAGCTTAGCATACAAGATGTGCTCAATACATATTTCTTGAATGATTAATTGTGGTCTGAGTTGCGTGTTCAGACCACTAGTAAAATATTTTTTATCTGCATTTTGGTCACCTCTGACCCATGAGAACAGTTGAATAAACTATTTTCCAGTCCTATCAGTCCTAAACTATCTTCTGATCCTGCCCACGATCTTTGCAATTACTTGCAGAAGGTAATTTCTATCAGAAAGCTGGACAATGACAAAGGATCACAGAAGAAGAATTGATGCTTTTGAGTCATGTTCCTGGAGAAGAATATTGAACTGCTAGGAGAACAAAAGAGTTCATCTTGGAGAAGGTGAAACCAGGCTGCTCCTTGGAGACAAGAATTCTGCAGCTCCATCTCACGTACTTTGGACATGTTGCAAAGAGGCACCAGTCCTTGGGAGGGTGGCAAGAAAACACAAGAGAGGAAGACCCTTGATGAGATGGATTGACTCAGTGACTGGGGTCATGGGGGTATGTGTGTCAGAGATAAGGTTGGCTCAGGATAGAGCAGGGTTCAGAGCTTGAACGTAGGGTCTCTATGAGTTGCAAGCAACTCAACAGCACATAAAACAACAACATAGTCTCTCACTCAGTTGTTACAGTTTGTAGAATTTCCTTTGGCAGATTATTTGAAAATAAATCATTGGACTTTTCTTCCAAGTCTCTCTTAATCTAGAGACACTCTGCTGAAATTTGTTTGATATCATTGTTGTCGTTATTGTTGTTAGGTGCCTTCTAGTCAACCACAACAGTTCATAGTGACCCTATGAACAAAAGATTTTAACCTTGCCCTTTCCTATGCCATCCTCATTATCTTTGATCCTATTTTTACAGTCACTGTATTACTTATTTTGTTGAGGGTCATCTTCTCCTTTACAGACTCTTCACCATTCCAAGGTGGAGGAAGGACTCATTCTCCAAGTACTGGCCTCTTCTAACAACATGCCCAAAGTATGTGAGATGAAATTTCAACATCCTTACCTCTGAGGAGCCCTCTAGTTTCATAATAACGCATGAGTTTCTGGTAACAGATAAGAGGTGTCTGAGGTACATCTCCTGGGAATTGAACCCAGATCTTTCACATTGGGAGGTAAGACACGTACCATTGCACCATGTAGAGTAAAAGAAGTAAAGATTCAAACCCATCTGAAAAGACGTAAAGAGAAGTTAAATTTCTGGCAGAAGGAGGCCAGTTAGTTTAATAGTTAAAAAAAATAGATAGCTTGGTCTAAGAATCCATTTACCTGTTGAATGGAGCCTAGAACAAAAAGTCTTCTCCTAAAGAATCCTACCTACCTTCTCTTACTTGTTCTCTCTCCACAGGGATTGTTTCTACTTTTCCCTACCCAGCATCCCAGGACTTTCTAAAAACTCTCATATCAGATCAATATCCAAAAATCAGTGGGATTATTCTACAGCAACAAAGATATCTCAGAGAAGCAAATAAAGAAAGCAATACCATTTACAATAGTCAACCACAAATTGAGAGTGAAAGTCATTAGAGATACAAAAGACCAATACAAAGAAAACTACAGAACATTTGTGCAAGACACAATTAAAAAAACCCTAAAGAAATGGAAAAATGTGCCCTGTTCATGGATAGGAAGACTACATATTGTGAAAATGACAATCCTACCAAAAGCAATCTACATGTTCAATGCAATCCCAATCCAGATACCAAATTAACTTTTCAAGGAGATCGGAAGGGAAATTGTCAAGTTTATTTGGAAAGGCAAGAGACCCCAAATAAGCAAAAACACTTCTGAGAAACAAAAATGAAGCAGGAGGCCTAGCACTCCCTAACTTCAAAACCTGCTACACAACAGTAGTACAAAACAGCATGATACTGGTACAATGACAGGCACATAGACCAATGGAACAGAATTGAGAACCCAGAAACAGACCCAGCTATCTATGGTCAACTGATATTCGACAAGGAAATAAAACCTATCAAATGGGGAAAGGATAATCTCTTCAACAAAAGGTGCTGGTAAAACTGGACCGCTACCTGCAGATTGCTGAAACAAGATCCACATCTCTCACCATACACAAAAATCACCTCAAAGTGGATTAGGGAGTAAAGTCCAAAACCATAAAATTCACCAGAGGCAAACTGAGGCCAAGCTTAGAAGGCCTAACCTATGTTATAAAGAGACTGGCAAATACAGCCAGAAATGCACAATCTGGAGAGAATAAAATTGAAGGGATCATCTAAAAATTAAATCCTTATGCACATCAAAACCTTATCCCAAAAGAGAAGCAAAACCTACTGACTGGAAACAAATATTTGACAATATCAGGTCAGACAAGAGTCTCATAATGAAAATTTACAGAATAATCTTGGGCCTCCACAAGAAAAAGCCTAATAACTCAATTACAAAATAGGCAAAAGACATGGAAAGATTTTTTACAAAGGAAGATATTCAGATGACCAACACACACATGAAGAAATGCTCAAAATCACTGGCAATAAGAGAGATGAAAACCAAAACCACAATGAGATACCATCTCATTCCAGTAGAAGTGGCAAAGTTTAACAGGACAGCAAGTAATAAATGTTGGAGAGGATGTGGCGAGAAAGGAACTCTTACACATTGTCGGTGGAATTGTACCACTCTAGAAGGCAGTTAGGCTTTTCCTCAAAAAGCTGAAAATGGAAATTCCATATAACCCAGGTATTCCACTGCTTGGAATATAACCCGAGAAAATGAGACCTGAGGTACAAAGAGACAATTGTACACCAATGTACAATGAATGATTATATAAAACAATGTATATGAATGAAACATACTATAAAGTTATTATTATATGAAAGTCAATAAAAAATATTAAAAATAAAACCAACTCTCATATTCAGAAGTCACACATACAAATACACCCCCCAGAAAAAACAAAACCGAAAACTAAATCTATTACCACCAAATAGATTCTGACTCAAAACAATTCTTTGTAGAATTGCCCCATAGGGTTTCCAAGGTTGTCTTTATAGCAGTAGACTACCACACTTCTCTGCAATGGAGTGGCTTTTAGGTTCAAACCATAGACTTTTTAGTTAGTAGTCAAAGACCATGAATCATCTACAACTCAACAGCACTTAACAACAACAACAACAAGGACTAGCTAAGTCCACTGTGCCACCAGACCTCCTCTCTTATGGGTCAGTATTGGGAAAACCTTAAATCATTTTAAATAGAAAAGCCGTCATACCCCAAGAAGGAAAGTTTTTATTTAATTACAGCTTTCTTTGTTATGACCCCAAGGACTTTGCTTTTTAGTTATGTGGTGTGTTTTGTTTTGTTTTTTATTTTGTAAGAAATCTTTATTTTCATGCATGCTTTTCCCAAAAAAACAAAGATATATTAAAAAAAGGTTATAATTCTGCCACCTGAATTGTTTTGTTTTGTTTTGTTTTCAAAGCTGAAAAGACAGATTTTACAAAAGCAAAAACTTTGATAGTCACTTCAGTGTCTTGTTTAGTTATGTATTTTACAAACAGGGAGCAGTTTTCTCTGTTTACCAACTGCAAACAAAAAATTCCATTCATGGTAAGTGCTAGTTGGTTACAGTTATTATTGGTAGGTGCTGCCCTATAAGTGTCAACTTATGTGTTTGTTGTTGAGAGGTGCCATCGAGTCAACGACAATTCATAATGACCCTGTGAGCAACAAATCTGAACCTTGTCCTGTCTTGTTCTATCCTCATGATCTCTCATAAGCTCAAGTCCATTATTAGAGGCACTGTAGTGGTTGATCTCCTTGAGGATTTTCTCCCTCTGCCTTTTCCACTATGATGTTTTTTTCCAAGGTCTGGACTCTCCTAACAACATGCTTAAAAAGTGTGTGAGATGAAGTTTGTGATTAAAGGATGTGAGATGAAGTTTCACCATCCTTGCCTCTGAGGAGCACTCTGCTTGCACTTCCTCTAAGACAGGCTTTTGTTCTTTTGGCAGTGCATAGACTATCCAATGTTCTGCCACCACCGCAATTTAAAACATCATTTCTCTTCAGTCTTCCTAATTTGTTGTCTAACTTTCACATACATATGGCGCAATTTGAAAAATACCATGAAGTGGATCAAGTGCCGATCCTTGTTGTTTAGCCCTTTAAAATGTTTCTTCAGCAGATTTCTCAGATTTTAGATTTCTTGCCTTTATAGTGATACCATATACTACAGAACACTGCTATTCCAAATACATTTATTCAAACACATCATTCTTCTGGCAGTTGATGGTAACCCTAATTCAAATACATTAAATTCCTCTCCGGTCTTCTTTATTCAGTGGTCATCTTTCAAATGCATATGAGGAGATTGCTAAAACTTTGGTTTGGGCCACATAAATCTTAGTCCTTAAAGTGATTTGTTCTTTATCACTTTGAAGAGGTCCTTTGATTGCCAAAAAGAACATTTACATTTCTATCCAAAGGTGTAATAATGTCAATAGGATAATATACATATGTGTCCAGGGAATGCCAGTTAGTATAATTATTATTAAAAGTTATGCACCAACCACTAAAGTCAAAGGTGAAAAAAGTAAACATTTTTGAAGCCTTTCATGGTCTAAAAGTACTAGTTTGAGGTACCATAAACTGAATCCTAATAGTGAACAACAGGTATTGAGCATTTACTATGATCCAAGTATGGATGGTGAAGAGATTGAGATTCTTAACAACTTTAGTCTGCTTGATTCCATGGTCAACACTCTTGGTACCAGTAGCCAGGAAATAAAAAACATATTGCATTGGGAAAGTCTGCTGTTAGGGACCTCTCCAGGGTACTGAAGAGCAATGGTGTCTGGAGAATAAGGTGCGTCTGATACAGGCTACGGTCTTCGCAATCACCTGTTATGCATCAGAGAGTTGGACAATGACCAAGGAGGATAGAAGGAGAATTGATGTCTTTGACCTATGTCTTTGGTGCTGGAGAAGAGTATTGAGTATTGAGACTAAGAGTGAGAGTATTGAGAATACCATGGACTGCTAGGAAAACAAACAGATTTGTCCTGGAAAGGGTTAAACCAGGCTGCTCCTTGGAGCAAGGATTCTGAGACTTCGACTGACATACTTTGGACATGTTGTGAGGGGGGAGAGGTCCTTGGAGAGGGACATCATGCTTGGGAGGGTAGAGGGCCGGCGCAGAAGGGGAAGACCCTCTATGAGGTGGATTGATTCAGTGACTGGGGTAATCGGGATGGGTGTGTCAGAGGCAGTGCGATTGGCACAGGATAGAGCAAGGCTTAGGGCTGTTGTACATAAGGTTGCTATGAGTCACAAGAGACTCGACGGCATGTAACAACAACATAACAACATGATCCAAGTGTTGCCATGTAGCCAGTGCCCTAGTTTGTTCCTCTGGCACAAGTAAGTGAATTGTGCCAGGCTGAAGAGACTAGATGAGAAGACAGTGCCCAAGTGCCAAGGTGGCACAGTGTATAGCAATCTTAGGGTTTCTTGGGAAAGCAGACTGTGGTGCAAGGAGCATTAAAGTGCATGGAGCATTTAGTGCATGGAGCTGAAGCCTTTTATTAGAGTACATGGAAAGAAGAAAAAGACAAAGAGCTGTTGACATACAGATAGTGCCTAATCATATGCTGCTTTTAAACAATTCTTTCATTTCTCTGTTCCAATGCAATGTTCATTATCTATCCACTCTTATGTATGACGACAGCCTAGAATAAGGGGTACATTGCAAAGAGGATTGTGCAGTGAGAGTAGAGGGAGGTAGTTGTACAACAATTAACAAATATTTTTTTTAAAAAAAGGAAAAGTGGACTGGGGAGGGGAGTGGGAGGGAGTGGGTAAAATGTGCAACAATGAATGAATGAAAAACTAACTTTTCTGTAAACTTTCATTAAAACCACAATTAAATGAAAAAAAAACACATTATTTAAAACAAAAAAGACAAAGAGGCAGAAGCAAAGGTAAAAAAGTAAAGATAGAAGATTTATTAGAAAGTTACATCCCCAAGGTTTGGATCTCCCTCCTAGAAAAGAAATATGGAGGAAAGGCCGCTTGCTAGTGAGGTGAGGCTCTATTTTAGGGCCTCCTTTTCTGGGTGAGCCCTGAGGCTGGAGTCTGGATCAATGAACATATGCCATAGAGAGTTCAAAGTTTAGTGGGTGGTTCTCATTCTGGTCCCTGTTCTCTGATGTCACCCATGGGCCCAAAGTGGCCAATACTTCTGACATCATTCACATGCCCAAAGCTCTGATTCTATGCAAGTCAGTATTGGCTTCCTAGTTCTGATAGCTCAATTTTCCAGGCATAAACTTCTGCCTCTTCTTAGTTTTGAGGCATAATGCATTTTCTTTCAATGTATTATCTCATCGAGGGTCAGCTATGTATCAATTTGGACTTGGCAGCCAGGACGGTGACAATGAGATGGATTTTTTTTTCTTCTTGGGGAAAATCAAATGCACTACCGTAGAGTTGGTTCTGAGGAGAGCTTCCAAGGCTGCAAATATTTATGAAAGAAGACAACTCATCTCCCTCGGAGCCTTATTAACTCTAGGCCAGCAGGCTCTTTCTCACTGGGGAACTGTCTTTGAGCCTTCATGTTGGAATCAACTCACTGTCAGGCTAGAACCAATGTCAAAGGGAGAACAAAGAATTCAAGGAACACCAACATGTCAACAAAGGAAATGAACAGCCTCAACTACCATGGAGTGTCCTTCCCTTCACTCCCTAGAAGACCATCCACCTGGCTAACCCACAATGGAATGTCCTTCTCTTCCCTCCCTGAAGACCCTCACTATAAAACCCGCCTTAATCCACTTTGTTGTCGTTGTTGTTATGTGCCATCCAGTCACTTGCAACTCATAGCAACCCTATGTGCAAGAGCCCTAAACTCCGTTCTATCCTGTGCCAACCTCGCCATCTCAAACACACTCATTCCCACCACTCCAGTCACAGAATCGATCCATCTCATCAAGGGTCTTCCCCTATTGCACCGTCCCTCCACTCTCCCCAATGTGATGTCCCTCTCCAAGGACCAGTCCCTCCTTGCAACATGCCCAAAGTATGTCAGATGAAGCTTCAGAATCCTTGATCCACTTTAGGGCACGGTATTTCCCTGGTCTGTCCCTCTACCTGTTTCTCTCTCTGTAGACCAAGGAATCCCGCCGGGGAGACCCCTTAATAAAGCTTCTTTAGCTTCCTTTCTTTCTCTGGACCCTCCCTCGAGTCCTTGGCCTTACATCCAGTGAGAAGACCTAACACTCACGGAAGATTCTCTGTTGGGTTTCTGAGGCTGTAAATCACACAAGAGGAGATTGCTCATTTTTCTCCTCTGGTGGATTTAACTGCCAAAGAATTTC
This sequence comes from Elephantulus edwardii, assembly GCF_000299155.1. NCBI lineage: Eukaryota > Metazoa > Chordata > Mammalia > Macroscelidea > Macroscelididae > Elephantulus > Elephantulus edwardii. Next base: position 7,876,907 of record NW_006399767.1, on the reverse strand, counting down.
AACCTTTAAATTAGCAGCTCAACTCACTATGAACTTTGCCACCAGACCTCCATTTTCATTGAGGAAAGCAGAGAGAAAGGACTCTACTTTTGTAGTCTGGTGTATAAATACAAGCTTATTGTGTGGAATTATGAGTTTGAATGAACTTGAAAACCCAATGTCCCTTCCCTGTTTTGCTATCTAGAGAAAAGAACAGCCTAGTTTCAATACATCTTGGGAGAAACGGAAATTGTCTACCAGCCTTTGTGGATGGAGAATACAGAAATTTGAATTAAGGCTAAATTTCCAGAGGGTAAGACAACACTCGCTTGGGACCCCCGCCTCCTGCCATTCCCCTACTCCCATTAAAAGCCAATAGAGAAAAAAAAAGAACAACCAATGGACAAGTGAAATTTAACATCTCTGAGTATGAAGATATTTTATTGCCCAAAGCAATTATTTTTTTCTAATAAGGACTTTAAGCCTTTTTTTGGCTTGCTATCTCTGATAGTGGAGGGTATGTTTGTGTGTTTTTATTAAATACTGATCTATTTTCAAAGTTCAAATACATTGTTTTACACACAAGATCTTTCTCATTTCCTTCACCCACCCACCCAATTATGCAACCCTATGATTAAACACCCCCATCCCCCGCCCATCCTCACCCCTCTGCTTCTACCCTTCCCCCGCCTTGGATCCTTATATTCATTCTACAATAATGATTTTTATACAGTATTTGTCCTTGTGGGACTGAGTTAGTTCACTCACCATAATGCTCTCCAGTCCCTCCCAAGTTAGGTAGTATGTTACAAAATCATTGTTCCTGCATGCTGCATAGTATTCCATTGTGTGACTGTACCATATGTTTACAAATTTCCTTTTCATTCACTCATTTATATAGATTTCTCCTACCCCTCCCCTACTCCAATCCATAATCCGTGTCTTGTCCAGGATTGTTAATTGTATTGTACATATTGCATAAATAAATGAAATGTAAAGGTGAAATTTACAGCTCCCTCACCCCTTATCCATTCCCTTTCTAACCATATGTCCAGGCTGTTGATCTGAAATAGCATTCTTTTGTATTTGCTCCCTTAGCATACAAGAAGATTCCTTGTATGTGTCCTCCTCTTTGTCCCTTTTCCTTCAGACAGGTGACTTTTTCCTAATTCTTCTTCCTGCATGTGATTTCTCAGGTTGATAAAAACCAGATCACATACTCCTGAGGCTTCCTGAGACACATCATCCCCTGGAAGCACTCACCCCCTTCCACCAAGAAGTCAGGACTCCTCACTAACTACGTGAGGCCAGAAGAAACCTACAGGGATGCTTTTCTGGCCCAATCCTAACCCTATCAGATCCTCTTTAGAGGACTCTGATATTACCCATTCAAACATTGGGGAGATCTGGAAGACTTCTACAGGAAGCATTCCTATGCATTAGAATCCAAGAGGCAGGATGGAGAATCATTTCCTTGAATTCTATTTAACTATAGGGCAGTGGCAGTGCAGTTTGAGATTAGTTTACAGGTGTAGATGTTGAACAAGTTAAAAGAAATCTCCTCCTTTGCAAAACAGAGGCGGTAACTGTAGAAAAGCTGAAGACTTAAGTATAAGTGGCCAATAAATCAGAGAGGCTTTTTTTGTTACAAGGCAATAAAGCTACAGAGGCTCTGTTGATATAGTGAGGCAATGTTGATTTACTTCTCTGAGCAAGACTCTGTATTGACAAAGCAAATTTGTTTGTGGTTTTGAGGCACTCCCTTAAGAAGAATCTGAAGGTCCTACCACCTCTTGTGAGTAGCAGATCTCTGGGATAAGCCAAGTGGCCCTGGTTATCTTCGTTTCTCTCTCTGATGGTATTTTAGGTCTCAGAATAAATCCCTAAGAGAGGACGATTCTCAGTGAAATGAATTGACACAGTGACAGCAGCAATGGGCTCAGGTATTCAGAGATGAGGATGGCACAGGCTAGGGCAGGGTTCAAGTCTATTGCTAAAAATCCTACTCAATAACATCTAACAAGAACCAACCCCATGCCACCCTCCAGATAAAGCCTGAGGTTTTTTAGCAAGGTTTAAAAGGTACAGGTCTAGGCTAGCCACCTCCTCTCCTCAGGAAGTCAGGAGACATGATGCGGTAGCATGTTCATGAATAAGGTTATTTGTCTCTTAGACTGGAAGTATTAGACAGCTGGAAGAGGAAGTTTTCTGACATTCCTCATCTGTGGCATAAGTATAATTCCGTTTTTCTCCAATCACTCCCAGGATCCTCACTTTTGCTCGAAGTCAACAGCGATGCCTAAAACATAGGTTGGGAAGGCTCATTGAGGAAGGATAAAAGAGACACCATATTGGAAAAGACCTCGAGTTTGTTTGTTGTTGTCAGGACTATAGGAGCCTGCTGGCCACATAGTAGAGTAAGTGTTGAACTACTAATTGAAAAGTTGACAGTTTGAACCCAGCAGCTGCAGTACAGGAGAGATGAGGCAGTCTGTTCCCTTTATGATTTATAACCTCAGAAATGGACATTGTAGGGATACCATAAGTCAGAATCAACTGACAGCAGTGGATTTGGTTTGAGTTAGTGTCTATAAGGACTAGGGGACTCTGAGGGACAAGTGGTAAGAATCTGCACTGCAATCCCAAAGGTTCAAATCCTCCAACCGCCCCACAGGGGAAAGGTGGAAAGGTGGACAATCTCCTCCCGTTCAATTAACTGCCTCTGAAAACCAATCAGAGGGTCAACTATGGGTCAGTTCCGACTCAGTGGTATACAACAACAAGGGAGTTCTGGTGGCCTAGTGGCAAGAAGTTGTACTGCCAACCCAAAGACATGCAGTTTGAATTCACTACCACCTCCACAAAGGAAAGATGGACAGTCAGATCCCATGCAATTTATAGTCTCTGAAAACTTGCTGGAGAGTTAGCTGTGGGTCGGTTCTGACTCAGTGACACGTAACAACAACAACATAGGAACACAGGGGAACTCTGGTGGCCTGGGGTTGTGATGCCAATTAAAGAAACATGGGCAATATCCTCCTGCATGATTTACAACCTCCAAAAACCCACTGCAGGGTCAGTCATGAGTCGTGTTTTGTTTTGTTTTTGTTTTTTTCTTTTTCTGACTGGATAGCAAATGAGTTGTTTGTGTTCCAGGTACAGAGTGAAGAGCTTGGCACCATGCTCTGCACCCAGATGGTATGTGTTCAGCAGCACACATTGTGCTTCCCTCTCTGGTGATGAATTCTTCCTGCATATTCACCCAGGCACTGGAACCTGGTCGAGGGGTTTTCCTGTAGGGAGAGTGGGAAAGAATGCTCCAGCCAGGATATCCTTAAGAGGCTGTTTTTGCGGTACCGTTTTCATTTAACCACAAAAGAAAGATAAGTGTGTTCTACACACGCAAGGGAGAAATGCATGGAAGGGTGATGAGAGGTGGAGAGAAAAGAGCAAAAAAGATTAGAATGAATAAAAAAAGATGGAGAAAGAAGTGAGTAAAGGGAGACGTAGTAAAGAAAGAGAAAAAAGGGAGACAGGCAGCAGGCAGAGAGGCAGACTGTGGCCCAGAGTTCCCTTTTGGCCTTTGCCTCTTCCTAATCTCCCCAATGCTTGGTTTGTTGACATAACACAGTGTCCTGTGCCCAGACTCCCAATTAGCCTATTTCTGGACCATCTCCCAGGTCCCTTGTTCAGCAGGGCATGCAACTGTCAGCCCAGACCCAACTCACATTAAATAACTTCCACTCTACACCATACAAGAGAGCTGGATCCATCCCTCACCTCACCTCTCACCAGCCTCTCCCAGAGGTCCCACCCCAGCCCTTCCCTGCAGTAAGGACTTCTGAGGGTCAAAGAGGAAGGAGAAAGAACAGCTTGACTCCCAAATGTGCCTGCTGTGTCCACACATCAATCCCCTGCAGCTGCTCATATCCCCACAGTGACATCTGGTAAGACACCCAAGCTCTGGGCCCAGAATGTGTGAGAAGGAAGTGACCAGAGAGCTACAGTCTACATAGGAGCCCTCTCTGCTATCCCTTCAACTCTACAGCCCAGGGTCTGCTGTGTCTAGCTGCGGGAGTGGGGATAGGTGTTGTTCATAGTAACAAAGGAAGGACTCACAAGGCTATTAAAAAAAAAATTCCCCATGACTGAAGGCAAGGCAAGTGGCAAGGACAGGGAGGTACCCAACACACAGCTGGGGATAAACTACACAAACAGGACAGAACAGAAGAAAGGAAATGAGAGTCAGGAAAGGGTATCTTGGTAATGGGTGTTGCACTGGGAAAATCTGTCGAAGAACTCTTTAAAGTTCTAAAAAACAAGGAGGACAATTTAAAGACTAAGAGGTACTGGATCTAAGCCATTCTGTTTTCAATTGCTTAAGATGCATGTGAAAATTGGACAATAAATATAGAACACTAAAAAAGAATTGATGCCTTTGAATTGTGATGTATTGAATATCTCACGGATTACCAAAAGAACAAACAGATCTATCTTGGAGGAAGTGCAATCATAGTACTCTTTAGAGGCAAGGATGGTAAAACTTCACCTCACATACTTTGGGCATGATTTCAGGAGGAGTCTGTCTTTGGAAAAAGATATCATGTCAGGAAAAGAAGATCAGAGAAAGAGAGGAAGACCCTCAATAAGGTAAATTGACTTAGTGACTGAAACAAAGGAGCTTGAGAATGGTGGAGGTTGTAAGGAAGTCCCAACACAGGGTAAGATTTTGACCTGTTGTATATAAGTCAATAGGACTTGTAGTTGACTGAAGGCCACCTAACAACAATGGGTTCTTTAACAAGTAGAAAGTTGTTAAAAAAACAATTTACTTTCTTCTCAAGTGTACATAGTACATTTCTCCAGAATTAATCACATATTAGGACACAAAGCAAGTCTCAACAAATTAAAAAGCATTGAAATAATACAAAATATCTTCTCAGACAACAAATTCGGAGAATATATTAACTATACAATTCGCCAACTTGGCCTTGTGCATCCAACAATGGCACAAAACTAGAAATTAATAAGAGAATAAAGCTTACAAAAGGAACTACACATGGAAGCTAAATAACACCTATTAGAACACTACACTCGAAAAATCTAGAGGAAATAGACAAATTAAATTCAAAAGCATTTATTCTTCTTCTCTCAATCTTACTCATTGTCTAATTTTCAGATGAAAAGGAAGCAACTAGGGGGAAAAAAGTCCTTGCCCAGATGGCTTCACAGGCAAATTCTACCAAACATTCAGAAAAGAACTATCACCAAATTATAGGTCTGTTCAGGTGGTCTACATCTGTCTGTGTCAATCTTGGTAGGGTGTGCATTTTTAGGAATTGTCAAATTATGAAGTTCTTTTTTATTCCTTCTATAACCCAATTGTGTTCATAATATCCTGATACTATCTGAACTCTGTTTTATCAGAGAGATTACTAAGCAAATGGCACTCACAAGAAAAAGCAAAGAGGCAATTATAAGAGCTGAAACAAAAGAACGAATTCACCATAAAAGATAAGAAAGGGAATTATATAGAGATTAAAGGCACAACAGACCAAGAACACATAACCTTAGTCAACATCTACACGCCACATAATAGGCCTGCAAAATACGTTAAAAAATGGTTAACAGACATGAAAAAAGAAATAGCACCACAATAGTGGTAGGAGATTTTACCACACCATTCTCTCCAAAGGATAGGTCAACTCTAAAGAAAACTGTTTTCTGACAGTTTTGGAGGCTCAAAGTCTAAATTCAGTGTGCTGACTCAAGGTGAAGCCTTTCTGTATCTTTCTGCTCTGAAGGAAAAGTCAATTGTAGGTAAAACTCATTTCCACTGATACTTGGAATCCAGGTTGTTTGCTAATTCCCAAAGACTTTATTTTACTTGGATCCACAATCAACATCCATAGCAGCATCAATCGACATCAAAAGAGATGTTACTACTGCAATCCCAGAGGTACACGGTTCAAATCCACCAGATGCTCTGCCGGAGAAGGAGGGACAGTTTCCTCCTGTACCTGTCAGATCTGATTTGACGGTACATGCACAAGAAATAATAATTTTTTTGCTTATTTTTACTTTTTCACGGTGTTAGAATCTGCCTGCTGCTTTCTTGACAGTATGTGAAGTTTTACATGGTGCATGTTAGACCATTTCTATTGTGTGTGCATAGGTTGTTGATAGTTGTTATATTTATGATGTTATTTATTAGTTGCAGACTTAAAGTATTCCCATTATAAGAGAGGAAAACTCACTATGCCAGGAGTCCTTTCTAGTCCTGTGCAGTGGGAAAGCTCCCCTTTCCTAAAGTCCTTCAACTTCTCTCTGGACTGCCGTTCAACCTTGCAGGAAATCTCATTGAGTGCTGCTTGCCTCTTCTAAAGTTTCTGATTGTCCTTGGTGGTGCTGGTGAGCACAGCAGCCAGATACCACCTTCCCTTAGCAGACAGTTGCACTCTCCCTATCCTGTGTGTGTTCAATTAGGGCCCTACCTCTATCGAGCCATCCTCTCAGTTCTTGTCTACCTAACCTGGAGAGGATCTCTCCAGACTGAGTCTTCTTTTTCTAAAGTTTACAAATGTCCTTGAGAGTGCTGGTGAGCACAGCAGTCAGAGACCGTATTTTCCCCTACTTCCAGCAGGCACCTGCATTCTTTCTATTCAGTGACTTTCACAATGGGCTCAAGCATCTCAGAAATGATGAAGATAGCATAGAATAGGCCAAGGTTCAGGTTTGTTGTTTATAGGGTTGGTATGAGTCACAGATGACTCCTAACAACAACAATAACAACTAAAATGGTGAGACAGGTACATTGCAACAAATTAAAGAAACCAAGGATAAAGGCAGAACAAAGAGTTGATATTAAAGATGACCTCTGGTAGCCTAGTGGTAAGAAGCTGCACTGTAATCCTAACAGCACATTTTCTTCTCTTTTGCTAAATTCTAGGAATACCTCCAATAAATGTGGTTACAAGTCAACCACTTATTGACTTCAATTTCTTTTTTATTTCAAAAGATGTAAGTTCTTGTCTTATCAAGAAAAGCATAATAGAGACTTTCTTCTCCTTCTAATTTTACCCATTGTAACAGGTTGACCTAAAGCCCTTCAAAATATATGCAAAGAGCTCTGGAGGTATATTCTAAAGAGAGTTGAGCTGCTAACTCAAATGTAATGCCTCTCTGGTGGCTGGAATATACCAGATGCTTTATGGGAGAAGGATGGGCAATCTCCTCAGACACATCCCCTCATCAAGGATTTTAAATCCACACCCTAAAGCAGAACTCCACCCTTACGCTTAGTCTAAGGTTCAAGGGCCAGTTGTTGTTGTTATGTGCCCTCAGTCCTTTGCAACTCACAGCCACCCTATGTACAACAGCCCTAAACCCTGCTCTATCCTGTGCCAATCTCATTGCCTCTGATACACCCATCCCGATTACCCCAGTCACTGAA
>NW_006399767.1:7860191-7867539 GCF_000299155.1 Elephantulus edwardii | reverse complement strand
ATGAGTAGTTGGTGGTCTGTTCCACAATCAGCTCCTGGCCTAGTTTTCACAGCTGCTATTGAGCTTCTCCAGCGGTTTTTTCTACAGATGTAATCGATCTGATTCCTATGCATACCATCAGGTGAAATCCATGTGTATAATCTACGTTTATGTCTCTTAAAAAACGTATTTGCAAGGGCCAGTAGTCAACTGTTTAACTTTTCGTGTATAGATAAACTGTGGGCTGTGGAGGGTCATGGTGCCCTGTTTCAACGTCGCTTGGCACACCTCCAGCTCCTCATGCTATTTCCCCTGCCACCGCCACCATCTTGGTTCCGAGAATTTCTTTTAAAATGAGTTTATTCTGCATGGGCTCTGTCATATCCACCGCAAGGCCTGGCATCTGCCATGCAGCCCAGGTGAGGGGAACTGTGGGTTCTGACCACGGTGCTCCCATCCTTATAGGGCCACGGCAGCACAGGCTCGGTGGTGGGCTGCTGACAGCGGAACTCATGCATGTTTTTTGAGAATCTTTGTCTTCTTCATGTTGAGCTTCAATCCATATTGAAGACCTGTAGTCAACTATATTACTGTTCAGGTGTAGATAAATGTGAGATGTAGAGGGCTACGGCAGCCCATGTTAATGTGGCTCTGCGTGCCTCTGGCTCATCATGCTGCATCCCCAGCCACTGCCATATTGGTTCTCCCTAAAACAGATATTTTCACTCACTCATTTATTGCTGTCAAATCAGAACCAACCTAGAGTTCAAACTCTGGTGATTTTTTTTTGGTGGTTTTTTGGGGTTTGGGTTTTTGGTTTGTTCCCCCCAACCCCTGTGGGTTTTTAGAGGCTGTAAATTACTTATAAGGAGTTTCCTTATCTTTATCCTACAGAGCATCTTAAGGATTTGAACCACCAGAAAGTCACCATATTTGAATTAGCAGCTCAACTCTCTATGGAATACATCACCAGAGCTATTGCATTTATTTTGAGGAGCTATAGTTCAGCCTGTTACAATGGGTAAAATTAGAAGAAAATGTCTGTCATACACGTCTTGGTAAGACAATATTTACATTTCTTTATTTCATTTCCATTCATTCATTACTGCACTTGTCTCCCTGCCCAACACCCCCCCCCCATTCGCTCTTCTCTTTGAAAAGTAAAAGAAAAATTCCTTCATTGTCATACAATCCCTTCCCCCAAGTCCACTCCCCCCCTATGCGGCTTTCGTTCTGGACTCCTGTGATGACAATAATACCTAATCACATATCCCTTTTAAACTGTTCTCTCCCTCATCTGTTTCAATGTAGTATACATAATTTATCCCACCTTTCTCAGTCTCTGTTGCAGAATGTTGGGGAGGAAGGGAGGGTCTCTGGCCAGGACAGATCTCCTAAGCTCCAGATAAGTGCAAGCCTCCCAACAGCCTTTAATATGGGGTAGAGAAAGCTCCCCTGTGCTTGGTTGTACTGCCTTGAGAAAGCTCACCACCTGGGAAGTTGACTGCTACATCTGTTGAGCTGGGAGTGGTCCACACAAGGCTGAGGTTCTCCTGACCAATCTACATGTCTCACATCTGTAAGCCCACCCTATCCTGTCTTCCTGTGTACATAACTGCACTGCAGACCCCAATAAAACTGAGTTGGATTGACTCTCTGATCCTCTTCCAGAGTGGTGTATTTCCGTTGTGCTTACTCCCATCAGGGTGTCGCTGTTAAGTTGCTGGTGAACTGACAGTGACAGTCTCCTCCAAAACCCAATGTCAGTCCCATTTTACAACATTGGCACTATGCAGTATTTGTCCTCTTAGAACTGAGATATTTCATTTAGCATAATGTCTTCCAAGGTCAGCCATTTTGTATAATATTTCATAAGTTCCTTGTTTTCAGTGCAGCATAGTATTCCATTGTGTGAATATACCACAGCTTCTCTATCTGTTCGTTTGTTGATGGACACTCAGGTTATTTCCAACTCTTTGGTATTGTGAACAAAGCCATCATAAACATGGGTGTGCATATATCCGCTTGGGTGGTGGTTATGGTTTCTTTGGGGTATATTCCCAGTAGTATAATTGCTGGGTCAAATGATATTTCTATTTGCAACTTTTTGAGAAAGCGCCATACTGCCTTCCAAAGTGGTTGCACCATTTTACACTCCCACCAACAGTGAATAAAGGTTCCAGTTTGTCTGCAACCTTGCCCTCATTTGTTGCTTACTGTTCTGTTAAATTTTGCTATTCTTACTGGGGTGAGATGATATCTCATAGTTGTTTTGATTTGCATCTTTCTTGGAGCTAGGGATTTTGAACATTTCTTCATGTGTTTGTTTGCCGTCTGAATGTCTTCTTTGGTGAAGTGTCTGTTCATATCCTGTGCCCATTTTTCAATTGAATTGTTTGTCTTTGTCTTGTTGTGGTGAATATTTACATCTTTTAAGAAAAGAAAAACAAAGTCAGAAAATGGTTGACTTGCAACTACAATTATTGAAGTTGTTCCTAGAACTGAGCAAGAGAAAAGAGCATGAAACGTGTCATATTGATTTGAATGTCTACTCTAATCTCTTAATTCTTATGAAAAGCAAAACATTAGGTATCATTTGTCCTCATTAAGAAAATGCAACACAGAAAGGTTTATAACAAGGGCCAACCTAATAAGAAATCAAATCAGTATTTATATCCAGGTTCATCTGGATCCAGTATATTTGCTCATTCCACCATCTCTTGCAAGCAACTAAACTTGAGTTGAGATTTAAAGGGTGATTTCAAATTGAATGAGCTGTGAGAACAAAGTAGGAGCAGTCCAGATTTTAGTTTAGTAGAAAGAAGTATAATTTGGATTGATATAAGGATAATTTTTTTTAACTTGGGGATTGGGATATAGAAATAAAGTAAATAGAATGAAAGCATGCCCATGGCCTTCTTCCCTTGGAAACTTTCCTGATGTTTTGGTGCCATAGAATTTCGCCTAGGCAGCTTTGTGGAGACAGTCCAATTCAGTACTGGAAAGTTCCAACAGCCTCCTGATTTTATGAGCAGATGGCTCCACTTTGACTATATTTCATGAATTATAGACTTTGTCCAGGACTTTTTATTTCCATATTCTGTGCATAATTCATGTGAACCTTGTCAACTTGCCTAGATGAAATGTTTTCCTTTTCAACTCCGTCCTTCTAGTTGGTCTCTACCAGACTGTAAGAAGCTAGCCAGTTTCTTTATTTACTTTTTTTAATGTGGCTAGTTTTAAAAAAAATAAATATTGACTTTCACTACAATAAGTCAAACATAATTTGTTAGAAAGTAATTCAAATTACTTTTTCTGTCTAAATTTTCAAAGTCCACTTTGAATGTTTATCTCCTTAGTTTTAGCACATTCTCTGTAGACAGGAAAACCAGCAGTGAATAAACATTCATGCTTAACACTGTCTAATTCTATCCATATCATCGATACTGTTAGATACTTAAGCACACAGAATCAGATTGATAAAACCATTCATGTGCCTGAGTTTGTGGCCCCGTGGACATTATTCCTACATAGTAAACTCCCTTGTTCTTTTTCTTTTAATTTTATATAGTTCTTTTTTGTCATCTTCACTTTCTATACCCAATGTCACTTACTATGTTCTCTCCTACTATAGAGATCTCTACTCATGTATTTAATATACAATTGCTTCACTGTATATATGTCTTTCTTCACAAACTTGTATGAACAAGATAAAGTATTATTTCATTGTTTTATATTGGTTTCAATATTTTATTTTACTTCCTACTTTTAATATTCTACATTGCCTTAGTAAACTATTTATATATGTTGATCTAGTTTCTTATTTCCTATTGATACTTTGTATTTGATTAGGGAGCTCTGGTGGCCTACTGGTTAAGGAGTTGAACAGCTGCTTTGAATCCATCAGCTTCTTTGCCGAGAAAGAATTATCTCCTTTCATGCTGTTTACAGCCTCTGAAAACCCCCTAGATGATCATCGTTTCCTACTCTATGGAAATGAATTTTCCCCTTGATTTGATGATACAAATGTACCACACTATGCTCATTCATTCCCTGTTAGGAGGTTTCTTTTGGGTTTTCTTTTGTTTTTCATCATGCCCTGTTGATAAACATTTTGGTTGCTCCCAAATCTTTGTTCTGACAAGCATTAAGAACAATTCTGCAGTGAATCATCTTCCTCTTGTTCCTTTGTAAAAGATTTCTAAGTTATTTACCCAAGCTTGGAATTTCCCAGGTCATAGGCTAAGTATGCACTTAATATTACTATCATCGAATTACTCTGCAGCTTTATACCCTTACAGTTAGTGTTTAAGATTTTCTGTTTCCTCATTTTTTAAAAAAAAATCAGCATTTGATAGTATATAACTTAATTTTTGTTGCTTAAAGTGGATTAATTTGCTTTTTTCCCCCTGACTACTAATAAATGTAAGCTTCTGTTCATGAAGGTATTAACCACAGGGATTTTTTTTTCCTTCTTTGAATTCCCTATTCACATGCATTGGCCACTTTCATTAAATTGCTCCTCATTTCCTGATATATTTGAAGGAATTACTTGTATATTCTAGGTATATGAAACAGATCATCCACTACTAATGTGGAAGTTCAAAATGAAGCTAAAGAAAATGAAAACAAATCTACAAGAATCAAAATATAGTCTTAAGCCTATCCCACTTGAAGTTTAAAGCCATTTCAAGAACAAGTTCAAGGCATAAAAATGAAATCAAGGATCTCATCCATGAAAAAAGCAAAAGGTTGCTATCAAGTCCGACAAAGAAGAAATTACCAAAATGCATGTCAGAAAAGACTCTGAATATTGCATTAAAATGTGAAGAAGCCACAACAAAGGGAAGAAATCAGCAAGTCAAAGAGTTGAGCAGATTATTTCAAGGGATAGTTTGGGAAGACAAAGCAAAATATTATAATAACGTGTGCAAAAGCAATGGAAGCAAAAAATCAAAAGGGAAGAACCCACTTGGCATATCTCAAGGTGAAGGAACTGAAGAATAAATTCAAGCCTTGAATTAGAATACTGAAAGATGCTACAGGCAAAATCTTGAATGATCCAGGAAGCATTAAAAGAAGATGGAAAAAAATTCATGGAGTCACTGGACCAAAAAGAATTGGCTGACACAGAAATATTTCAAGAAGTAGCATATGATCAAGAATCAATGGTGATAAAAAGGAAAATTCAAGTGGCTTGAAGGAGCTGGCAAAAAATAAGACCCAAGAAATGTATTAAATACCTTGAAAATGGACATATATGCAACCCTGAATGTACTCACCAATTGCACCAAGAAATCTGGAGGACAGCTTCCTAGCCAACTGACTGGAAAAGATACGTATTTCTTCCCATTACCATAAAAGGTGGTACAATAAAATACTATATCACTAATATCACATGCAAGCTAGTGATAATTTTGGATTATCTTGCTGAAGATTATAGCCCCCAAAAGGGCTATAATGGTATAAAAAAATAAAGAACTGCCACAAATAAAATCTGTGTTTAGAAGAGGCTATGGCACTGAAGATATCATTACTGATGTCAGATGGATGTTGGCTAAAAGTGGAGAGTACCAGAAGGATGATTCCTTTGTGTTTTATTGAATATTCAAAGGCATTTGACTGTACGGATCACAACAAATTGTAGCTGACATTGAGAACAATGGGAATCCTGAAACACTTAATTGTGCTCTTACAAAACCTCTATCTAGACGAAGACACTGTTGTCCAAACAGAGCAAGAGAACACTGAATGGTTCAAAATCAATAAAGGACTGAATCAGGGATGTATTCTTTCTCTATACTTTTTCAATCTATATGCTGAACAGATCGTTTGAGAGGCTGGACATTATGAAGAAACATGTGGCATCAGAATTGGAGGAAGACTCCTCAACAACCTGGGTTATGGAGATGACACAATCTTGCTCACTGAAACAGAGGAGGACTCGAGGCGCTAGCTGCAGAAGAGAAATATGGTATTAGGGTTGGTGGAAGATACATTAATAACCTGCATTATGCAGATAATGCAATCTTGCTCATTGAAACAGAGGAGGACTTGAGGCATTTGCTCCAGAAGATTAAAGTCTACAGTCTTCAATATGGATTGCATCACAACATTAAAAAAACAAGGATCCTCACCACTGGGCCAATTGACAGCAACATGATGGAGAAAGAACAAACTGAGGTTGTTAACAATTTCATCTTACATGAACTCATAATCAACATCCTTGGCACCAACAGTCAGAAAATCAGACAACAAGTTGCTTTGGGGAAGTCTGCTGTCAAGAACCTCTCCAGAGTGCTAAAGAGCAACAATGTCAGTGAGGAGACTAAGGTGCATCTGATCCAGGACATGGTCATCACAATTACTTGCTATGCTACTGAGACTTGGATAATGACTGAAGGATGATAGAAGACAAATCAATGCCTTTGAGCTGTGGTGCTGGAGAAGAGTACTGAACATATCATGGACTGCCAAGAGAACAAGCGAGTCTGTCCTGGAGAAAGTGAAACCAAGTTGCTTCTTGGAGGAAAGGATTTTGAAGTATCTATCTCACTGACTTTGAACATATTGTCAGAAAGGGCCAGTCCTTAGAGAAGGGCATTATGTTTAGAAGGGTAAAGAATAGGTGCAGAAGTGAAAGACACTGGATGAGATGGTTTGATATAGGGACTGTGGCAATGAAGATAGGGGTGTCAAAGATAGTGAGGTTGGTGCAGGATACAGAAAGATTCAAAGCTGTTGTTTATAGGGTTGTTATGAGTCATATTCCACTTGACAGCACATAACGCTATGAACAACAAAAGGTGAACTTTTTATTAATGCTGTCCACTGTTGAATAGAATCTCATTTTGATACATACTAAAGAGCTGAACAGAAGATTTAAAAAGGCAGCGCGGGATGGCAAAGTAAAATATTACAATGAAATGTGCAAGGAGCTGGAGTCAGAAAATCAGAAGGGCCAGACTCACTCAGCATTTCTTAAGCTCAAGGAACTGAAGAACAAATTCAAACCTCGAGTTGCTCTCAGGGATGCTCTGTTGCTGTTGTTGTTGTTGTTGTGTGCCGTCGAGTCGCTTGCAACTCATAGCAACTCTATATACAACAGTCCTAAACTCTGCTCTGTCCTATGCCAATCCCACTGTCTCTGACACACCCATCCCGATTACCCCAGTCATTGAATCAAGTGACCTCATAGAGGGACTTGCCCTCCTGCGCTGTCCCTCCACCCTCCCAAGCATGATGTCCCTCTCCAAGGTCCCTCCTTACAATATGTCCAAAGTATGTCTGATGAAGCCTCAGAATCTTTGCCTCTAAGGAGTCGCCCGGTTTTACCCTCTCTAGGATGAACCTATTTGTTTTTCTAACA
>NW_006399767.1:7849791-7858811 GCF_000299155.1 Elephantulus edwardii | reverse complement strand
TATGGATTGAGGCTCAATGTCAAGAAGACAAAGATTCTCACCACTGGGCCAATTGGCAGCATCAGGATGGATGGTGAAGAGATTGAGATTGTTCACAGATTTAGTTTGCTTGGCTCCACAGTCAACACTCTTGGCAACAGCAGCCAGGAAATTAAAAGACGTATTGCTATTAGGGACTTCTCGAAAGTACTGATGAGCAATGGTGTCACTCTGGAGAATAAGGTGTGTCTAATACAGGCTATGGTCTTTGCAATCACTTGTTATGCATCAGAGAGTTGGACAATGACTAGAGTGGATGGGAGGAGAATTGATGCCTTTGAGCTGTGGTGCTGCAGAAGAGTAGTGAGGGACTGCTAGGAAAACAAATAGGTTCATCCTAGAGAGGTTTAAACCGGTAGGCTCCTTAGAGGCAAGGATTCTGAGGCTTCATCAGACATACTTTGGACATGTTGTAAGAAGGGACCAGTCCTTGGAAAGGGACATCATGCTTGGGAGGGTGGAGAGACAGCAGAGGAGGGGAAGTCCCTCTATGAGGTCCATTCATTCAGTGACTGGGTTAATTGGGATGTGTGTATCAGAGACAGTGTGATTGGCACAGGAAAGAGCAGAGTTTAGTGCTGTTGTACATAGGGTTGCTATGAGTCGCAAGTGATGCGATAGCACATAACAACAAAAGTCAATAAGCTTTCTCACAATGTTTTTCAACTTTTGTGTTAAAAATTCCAAGATGGAAGCATGAATTGCTTCACAGACCCATTTCTCATGAAATACAATTGGTAAAATTTACATTAAAATAGTCATTTAGTTTCTGCAAATTGTCCCAATAGAGAAAATGAAGAAACATTTCCTCAAGATTATATATTAAATCTCAGAAGAATGCTAAGAGTTTGTGGCACTTGAGCCATACACTGCCTCCTCCCTAACCTCTTCTACCTCTGCAGAATGACTGAAGTCCCTAAAATGAGTGGTTGTGACAAAAACACAGTGCTTTCCTCTCAGCTTCTAAACAAAGGAAGCAGTATCTCATCTAAAGGCACAGATAACTAGCATCTCTCATCTGTAATCATAGGTTCAAGTTGCAGAGGCCAAATTCCTGAGTGAGTGTAATCAAAAGATAAAAATCTCTGTTCCTCCACCAGGTTTCCACCCATATAGAAGAGGCTGCATTCAGGGTGTGGCAAGTTGAGAATACTAGGACCCTGACTGGTTTTACCCAATTTCACTGATGGGACGAAGTTTCAAAACTAAATCAGGAAGACCAGAAGTGATTTGTATTACATTTAATTTCAGATGTATCACTCCATGGGAAGCATGCCAGTGTCTCTACCCCCAGACTCTGCACAGAGGCTAAGAGATTTTCCAACCACAAATCAATAATAAGGAAGGATGGCAGAAGAAGAATTGATGCCTTTGAGTTGTAGTGTTGGAGAAGAGGGTGGAATATTCTATGGACTGTCAAAAGAGTAAATAGATGTGTCTTGGAAAAAGTGCAGCCAGAGCGTTCCTTGGTAGCCAAGGTTGTGAAGCTTTGTCTTTTATACTTTGGGCATGTAGGTAGGTAAGGCTGTTTCTTAGACATCCTACTTGGAAAGATGGAGGGTCAGAAAAGAAGAGGAAGAACCCCATAAAGATGGGTTGACACGATGCTTTCAGCAATCGGTTCTAGTGTGCCAGAAATGATGAGGATAGCATAGGATAAAGCAGGATTCAGGTCAGCTGATCATAAGGTCACTATAAGTCATACTCAAACTCGACAGCACCTAACAAAAGCATACTACTGTCCAAGATAGGTCAGCGTTCAGATCTATTATTTGTAGGGTCATCTTCAATTCAACAGCACCTAAAGACAACACACTAGTATCAGAAGAAAATAGATTTAAGGGGGGGCGGAGTTTGCAGAGATAAAAAGAGACATTTTACAATAACAAAAAATTCAGTTTATCAGAAAGATATAATAATTATGAGCCTTTATGCACCTAATAACAAAGCACAAAAATACACGAAATAAAAATTGGCTGACATGAAGGGAGGAATATTATTCAATAATAACAATTTAAAAGTCAAATGCCAGAATTGCAATAATGAATAAAACAACTAGACAGAAGATAAACAAGAAAACAAAAATCCTGTAAACCAACATTACCTAACAGATAGAACAGTTCACTCGCCAGCATAGAACTCAGTTTTGGGCAAGTGTATCTTGTATTTTGAATGTAGATTCTATGTGAGGCCATAAAATAAGACTCAATAAATTTGAAAGGATTAAAAGAATATAAAATATGAATTCTCACAAATATTTAAAAATTAGAAATTTATTTTAAAATTTTTTTAATTCATAGGTATGTAAAAATTAAGCAATATACTTCTAAATAACCAACTAATCAAAGAGGATATGACAGGAAAAACTAAAAAATTTTTTTATCAGAGAGATGAAAATCAAAACAATGAGATACCACCTCACCCCAGGTAGTAAAGTTTAACATTATAGGAAGCAATACATGTAGGATTGGATCTTTCCTATCCCATCAATGTCCTGATGGAGTGACTGTAAAACACCCTGAGTCAAGACAGAAATCACTTCTTTCGGAACACTCCCAGAGAGATTCTATGAAGCAAGCATAACTCTAAGTCCAAAACCAGCCAAAGATATTAAAAAAGAAAGCTACAGATCAATAACTCTCATTAACATAGATACAAAAATTCTTAACAAAGTCCTAATCAATTTAGTCCCGAAGAATATTTAAAAAATAATCATCATGACCAAGTGGAATTCATAAGAGATTTGCAAGGATGGTTCAACATAAAAAAAAACCAATCAACATAACTCACCATGTTAACAAAGCAAATAACAAGAACCATATAATCTTAGCAATTGATGCACAACAGGCATTTGACAACATCCAACATCCCTTCCTGATAAAGTCACTCAGAAAAATTGAAATAGAAGTGAATTTCCTCAACACGGTGAAAAATATATATGCAAAACCAAGAGTTAACATCATTCTCAATGTAGAAAGACCAAAAGCATTTTCCTTGCAAACAGGGATCAGACATGAGAAGGTAATAAAAGGCATCCAGATCAGGAAAGAGATGGTGAAACTGTTGCTATATGTAGATGATATGACTGTGTACACAGAAAACTCCAGGATTAAACAACAACTAAAAAACCAAAACCAAAAACAAACTGTTAGAACTAGTGGACTCATCAGTGGGATTCTTCTACAGTAACAAAAAGAACTCAGAGAAGGAAACCAAAAAACAATACCATTTACAATAGCCAACCACAAATTGAGATACTTAGAAGTGAACCTAACAAGAGATACCAAAAGAAACCTATAAAAAGAAAACTACAAAACATTTCTGCAAGACACAATTAAAAAAAATCCTAAAGAAATGGGAAAATGTGCCCTGTTCATGGATAGGAAAACTCAATATTGTGAAAATGACAATCCTACCAAAAGCAATCTACATGTTCAATGCAATCCCTATCAAGATACCAAATTCATTTTTCAAAAAGGGAAACTGCCAAGTTTATTTGGAGAGGAAAGAGACCCAAAATAAGCAGAGCACTTCTGAAAAACAAAAATGAAGCAGGAGGCATAGCACTCCCTGATCTCAAAACCAACCACACAGCAGTAGTGACCTTTCACCACGGTACTGGTACAATGACAGGTACATAGACAAATGGAACAGAAATGAGAACGCAGAAATGGACCCAGCTATCTATGGTCAACAGATAATGGGGAAGGAAATAAACCTATCAAATGGGAAAATGACATCTTCAACAAATGATTCTGGAAAAACTGAACTTCCACTTACAGAAAGCTAAAACAGGATCCACATCTCACACCATACACAAAAATCAACTCAGGGTGGATAAAGGACCTGGGAGGAAAGCCCAAAACCATAAAGTTCATAAGAGATAAACTGGGATCAAGCTTAGAATGCATAGTCTATGGTATAAAGAGACTGCCAAATACAACCAGAAATGCACAATCTGGAGAGATAAAACTGATGAATGGGACTTTCTAAAGATTAAATCTCTGTGCTCATCAAAACTTTTTTAAAACAGAAAGAAAAGAAAACCTACTGTCTGGAAACAAACATTTGGTAATACCATTTCAGACAGGGTCTCTTAACAAAAGTTTATAAAATACTCCTGGGTCTCTAGAAGGAAAATGCTGATCGCACAATTACAAAATGGGCAAAAGACATGGAAAGACTTCACAGAGGAAGACATTCAGATGGCCAACACACACATGAAGAAATACTCAAAATCATTGGCAATAAGCAAAATGCAAATCAATCCCAGAGGTATGCAGTTCAAATCTACCAGATGCTCTGCTTGAGAAAGAGGGGCAATGTCCTCCTGTCTTAGTCAGATCCAATTTGATGGTACACACACACAAAAAAAAAATATTTAAAAAAAATTTTTTTTAAAGAGAGATGCAAATCTAAACCACAATGAGATACCATCTCACCCCAGTAGCAGTGGTAAAGTTTAACAGGGCAGCAATTAATAAATGTTGGAGAGGATGTGGTGAGATAGGAACTCTTATATATTGTTGGAGGGATTGTAAAGTGGTACAACCACTCTGGAAGGCAGTTTGGTGTTTCCTCAGAAAGCAGAACAAAGAAATTCCATATGATCCAGATATTCCACTGCTTGGAATATACCCTTAGAAAATGAGAACTGAGGCACAGACGGAGACTTATACACCAATGTTCATAGCAGCATTATTCACCATCGCAAGAACTTGAAAACAACCCAAACGTCCAACCACAATTGAACAGATTGAGAAATTATGGTACATTCACACAATGGAATACCATGCAGCAAGCAAGAGAAACAATTTTGTAAATCACTACCAAACTTGAGAGGTACTGAAGAGCATTATGCTAGGTGAACTAACTCAGTCCCATTAGAACTAAAACTGTATAAGATCTTTACTGTAAAACATGTATGAAGATCCAAGAAGGGGAAGGAAGGTAGCAGAGAGGTAAGGATGAGGGGCTGTTTGATCACAAGGTCACCCAATTTGATGGATGGAGAGAGGGATGAATAAAGGAAATGGGAAAGATCCGGTGTGAAAAACAATGTACATGAGCTTTGCAAGTATAAAATAAACTAATTTAAAAATAAATCCTGGACCACAAAATAAACAAACAAACAAACAAAAATGCTGCAAATGGCCAACTCTTCTAAATTGCTGTACCACTCCATCACCTCTAACATCACCTATTTCTCTTTCCCTCAGCCCTCTCACTCCAATTTGTGTCTGTGGGTTTGGTAATTTACTGCAACATCTTACAGAACTAAAAAACTGCCAGGCAATGGTTCATGTAATTGTGGAAGTTGGCAAGTCCCAAACATGTGGATGAAGCTTGTTCACCAGGAGGCTGCAGAAGTTAGTGGCTTCCAACACCACTAATACAGGCCAATACACATGGTTGCAAAGTCTGGGGAATAAGCATGTTACTCTCAGAGCAGCTAGAACAGGTTAGATGCAGTATCCAGAGTGACAAAAGGGTTTAACTTTCCAAGATCATACCTCTAGGATCTTGTAAATTATAAACCACACCCCCAAGAGAACTAAGGATGACAAGTTGAGCCATAACTTGTGGTAGAGATTTAAGAAAAGTCTCACCTTAATCTTACCCCATTTAACACAAAAAACAACTTGCTTCAAAATGGGGTCTTAGGTACTGTCTAGATTTACAATATGAAATGGAAGGCTATGGCCAGAAGGGCCTTATTACCAATGGCACCTTTTGGTGAAGGCTTCATTTGGGGCCTATTTTGTTCACAAGGTAGCAAGGGCATATTATAAACATTTTATGGAGTTGTGAGGTCAAATGTGTATCTTGTTAGTTAAATGTGTTTTTGTTCATGTTCTCTCTTATTCTGAAATATCCTTTCTTGTTCCTCAACAATTTCAAAGTTCTTCCACAATTTATCAGGTTTTTAAAGCAGAACTGTTGAGTAGTGGTAGAAAAGGATAAAAAGAAATGGGTACCATTAATTTTAGGAATTGATACCTTTGAGTTGAGTGGGTGATTTTAATCCGTGACCCTCAGGCCTGGTTTTAATTGATTCTGATCAAACATTCTTCTACGTGGAATGGCACTGGTCATTTCCTGTACGGATGTAACTCGTGGTTACTGTGATGCTAAACACACAGTTTAGCATGTGTGACACTGAGGTGTCAAATGTGCTAATGGTTACCCATGGTGGACAGTGTTTGGTGGAGCTCCCCATTTAAAACAAGCTTGGAAGCAGGAGAGGCATCCATTTCCAAAATAGCTTGCCTCCAGAAACTCTACGAACGTGGAGAAATGATCAAAGTTATACAAGTATTCAGGTCTTTCCTTCATAGGGTTGCTATGAGTTGTCTATGACTTGACAGTAACTAAAAACAACAACAAACCTTTGAGTTGAGGTGTTGGAGAAAAGTACTGAATATCCCATGGACTACCAAAAGAACAAACAGGTTGTCTTGGAAAAGATGCAGCCAGAGTGCTCTTTGGAGGAAAGGAAGGCAAAATTTTGCCTCTCATACTTTGGACAGTTAGTTGTTAGGTGCCATCAAGTCAAGTACAACTAATAGCGACCCTATGAACAGCAGAAATGAACCCTGTCCTATCCTGTGCCATCTTGCACTTCCTGACACTGTAGAGTCCATTGTGACAGTTACTGTGCTGATCCACCTGGTCGAAGGTCTTTCATTTCTTTGCTGACCCTCCACCCTTCCAAGCATCATGTCCCTCTCCAAGCAAGAGTTCCTCTTAGCAACATGCCCAAAGTATGTGATGTAAAACCTTATCATTCTTGCCTCCGGAGAGCACTCTGGCTACACCATCTCCAAGACGTATTGTTTGTTCCTTTGGCTGTCCATGGGATGTTCAGTGCTCTTCTCCCACACCACAGCTCAAAAGCATCGATTCTTTTTCTGTTATCCATATTCATTGTCCAACTCTCAGATGCATAGCAAGTGATTGGAAAGACCATGGCCTGAATCAGATGCACGTTAGACTTCAAACTGACATCATTACTCCTCAATAATTTGGAGAGGTCCCAAAGTCTGCAGTTATGCAGACTTTCCCAGTGCAATACATCTCTTTATTTCCTGGCTGTTAGTACCAAGGATGTTAATTATGGATCCAAGCAAGATGAAGTTGTTGGCAGTTTCAATCTTTTCTCCATTCATCATGATGGTGTCCCTCAGTCCAGTGGTAAGAATCTTTGTTTTTTAGACATTGATAAGCAATTCATATCACAGGTTGCATTCCTTGATCTTCCACCATAAGTGCTTAAAGTCCTCCTCACTTTCAGCAAGCAAGATTGTGTCATCTGTATAATGAAAGTTATTGATTAGTCTCCCTTTGATTCTGATACCACATTATGCCACATTATTCTTCATAGAGTCCAGCTTCTCAAAAAATTTGCTCAGCATACCGATTGAACAGGTATAGAGATCGTGCCTCACTCCCTTCTTAATTTTAAACGATGCGGTATTGCCCTGAAGCACTTGCTGCAGAAGGTCGAGGACTGCAGCCTTCAATATGGATTGAAGCTCAATATCAAGAAAACAAAGATTCTCACCACTGAACTGATTGATAGCATTATGATGGATGGTGAAGAAATTGAGATTGTAAACTGCTTTAGTTTGCTTAGCTCCACAAACACTCTTGGCATCAGCAGCCAGGAAATTAAAAGACACATTGCATTGGGAAAGTCTGGTGTTAGAGACCTCCCCAAAGTACTGAAAAGCAATGATGTCAGTCTGGAGACTAAGTTGTGCCTGATACAGGCCATAGTCTTTGTAATCACTTGCTATGTCTCAGAGCTGGGCAATGACTAGAAGGAGAATTGAAGCCTTTGAACTGTGGTGTTGGAAAATAGTATTGAATTTACCATGGACTGCTAAGAGAACAAACAAGTTCATCTTGGAGAGAGTTAAACCAGGCTGCTCCTTGAAGGCAAAGATTCTGAAGCTTCATTGGACATGCTTAGGATATGTCCCAAGGAGGGACCAGTCCTTGGAGAAGGACATCATGCTTGGGAGGTTGGAGGGACAGCACAGGAAATGACGACCCTCGATGAGATTTAGAGACAGTAAGTTTGGCACAGGATAGAGCAGGGTTTAGGGCTGTTGTACAGAGGGTCGTTATGAGTCGCAGGCAACTTGATGGCACATAACAACAATAACAACAGTGTTCCCCTGCTCTGTTTGCACAACAGTCTCCTGGTCCAGGTATAGTTTTCGCATAAGCACAATTAAGTGCTCTGGAACTCCCATTATTCTTAATGTCTGGGCAACTTGTCACGCTCCACACAGTCAAACGCCTTTACATAGTCAATAAAGCACAAATAGACATTCTTCTGGTATTCCTTACTTTCAGCCAGGATCCATCTGACATCAGCAATGATATCTCTGGTGCCATGGCTTCTTCTAAATCCTGCTTGAACTTCTGGCAATTCTTTCTCTATGTACTTTTCTAGTCATTTTTTTCAGCTGTATTTTGCTTGCATGTGATATTAGGGTTTTTTTGATAATTCACACATTATGTTGGATCACCTTTCTCGGAAATGGGAACAAATATTGACTTTTTACAATCTATTGGCCAGACAGCTGTCCTCCAAATTTCCTGGCATAGACTGCTAAGCACATCCAAGGCTGAGTCTGTTGATTGAAACAAGTCAATTGGTTCCCCATAAGTTCCTGGGACCTTATTTTTTGTCAATGCATTCAATGCTTCTACTTCCTCCTTCATTACCAGTGGTCCCTTTTCATGTGGTACTTCCTGAAATTTTTCAGTATCAATCAGTGCTGGTGAATATTTGGTACAATAATTCTGTGTATTCCCTCCATCTTCTTTTGAGGCTTTCTGGGTCATTCAATATATTGCCCATCATTTTTCTGTTATTTCAGCATGAGAAATGCACAGCACTTTCTTCCCTTTTTTTTTTTTAAATTTAGGTTGTTTATTTTTCATTTCAATGAACATCTACAGAGATT
>NW_006399767.1:7830233-7849626 GCF_000299155.1 Elephantulus edwardii | reverse complement strand
CTTTTAGACTTTCTTCCCTTTTTATTCTACAATTCCAGTTCTCTGCACATTGAATTATAATACTTTTCTTTGTCCTCTTGAGCTGCACTTTGAAATCTTCTGTTCAGCCTTTTTACTTCAGCATGTTTCCCATTTGTTTTGGCTTATCAATGTTCTAGTGAAATATTGAGTTTCTTCTGACATCCATTTATTTTTTTCTTTCTCCTCTGCTTTTGTAATGACCTTTTGCTTTCTTCATGGATGATATCCTTGATATCATTCCACAACCCATCTGATCATTGGTGTTTAAATGCCTTAAATCTGTTCTTAAGATGATCTTGAAATTCAGGTGGAATTGATTCAAGATCATCATCTTGGGTTTTGTGGACTTCTTTTCATTTTCTTCATCCTCAATTTGAATTTGCATATGAGTAATTGATGGTCTAACCCCCAGTCTGCCCCCTGGCCTAGCTTTGAATGCCAATACTGAGCTTCTCCAGTGATTTCTTCCACAGATATAGCCAATCTGATTCCAATGCAGCCCATCTTGTGAGATCCATATGTAAAGGCATCATTTGTGCCATTTAATTAAGGAATTTGCAATGAATAAATCACTGAAAATACAATCATCTACTTTTGATCATTCTATCTCCAGGCTATCACCAAGCCCATATTTTCCAATTTTTAAAAATCTTCACTTGCCTTTTCATCGCACCAAACATTTGATGTTGTTTTGTTGTTGTTATGGGCCATCAAGTTGCTTGCGACTCATAGCAACCCTATGTACAACAACCCTAAACTCTGCTCTGTCCTGTGCCAATCGCACCGTCTCTGATACACCCATCCCAGTTGCCCCAGTCACTGAATCAATCCACCTCATAGAGGGCCTTCCTCTCCCGCACTGTCCCTCCACCCTCTCAAGCATGATGTCCCTCTCCAAGGACCTGTCCGTCCTTACAACATGTCCAAAGTATGTCAGACGAAGCCTCAGAATCCTTGCCTGCAGGATGAACCTGTTTGTTTTCTTAGCAGTCCATGGTATATTCAATACTCTTCTCCAGCACCACAGCTCAAAGGCTTTTTTTCTCTTTCTATCCTCCCTGGTCTTTGTCCAACTCTCTGACACATAACAAGTGATTGCAAAGACCGTGACCTGTATCAGATACACCTTAATCTCCAGAGAGACACCATTGCTCTTCAGTACTTTGAAGAGGTCCCTAACAGCAGACTTTTCCATTTCAATACATCTTTTAATTTCCTGGCTGCTGTTGCCAAGAGTGTTGACTGTGGAGCCAAGCAAACTAAAGCTGTGAACAATCCCAATCTCTTCACCATCCATCCTCATGCTGCCAATTGGTGCAGTGGTGAGAATCTTTGTCTTCTTGACATGGAGCTTCAAGAAGAAGCTATTCCTTGGAAAAGGACATCATGATTGCAAGAGTGAAGGGTCAGCAAAAAAGAAGAAGACCCTCATCAAATAGATTGACACAGTGACTGCAGCAATGGGCTCAAATGTATCAGAGGTGGTGAGGTTAGAACAAGCATGGGCTCAAGTGTATCAGAAATGGTGAGGATGGTACAGACCAGGACAGGATTCAGATCTGTTGTTCATGGGGTCACAATGAGTCATACTCAACTTGGTGGTACTTAACAAAAGCATATAAAATATTAATATATAAACATGTAATTAATATTATAAAATTATACTGACATAACTGATATTGGTTTTTATACCAAGTTTTTAAAATCTTGTGTGTTTTACACTTACAATACATCTCAATTTGAACTTTCTTCATTTCCACTAAGGGAACTCTGGTGGTCTAGTGAATAAGGAATTGTGCTGCCAACCCAAAGTCACACAGTTCAAAGCCACCAATCTCCTTCAGTGTATGATTTATTGCCTCTGGAGGGTCAGCTATGAGTCAGTTCCGATTCAACAGTACATAATAACAATAAGAGTACATTTCAAGTATTAAATAGTTGTGCACAGGTAGTAGCTACTGTGTTGAACAGCACAGCTTTCAAGCAAATAATTATCAACCTTGTTAGGGTGCTAATCACTCACGACTGTTATTCTGATTATCTAGCCTATCTTCTTTTAAAATTATAACTTTCCTAAAGGTTATTTGTTGTTGTTGTTAAGTGTCATTAAGTGAAGCATGACACATAGTGACCCTATGAACAAAAGATCTGAACCTTGTTCATCATTTCTCAAATGTTCATAGAGTTTTTAAAGGCATGTTATTTAGGAAGTGAATGCCAATCCTGCTTTCAAGCCTATCTTAATGTGTGAGCTCCACTAAACTCTGTCTGCCATGGGTAACCATTAGGGCATTTGATACACCAATGGCACAGCATTCAGTATCTCAGCAACCCCAAGTTACCTCAGTACAGCAAACTAACAGAGCAGTGCTGTACCACTTAGGAGAATGTTCTTCCCAAACACAATTAACACCAGGCTCAAGGGCCGCAGGTCCTCAGGCCCAACAACATTTTAAATCAGAAGATCTCCATGAGGTCATTCACAGTATATGTGTGCGTGTGTGTGTGTGGTGTGTGTGTTTATATATATACATATATATCTCACAGTACATATATACATTTCACAGTATATATATATTATAGATCTATCTCACAGTACATATCTATATATCTCACAGTAAATATGTATATCTCACAGTATATATATCTCACACATACTATATATATATTTCTCTCACAGTATATATGCATATATCTCACAGAATATGTATGTGTGTGTATGTGTCTATATGTTGTTGTTGTTGCTGTTGCTGTTAAGTGCAATTGAGTCATAGATGACTCATAGCAATGAACAAAAGATCTGAACACTTGTATAACTTTCATCATTTCTTCATGTTCATAAAGTTTCTGGAGGCAAGCTATTTCAGAACTGGATGCTACTCCTGCTTCCAAGATTGTTTTAATTGAGGAGCTCCACCAAACACTGTCCACCATAGGCAACCATTATCGCACTTGACACATCAGTGTCACAGTGTTCAGCATCACAGCAACCATGAGTTACCTCTGTACAGCAAATGGACAGACCGGTGCTATACCACTTAGAAGAATGTTTGATCAAAAACAATTTAAACAAGGCCCTCAGGCCCAAATGTGTTTTTAAATAGGAAGTAGAACCAAATCATCTCACACTCATTAGCAAGTCAACATTCTACCCTAATCCTCACTAGAACCAGCAAACAAACCTCTGTAGACTACTTCCAAACTGGAATACATATGAAATTGTATGTATCATTGAGTTGGAACTGACCCATAGCTGACCCTCTGGTGGGTTTTCAGAGGCAGTTAATTGCCCTGGAGGAGATTTCCCAGCCTTCTCTTGCTGATAGCTGGTAGCCTCTAACTGTGTGACTTTGGGATTGCAGTGCAGCTTCTTGCCAGTAGGCCATCAGAGTTCCCATATTTACATATATATTTGAGTGTATTTCAGTAGAAGGTGAGTATATCAACTTTATTTTCCTCGAGAGTTCACTTTTCTGATCTTCAGCTTCTCTGAGATGTCTAAAAATATCAAGGCCCCCAACAACAATAGCAAAGTTCAACAGTATAAAAAACAACAAATGCTGATGAGGTTATGGACAGATTGAAACTCTTACACACTGCTAGTGGGACTGTAAAATGGTACAACCACTATGGAAGACAATCTGGTAGTTTCTCAAAAAGTTGAAAATAGAAATACCATTTGACTCAGCAATTCCACTCCTGGGAATATTTCCTAAAGAAACCAGAGTCATGACTGAAACATAACTCAAATGTGGATGAACACTCATACTTATTGCTGCATTATTCACAATAACAAAGAGATAGAAGAAGCCCAAGTCCCCATCAACCAATGAATTGATAGAAAATCTGTGGTACATTCACTCAATAGAATGTCACACAGCATTAAAAAAACTATGAATTCATAAAATACTACACAAACATGAGTGAGCCTGAAAGAGAATGTGCTGAGTGAAATATCTCAGTCACAAAAGGACAAATGCTGCACAACACCGCTGTTATAAAATAGAATTGTTGTAGGGGGCTGGTGAGAGATTAGGAAGAATGTCTAGATAATGAACACTGCATTGGAACAGATGAGGGGAAGAACTGTCTGAAAGGAATATATGATTAGAGATTATATGGATGACAATAATCTGGAACAAGGAGGCATTATAAAGTGGACTGGGGGAGGGAGATGGAGGGAGAGAGGAAAATGGGCAACAATGAATGAATGAAAACTCAACCTTTCTGTGAATTTTTTGTAAAAATCACAATTTTTTTTAGAAAA
The DNA here is from genome assembly GCF_000299155.1 of Elephantulus edwardii. NCBI lineage: Eukaryota > Metazoa > Chordata > Mammalia > Macroscelidea > Macroscelididae > Elephantulus > Elephantulus edwardii. The sequence goes on along the minus strand of NW_006399767.1, from coordinate 7,845,338 downwards.
TGTTCTTTTGATCATAAAAAAGAAAATAAAAAGAAAGAGCAAGGCTAGAAAATTCTTCCCTGAGAAAATACTGCTGACGCCTATCCTGGTGGGCATTAAACCTAATGATTTAATAGACGCTCAAGTCTATATACTTCTCAGTTGTCTGATGTGGGTTTTTTTTTTTTTATATTTTATTCTCAAAACCCAGTGGTGTGCCGACAAATCTTTAACAAGTTTCATGTGAGCAAAGACGGATAAGGAAACTTGGACTTAACATAATGTGTCAGTAACCATGGTATAAATACTCACCTTACCTTTTAGAAGTAACTGAATATAGAATGAGGAAGAAATCTGCAAATTTGGGTCCGTACATATCCTTTTCCATACACTGCTTATTGTGAAGGAAGATTTCTGGAAAGGAGGTGTCAATAGATATTGTTAAGCACCTATTAAGTCCTGGATAATCCACAAAGTGCTTTGTCAACATCTTATTTAATGATGATACTAAGTTTTTGAAGTAGGTAGTCATTATCCCCATTTTACAGATGTGGAAAATAAGATTCAGGTTAAGTAACTTGCCTCAGGCTACCTGTGAACATGTGGGCTGATATTTTGGCAAAACAAATAACAAACCCTCTGACCTTGTTCTTTACTTTTCTCATCTTTCCCCGTATTGGAGTCTTCCAACCTGAGCCTTGTAAAAACCGTACTTTTACTGAGACTGTGCTTCCATGACAGCTGCCTTAAGGCTCTGTCTCAAAGTCTGGATTACACCATCCTGATTCCTCCAGGCTTCCTTTCTTCTATGGCTTCACTTCCTGCTCCAGGGGAATTTTTGTGTTGTGGTTTCTGTAGAAGGGAAGACTCCTGCAGACTAGAGTGAAGAACTTTCAAAAACCTCTGGTGACTTGGGCTCATTGTCAAAGTCAATGTGAACATGAAGTATGGAACACATCCACAATGCAGGAGGGCAGAGGCCTACTGTTTTTGCTATTATGTGCTATCAAATGGAGAAAAACTCACAGCAACCTTATGAACAAATACATCGAGACTCTGTCCTATCCTGAACCATCCTTTATCATCCTAAACACATTTTAATCCACTACTGTAATAATAAATTTATTTGAGGGTTTTCCTCTCCTTTGCTGATTTCCAAGCATGATAGCCTTTTCCAAGAAATAGCCTCTCCTAGCATGTCCAAAATATATGAGATAAAGTTTCACCATTTTTGCCTTCAAGAGACACTCTGGCTGCACTTTCTCCAAAACATATCTGTTCTTCTGGCAGTACATGGGATGTTAACCACTCTTCTCCAATACTACTATTCAAATGCATCAATTATTCTCTGGTCATCCTTATTTATTGCCCAGTTCTCAGATGCCTAGTAGGTGGCTGGAAAGACTATGGCTTAAAACAGGTGCACCTTAGTCTTTAAGCTGACATCAATGCTCTCCAGGAAGTCCGTTGGTATGACACAAAATTCTATTTCACTTCTAAATAATTCCCAGTACTCTTAACTACAGATAAGGGTGTGTTGTCAGGAAAAATGTTTCAGGAAAAGACCAAAAAAACAAAACTCAAAATAGATGTGATGAGTGTGAAATTCAAAGGACTCTTTGTTGAAGGAAAATATCATTTTCAAACTCTGCCCACTAGTTTGGCCAACTGGTAATTTCTTCTAACATGAAAGGAATCACTTGGTGGCTTCCACCTGAGCACACAGCAGGTGTTTTCAAGTTTGTCCTCTGTCTCTCCAGAATTCAAAAGCAACAATGCCAACCTGTTTTATAATCATACAACATGGCGCATAACTTGCATGTTTTTGTTGTTGTGTACCGTCAAGTTGTAATCGACTCATTGTTGACTCTCCAGCAGGTTTTCAGAGGCAGTAAACTGTGTGGGAGGAGATTGCCCATCTTTCTCCTACAGAGCAACTGGTGAAACCTTTGCTATGAGGGCCTTTGATAGGATAGTGCAGCTCCTTACCACTAAGTCACCTGAGCATCCTATGGCTTCCATACAAGTCTTTAATTTTTACAGCAATCCTACACTATTATTCTTCCTTTAATCCTTTAATCCTTAAAATACAGCTTAAGCATTTAAGTAACTTGCACAAAGCTCCAGTGGCTACATGGCAAAGGTAGGTCTGAATTTGGGTTTGCCTGACCTCCAAGCACTTAGTGTCTCTAACACACCATCCTGCAGCATGGTGTCCAGACCAAAGCCTAGTTCACTCAGCAGCCTCTCCAGGACACTTCCTCACCTCATCCCACCGCCCCCTCCCCCCACTCTGTTTCCTATCATCCCAGGTTTCCTTGCTTGATTGGTCTATTTGATGCCAATCTCAGGCTGAAAGCTGGGCGAAAGGCACCTGGCATGTGGGCAGACAGATAATTAAAAGACATTTTCCAGCTCACCTGTGTTCTCCTTGGTTAGATAAACAGCTACTAATGAAGTGTTACTGACGTCAGAGTTACAGTCTTTGCAGGAAGGTGTGGTGCTCACACGCCCATTCCATGGATCAGCTGGGCAAACAGAGGTCTGAAGGGAGAACCAGATGTACTCAAAACAAACAGGTAGGAAGAAAAGCCCAGCACTCTATCTCATTGCTTTCCCATTAGGACCTGTTCCCAGACATTACTTTTGTGATGTTGTTAATATTCTAAGACTTAAGATCTAGAGGTATACTTCAGTAATTTTCTAAAGGGTCAAACTAGTGCTTTAACTTGTTCTAGTTCAAGACCTATCTAATTCAATTCATTATCATTTTCCTCCTTATAACACACAAGGTGTTACTGGCCTTAAAAAGGACTTTGGATGTATTTTTTTAAATGAACTGTAAGAATAGTAACAGACTCTGGCATGGAGAATGAATAAAGGCAGATAAAAGAACTCATCTCAGGAAAGAAACACCCTAAAACACTGAGGCCCATGGGATGTCTAGTACAATTTGAAAGCTGTAGTGGTGGCATGGCCTGTGATATGAAAGATTGTGACATGAATAAGATCTGTTCTTTGACTCCTAGGTCAGGAGCTGTATGGACTTCTGTTGGAGGTGGTCAAAGACATGTTTTCATGACTCTGAATCATTTTGACATCAGTAACCTGTGGCATAGGAACCAATACATGTTTTATTTATTTACTAATTCAACAAGTGTTTAGGGAGCCCCCTGCTAAGTGTTATATGTATTCGCCATTCCATTCTGAGGACTCAGAGGAGTGTTCTGATAGTCCCTTGTCCCAAGGGAGCTTATAGTTCAGGTGAGAAAGCTGGTATTATTCAATTAATCACTAAAATAGTGAAATTGTAAAAAATCTATCTGAGGATGGGGGTGTGTAATAATTTTTTTTCATTTAAAATTATTATTGGAAGGTAAAGAGTCACAAATCTAGAACGTTAAATTGACCTGCACTTGACCTTCAGATTCTTGCATCTAATGTGGTGCCCAAATGCGCTGAAATCAGATTCACTGTGTGTCATCTTAATTGAGAATCATTGTCAGAATTGTAACCTGCAAGGCGCAGTCTTTACCAGAAATGTAACCCACAGCAAAGGCTCTGTGATTAATTTGGTAAGTAGAGTCAGAACCCTATGGGCCTGCTGAGAGGGGCAGAACACAACTGAGGTCAATAGGTAGAGGAACTGGCATGACCTTTAGCCTAACTTGGATCAAAACTGTATTTCTCTCACTTCATATTTTGACAAAGTAATTAGGAGGCACCCATCTACCACCCTCTAGAAACTCAGCAAAAGAAGAATAAACAGTGAAAACGAGCAATGGAACCACCACCCAGATCCACTACTTCTGCTTTCATCACAGTCTTCATCTTTGAAGCTCCAAATGAGCCATCATCAGCTCTGACTATATGAGTGAGGCATCTTATTGAGGTCTACCAAGAAAAGCTGGCAAGGAAGAGTGGCTCAGATAAAATATCCAAGGCCTTGAATAGACTTCCTTGATGCCCTGTTTCTTTTATCTAATACTGACCATCTTTCTGGACCCAAATCAAATATCTCCTTGTCTTCTTGACTATTCTATCAAGCCAACATTCATTTTCACTACAAGGAGTTCAAGCGAGTCCTCTATTCTGACAATATTATGTCCCTAGGTGACTTAGGGACAACTCACATTTACTTAAAAAAAAAAAAAAAACAGAAGCGAGACCATTTCTTTATTAAATTATACGAAAAGGGGAGAGGAAGGGGGCAACTGTGGGGCTTGGTCCCAACCCCGGCCCCCCAAGGCCCCACCCTGGCCTGGCGCTGTCTGAGAGGAGGGGATCTGAGGGAGATCCAGGGATCAGGCAGGATAGGGATGGTCAGGAAATGAGGTGGGGAAATGAACAGGTAAGGGAAGAGGCTGCCAGAGGAGAGAGTGGGATTGTCTAGGGGAGGAAGAGATTAAGGAAATAGAGAAAAGAGGGATTGGGGGCCAGTTGGGGTGCTCAGATGGAACAGGTCAAGTGGTGGAACAATGGCAGCGTGAGGATGGATGGATGGATGGATGGACGGACGGGGCAGTGTCTGGAGAGGTGGAAATGAGAAGGCTGGGGAGGAAGAAGAAGGTGGCAGCTCTAGTGAGGCCCGGAGCAGGAGCCAGGTGAAGAGTGGCTGTACTTGTCCATGCCCACTCCCACCTCCAGGAGCCTCCAACCCAGCCTGTTGGTCCTGGGCTCATGCTGATGCCCCATTTTCTGTCTTCTGCCGCTTGGGGTCTGCTTCATCCTCCTCTTCAGCAGCTCTCTTCAGCGCGGGCCCTTCGTCATCCTCTTCTTCTTCCTCATCTTCCTCCTCTCCATCCTCGGCAGTTTCTTCTTCTTCCTCAGCCCCGTTCTCCTCTTCCTCAACCACTTCTTTCTTCCGTTCTTTCCGGCCTGCCTTCTCCTCCACCTTCTCTTTCTTCTCCTTCAAGTTCTTGGCGCTCAACTCGGCCGCTGCCTCCACGCTCTTCTCCGACATGGGGCCGGGGCCGGGGCTGGTGGAGAGCCGGGGTCCCGGGGCTGGAACAGAGGGGCCCTGGACGGCAGAGGGTGGCTGCGGCCGGAATCTAACGCGGTGGCGGCGGCGGCGGCAGTGGCAGCGGCGGCCGCTCAGCAAGCTGGATCTCTGGCAGAGGCGGCAGAGGCGCGCGGGGTGGGGCGGGGGTGGGTCTGGAGCGGAGACCCGCAGGGCTGCGGCCGTCCGGAGGGCAGGCAGAAGGGCGGTGCGGGCGGTGGCCGGCGCGCTCCGACCGCGGTCGCTCAGTCCCCGAGTCACCGCCCCCGCAACAGCAGAGCTGCCTCGGACCAGCCGCTGCTGCCCCCGGGAAGGGAACCCGCCCACATTTACTTTTATTGTTATGTAATTTTGCCCCCTGCTTGCAAAGTATTCTTCCTCACAACCACCTTCAAATACTGCACGCACAATTTCTAAATCAAGAGTGCAACCGTTTCTTTCACTGTGTGTGTTATTGTGTACCATTGAGTCAGAACCTACTCAACTGGCCCTCCGGCGGGTTTTCAGAGATAGTAAATTGCATGAGAGGATATTACCCTTCTTTCTCTGCATAAAGTTAAATAAGAATAGTACACCCCTGTTACAGCTTGCCTACAAATACCTTTTGAAGACACTCTTAGGATCTCATCTCATGCTTAAAACAAAGACCACCTGTATTCGTTTATGAATGGGTTAGAGAAACAAGAGTGGTCAAAATTTGACAATATTCCCTCAGGAGTGGATCATTAGGATCAATATTTAAAATTAGCCCTCACTCAGACATCCCACCTCCTTTAAACTTCGTGAATGTCACTTCTCTCCACCTTCCATCTCATTGGTAGTACTGCTGGGAAACTATTCACAGCACAAACAAATGTGATTAATCAATGAGGATATAGAAACCCATTTACTTGAGTGGATTCTGATTCATGGTGACCTCCCCCTGGGTTTCTAAAACTTTAAGTTTTAATGGGAGGAGATCACTTTTCTCTCTCAGAAGGGCGAGTGGATTTGAAATATCAACCTTTTAGATAGCAACAACAATATGTAGCCCACTATGCAACTAGAACTCCTCAATAGGCTATTGCTAGGCTATAGTAATTTGCCAAAAAGAAAAAGAAAGCAATACCAAAGGCAATATCACAATTTCATAAGAGATTTATTTGAATACCAAAGTATTGGAAGAGATCCTCAGGAAAATTGATGGTGACTCAATTGTTTTGAAAAGCAAATCCTGTAAGTGATTATGCTAGTTTTCCTGACTGCTGTACCTGGAGGCCAGAAGTCTGAAACCAAGACTTTTGCTGGGTCATATTCTCTCTGAAGAATCTAAGAGAGGATCCATTCCTTACTGTTTCTATCTTTGAGTGAGAGCCATCATTCTTTGGCTTGTGACTACATCGCTCTAATCTCTGCCTCCATGATCTTGTTCCTTCCCACTTTATCTTCTGTTTACTTTATCTTCTGTTTATATGTCTTCCCCTTTGTGTATCTTGCATTTAAGATCCACTCAGTAATCCAGGATAAATGACTTCTTTCGAAACTGTTAATCATTTGTCTGCAAGTCACATTTACTCTATTTCCATTCTTGTTGTTGTTGTTGATTGCCTTCAGTTGAGCACAACTCATAATGACCCTAGGAACAAAAGGAGGCCCAAAGCCCATCACAGGTTCTTGGAATTAAGATGTGAACATATATTCTGTGGCTTCCTCTTTCAACACACTATGGTGATTATGCTTCAAAGTGAAGAGTATTGTTCCATGAGAAAGTAATTTTTTTTCTATAATTATACTTTATTAATTTTCATAAACATTTACAGAGATTTTGGGTTTCCATTCATTCATTGTTCCACTATTCTCTCTACCCTCCTCCCAGTTTGTTCTTGTCCAAATGCCACAGTGCTTGTCAAAGCCAGTTCTGATTAATCTTCTTTGTCAGTGTGTCCTTTGCCATTCCCTATCACTCCTCCCTGAGAGAGACTTCACCCTGAGTCATAAGGAAAAGGGGATGGCGTATTCTCTTAGCTACTTCCTGCTGAAAAGGGACGCTGTGGGTTTCAGGGTGAAGATCTTCTCTCACTACTCTAAAGGGCCCCTTTGGCAGTAGGAAACACATAGACTATTATGGAGATTGATTTTGGAATTCAGATGCACTCTTATTGATTGTGCTTGGCTGTACATGTTCATATCCTTGAAGATGTATCATGGGGGTGTTGCAACCTAGAAGACACAAATTTGACTAACAAGTTATAAGTACATGAGTCCAAAAATTATGGAAAAGTAAAAGAAAAGATTCTTTCATTGTTTTACAAACCCTCCCCCAGGTCCCCTCCACCATTTTTTTAAAGTAACACTTGATTCACCTTTCATTGTTGTTCTAAGAGTTAATATGGTTGTAATTGTTAGCTAGATACTAAATACATTTTAAATTCAGATAATATTAATGAATCTAGGAATGCTTTGCTATGCTTTGAATTTTCCTGGTGACAATCACACGGGAAAGAAAAGCTCACATGTGAAATATTAACAGTGTTACTGTTCATAATCTCTCTTTATCCTCTCCCCAGCCAGTAGCATGCCTTCTTTCATTTGTTGTTATTAAGTGCCGTCAAGTCAAATATAACTCATAGCGACCCTATGAATAATAGATATGAACCCTGTCCTATCCTGTGCCATCTTCATAATCTCTGATACACTTGAGCTTATTGTTGAAGTCACTGTATCAATCCATCATGCCAAAGATCTCTCTCTCTTTCACTAACCCCCTACTTTTCCAAGTATGATGTCCATTTCCAGGACAAAGCTTCTCCTAACAACATACTCAAAGAATGTGAGACGAAGCTTCACCATCTTTGCCTCTAAGGAACACTCTGGCTGTGCTTTCTCCAAAAGTTTGTTCTTTTGGCAATCCATAGAATATCCAATACTCTTCTCCAACACCAACTCAAAGGCATCAATTCTCCTTCTGTCATCCTTATTCATTGTCCAGTTTTCTGATATTTAGCAAGTGACTGGAAAACAAAAATTGCTTTAATCAAGTGCACCTTAGTCTTTAAACTGACATCATTGCTTTTTAGGACTTTAGAGAGGTCCCTGACAACAGATTTACCCAGCTATGCTAACTTCCTGATTGCTGGTACCAATGGTGTTGACTATGGATCCAAGCAAGATGAAATCACCAACAATTTGAGCTTTATCTCCTTCTATCATGATGTTGCCTCTTTGCCTAATGGTGAGGATTTTTGTTTTCTTGATGTTGAGATGTAATCCATATTGAAGGTAAGGAGTCGACTTCTTACCTGATGCTATATTCCTCTTCATAGAGTCCACTTTCTCGAATTATTTGTTCAGCATACAGATGGAGTAAGTGTGCAGAAAGGATCCAGCCCTGACACACATCTTTCTTGATTTTATACCATACACTGTTCTCTTGTTCAGTTTGGATAATAGTCTCTTTGTCTAGGTACAGATTTCAAAAAGTAGAATTATGTGTTTTGGAATTCCCATTCTTCTTGATGTTAGCCATAGTTTGTAAGAGCCACACAGTCAAATGCCTTTGTTAAGGAAACACAGATAGATTCTTCTCGTTTTATCTATTTTCAACCCGGATCCATCTGACATTAGCAATTATATCATACCTGGTGCCACAACACTTTCTAAATCCAGATTGAATTTCTGGCAGTTCTTGCCATTTTTTTATAATCTTCAGCAAGATTTTGCTTTTATGTGATAGTAATTATATTACTGTTCAATATTTTTTACATTCTTTTGGATCTTTTCTTGGGAATGGAAACAAATATGGATCTCTCTAAGTCAGTTGCCCAGGTAGCTGTTTTTCAATTTTCCTAGCATAGACTCGTGAGCACGTCCAGGGCTGCCTCTGTTAGTTAAAACATGTCAATTGGTATTACATCAATTCCTGGGGCCTTATTTTTAGCTAATGCCTTCAGTGCAGCTTGAAAATCTTCCCTCATCACCACTGATCCTTTATCATATACTACTTCTTGATATATTTCAGTATTGACAAGTTCTTTTTGGTACAGTGACTCGGAGTATTTGCTCCGTCTTCTTTTGATGCTTCCTGAGTCAGTCAAGATTTTTCCCATGATGTCTCACAATTTTGCAGTTTAAGGCTTGGATTTGTTTTCAGTTCTTTCAACTTAATAAAGGCCAATTGAGTTCTTACCTTTTTATTCTGCAACTGCAGTTCTTTGCACATTCCTTTCTAATACTTTTCTTTGTCTTCACAAATTGTTCTTTGAAGTCTTCTCTGTTTATTTATCTGAATTTGGTATCTCTATCCTTGGTATTGGTTTCTCAACACTCTAGTGCAATTTTCAGAGACTCTTCTGACATCCATTTTGGTCTTTTCTTCTACTATTTTTCTAATTACCTTTGTTTCTTTTACAAATGATATCGATAATGTCATCCCACAACATATCTGGTCTTCAATCATTGATGTTCAATACCTCAAAACTTTTCTAGGGATGATTTTTAAATTCAATTGAGAGAGACTCAAGATTGTATTTTGGTTCTTGTGGAGTGTTTTAATTTTCTTTTGTTTAATGATTCCTTTAAAACCTTTACTAGACTGCAGGTATAGGCTTGGTATTGTACTAGGCACAATAAAATAGAATAGAACAAGACAGATATATTTTCTATGTTCATTAATTTAGAGTCTGATGTTGTGTTATATGCCATCAAAATGACTCTTACAAAGACATGGTGGGGATCTGAAAATAGAGGAAAATGGTAGGGAAGATCCAATGGTGATCAATTTTATAAAACATAATGAATGAGAATGTATGGAACACAATGTGAATGAAGAATAGTGTGATACTCAATGTATACAAAATTTGTAAACAAACCGACATAAAATAAAAATTTTAAAAAGATGACTCTAACATATTTTGACCCTATATTAATTGTTGTTAGATGCCACTGAGTCAAATACAACTCATAGCAACCCTATAAAAAAATAGATATGAACCCTGTCCTATCCTGTGCCATCATCACATTCTCTGACATACTTGAGTCCATTGCTACAATCACTCTGCCAATCCATCTGATTGAGGTTCTCTATCACTAATGTCCCTTTCCAAGGAATGTTGTTATTGTTGTTAAGTGCCATTGAGTCATAGATAACTCTATGAACAAAAGACCTGAACACTTGTATAACTTTGGTCATTTCTCCATGTTCATAGAGTTTCTGGAGGCAAGCCATTTCGGAAGTGGATGCCACTTCTGCTTCCATGTTTGTTTCAATTGGGAAGCTCCACCAAACACTGTCCATCATGGGTAACCATTATCACATTTGGCACATCAGTGTCACAGTGTTTAGCATCACACAAGCTATGTCTGTACAGCAATGCTTCCAAGGAATAGCCTTTCTTAATAATATGCCCAAAGTATACGAGACAAAGCTTAGTTATCTTTGCCCCCAAGGAACACTCTGACCTTCAAACCAAACCAAACTCATTGCCATTGAGTCAATTTCCAATCACAGTGACCTTCATTCAAGTTTGCCGAGGCTGCAAATCTTAATGGAGGGAGACTTTTCAACTTTCTCCCCCATAGCTACAGGTGGTTTTGAAACTCCCAAGACATGGGGCCTTTTGGTTAACAACACAACAGGTTATAAATCTGTGGTGCTAGATTTCTTCAATATTATCTAATTGTTGTTGTGTACCATGGAATCAGAATCTATCCATAGCTGACCCTCCAGGGAGTTTTCATGGGCAGTTTTAATCACATGGGAGGAGATTGCCCATCTCTTTCCCACAGAGCAGCTGGTGGATTTGAACTGTGTGCCTTTCGGATTGCAGCACAGATCTTTACCACTAGGCCACCAAAGTTGCCCTCTATTATGAAGTACCATCAAGCCAACTATAACTCATAGCAACCCTATGAACAATAGATCCAAACCTTTCCCTAACTTGTGTCACCCTCACGAGCTCTGCCTTTCCCAAGCCTGTTTTTACAGTCACTGTGTCATTCCATCTTGTTTAGGGTCTTCTCTTTTACTGACCTTCCACCCTTCCCAGTACGATGATTTTTCTACCCAAAGACTGGACTCTCCTGATTACATGCACAGAGTATGTGAGATGATGATTCACCATCCTTTCCTTCTTGCCTCTAAGAATCGTCCTGGTTTCACTTCCTCCAACACGGACTTTTTCTTTTGGTAGTTCATAGAATATTTAGTATTCTTCTCTAATACCATAATTCAAAGACACCCATTATTCTTCTGCCAGTCAGTACGGTGGCCACTAGTTACTGGATTTTCCCAGTACAGCCTACGTGGCAGAGAATTCAGGGAGTACGTGCACCCGTATCTTCTCTAACTTTTCTTGCATTACATTTTTGTTCTTGCATGTGTTCTGTGCTCCCTGGTTCACAGATTGACATCTTGAATTAGTTAAGCCATGTTTGATGGTCTTCAGGACAAAACCCATCTCTTTAATGTGTATTAATATGTTTATTTAAGATGTTTCTTTCTTCAGCTTCTCTTTAGTCACTGTAGTGACTAAACTACACTCTAACTAGTCCCTTAGCCACACTATTTGGAAGGAAAGATCATTTCTAATAAAGATAAAGGAACTTTATTAGGAGACTTTATTGATTACCTAAAGGAAATTCTAAATCTAAAGGGATTTAGAGCCAGCTTTCATGGCTCAGAAGTAAGGAATTGTGAGCCAGCCCAAAGGCAAGTGATTCAAATATACCAGCTGCTCCAAGAGAGAAAGATGGGCAATCTCCTCCATGGAATTTACAGCCTCTGAAAACCTCGTTGAGGGTTAGCTATAAGTTGGTGCTGATTTCATGGCATATAGCACCAATAGAACAGCAAAGGAAATTCACAAAGCCAAATAAAAATGGAAACAGCCCAGATGTCCAACCACAATAAAATGGACTGATGAATTATGGTAAATTCACACAATGGAATACTATGCAGCATTCAGAAGCAATGTTACCTAACTTGGGAAAGACTGAGAGTCTGGAGATCATTATGCCGAATGAAATAACTCAGTCCCACAAGGACAAATATTTTATAAAATGATTTTTGTAGAATGAGTATGAGGATCAGGGGATGGAAGATGGAAGCAGAGGGATAAAAATGTGTGGGGCTGGAGCGAATAATCATTTAGTTGTACAATTTGATGGGTGAAGGGGTAAGGGAAACCAGAAGACTCTGGTGTGAAAAACAATGTATTTGAATTTTGTAAATAAACTAGTATAATAATAAAAACAAAGAAAAAATAGAAATCAGGGCTCTTGCCATTAGAGAAGTGTATCATTTAAATAACAAAGAAAATATGCAGAAGAAACACATGAGCAAGGATCAATTTGACACTGTCACTCTGGTGAAAAACACACAACTAAATACAATGAAATTCAGTCAGTCAGGCAATAGTAGCCAAGAGCTCGTTTTATTCCAGTTTCTGTTCTAGGCACTGAGGATACTCACTGACCCAAACAGTGTCCTGCTGTTGTCTGTGACACATTCCAGTGAGTGATAGAGGCAATAAAGAAATTCTCAAATAATCTTGTTATGCCAGTTGCTGAGGTATAAAATAGGGTGGGTAAAGCAATTAGAGTATGCAAGGACTGCAGTCTTTAATATGGATTGAAGCTCAACATCAAGAAGCCCACCGGGCCAATTTGCAGCACCATGATAGGTGGAGAAGAGATTGATGTTGTTAAGAATTAACAGCTTGCTCGGATCCACAATCAACACTCTTAATACCAGCAGTCAGGAAATAAAAAGACACATTGCACTGGGAAAACCTGCTGTCATGGACCTCTCCAGAGTGCTGAAGAGCAACAATGTCAGTATAGATACAAAGGTGTGCCTAATCCAGGCCATGTTCTTCTCAATTACTTATTTAGCTTCAGAGAGTTGGACAATGACTAAGAATTACAGAAGAAGAATAGATGCCTTTGAGTTGTGGTGCTGGAGAAGAGTCTTGAACATACACCATGAACTGACATGAAAACAAATAGGTCAGTCTTGGAGAGAGTAAAACCAAGTCTCTCCTTGGAGGCTAGGATTTTGAAGCTCTGCCTCACTTGCTTTGGGAATGTGGCTGGGAGAGATCAGTCCTTGGAGAAGGACGTCAAGCTTGGAAGGATGGGTGGACAGCACAGGAGAGGGAGACCCTGGATGAGATGGATTGATACAGTAACTGGGACAATGGGGGTTGGTGTGTCAGAATTACTGAGACTGGCCAAGGACAGGGAAGGGTTCCGAGCTGCTGTACATAGGGTCACTATGTGACTCAACCAATAATAGGTTTGGAAGCAGGAGTGGCATCCACTTCTGAACAAGTTGCCTCCGGAAACTCTATGAACTTTGATAAATGTTGATAGTTGTAGAGGGGCTTCAGGCCTTTTGTTCATAGGGTTGCTATGAGTTGTGCTCAACTCAAAGGCAATTAACAACAACAACAATAAGGGATATTATTATTATTATTTTATAGAAAAAAGTCAGGAAAAATCTTAGTAAGGAGCAAACATTTGATTCAAAGCCTGAATGATGTAAAACACATGAGGATATATGAGAAATGAAGTCTCCAAGAGAGACTATGTAACAAGTGTGATTGACATTTCAAAGTCTAGAAGGCAATGAGGACAGAGTGAGTGGTGAAGACATGATGGGAGACTATAATGTTCAAGCTTTTAGGCTATAAGACATACATAGGTGTTAACATACAAAAGACTTTTTTTTTTATACCCAGAAGTAGCATCATATAATGTTAAAACTCATTGTTGTCACATGGAAACTGACTCATAGCTGACCTTCCTTTTTGAGGCTGTGAATTGCAGGGGGAGAGATGGTTCATCTTTCTTCCAAGGAGCCGCTGGTGGATTCTGGATTTGATCCACCTTCGGGTTAGCAATGCAACTCCCTATGGACTATGCCACTAGAGCCCCCCTGTTGTTGCTGTGTACCGTGGAACTGAGACCCACCCACAGCTGACCCTCCGGTTGGTTTTCAGAGGCAATCACACAGGAGGAGATTGCCCAACCTTTTACCACAGAGCAGCTGGTGGATTTGAACTATGTGTCTTCATAATTACAGCACTGCTTCTTATAGATTATTTCTCAACATCAAGAAAACAAAAAAATTCACCATGAAGCCAAAGGCAATATCATGATAATTGGAGAAAAAAAAATTGACGTTATGAACAATTTCATTTTACTTAGATTGACAACATTCATGGTAGTGGCAGTCAAGAAATCAGAAGACCTTTTTTTCCTCTTTAGTCTGTTTTTTCCCCTTTTCCTCCCTTTCCTACTTCACCCCCCTTTCAACCAGTAATGTGTGTCTTCCTCTTCCAGATTATTAATTGCAATACATGTAATGTCTGATCACCCATTTATTTCTCTTCACCTATTCCAACGAAGTTTTTATTATCTATCCATTCTTTTCTGACTCTCTTCACTCCCTGACCCCCATAACCATGCTATTTTTGTATTTTTTTTTCTTTTGTGACTGAGTTATTAAACTCAACATAACATCCTCTAGACTCATCCATGTTGTATAGTGCTTTACAAGTCCTTCATTGTTTTTCAGTGCTGCATAATACTCCATTGCATGAATGTACCACAATTTGTCTAACTATTCATTTGTTGATGGGCACTTAGGCTGTTTCCATCTCTTTGCTATTGTTAACAATACTTCAATAAACATGGGTGTGAGTACATCTGTGTTTTGTTTTTTTAATTTTTCTTGTATCTGTTTTTATGCACCATGAGAAAAAACACTAAGAAAAAAATTACACACCAGGATAAAAACAATTGTGGATGGTCGACCCTGGAGAACTGACCACCCCTCTACCCCCACCCCTGCCAAAGGAGAGGTAGAGGGAGCAGATATTAGCAAATGGATAGGTGAGGTGAAGGGAAAAGGAGGGTATAGAAAGATTTCAATAAAATGAAAATAATGACACTGTACAGTTGTATTTGATGTTATATGATCAAATGTTTATGAGTGATTGATTGAATGAAAACTAATAAAAAAAACCCACAAAAACCCAATCACCAAAATACCTAAGGTTTTTTAAAAAGAAAATCAAAATACATGTCACATTTGGAAAATCAGCTGGCAAGGACCTCTTCAAAGTGCAATGATATCAATTTAAAGA
>NW_006399767.1:7815862-7828737 GCF_000299155.1 Elephantulus edwardii | reverse complement strand
TGAGGATGACACAAGATAGGGCAAAGTTCATAAGGTTGCTATGAGTTGCAGTCAATTTGAAGGCACATAATAACAACATAGGACACAAATCGTGAATCCTAATGTAAATGATGACTTCTAACTAGTTAATTCTAACAAGTGAAACACAGGAAAGCAAGATGTTGGTAATGTTAAAAAATATTCAGGGGGAGAGGGTATATGGGAATACTATATACTTCTGCAAAGGTTTTCTATAAACCTAACACTTACCTTAAAAAAATGACCCTATAAAAACATTCTTTCCTCTTTTCCCATAGGAATTGGAGTTACCTGGGGATTCCTAAAAACAGCTTTTCCAATAACTCAGGGTTCGTCCAGTTAGATGCCATGGGTACAAATAGTTTCTGCAAAGTAGGACATAGGTTAAATCTAAAACCCAGTGCAACAATTCATAGTGTAATTTTGTATCTCTAGGTTTCTATGTGATTTCTTCAAGCGTCTGTTAGTCAGAGACAATACCTAACAGAATATTTAGAAAAACTTGGTGCCAAAATATAAGCCCTGTATTTTACTTACTCTCACATTTATGATTTAGTAAGTTTTCCTTACAGTCCACCTTCAAAGATGCTCTTTCCTCTTCGAGCAACCATTCAATTTTTTAAACCAAGCAATATATAAGTAAATGTTTATTCATTCCAGTGGTAGAGTCTAGATACATGAGAGAAAGATGTAGGCAGCATTTTTTATTCCAATTTCATTCCATTTCAGCCTTAAAGCCATTCTCTAAACTTAACATTTGTAAAATGATTTCTCTTTTTGGCTCATAATCAAAGATACCTAAATAACATAATGACCACCTCTTTTCCTAATTATATGATCTAGGTGAGAAGATCATCTACACTAACTCAAATCATTCATCAATCACCTAACAATTATTTATTGACATCCTTCATGTGTCACAAACTGTGTCAGAAACCCTACACGTGTTAGATGCTAGGAATAAACTGATGAATAAAGATAGAATGATTTTATATATGCTAAGGGAGCTCTGGCCTACTAGATAAGGAGTTGTACTGCTAACCCAAAGGCAAGAAGTTCAAATCCATCAGCTGTTCCTCAGGAGAAAAGATGGGCATTCTCCTCCTGTATGATTTACTGCCTCTGTAAACTCACTGAAGGTCAGCTATCGGTCAATTCCAACTCAATGGTACAAAACAACATATTTAAATCAAGATAACAGAAATGAACAAGTTTTAGATTTAGAAATGTGTTTTGAGAGTAAAACTAGGAAATGTATGTTTGGAGTAATCCACATAAAACTTTTCAATAATCGCTAAATACAGTGAAGCGTTTGGTATATGATTTACATGAATTTTTATGTAAATGCTATATATTAATGGAATGCTATATATATATAGGTGCCATATATTTTTGTAAAAAAAGAAGAACAGTTGTTTTTTATTCTCTCTTTCCAACGCAGTTATGATCCAATGAAAATTTATTTTAAATGGTATCTTCTTAATTTTAAAAGCATCTTAATATTAAATAAAAAGCACCCAAGTAATTTAACTATGTCATAAAGTTGTCTACTCTTCCAATTGTACTGACTTGACTTAGTTCTTGGTTTTATTATGTAACATGTTCTTGCTAATCTTTTAAATGGCTGCAGATTACTGCTCTTATCCTGTTTAAAGCAACCAAGAAGTCTGGTTTTGTATGGGAATAATACCTGCATTCTGTCTAGGTGTCATAGATTAAATTGTGTCCCTCCAAAATACATACAAGTGATAAGATAATGTGGAAATTTTGTCATGATCCTCATAATCTTTTAAACTAAGCAGTTGTAAAAGGATTAAAGATAGACTGCAATTCCCTTAATTCCATTACAGCTTTGGTTTTAAGTAAATCTCAGGGGTTTCCCTGTGGTGTGGCCTGTATTACCTCCTGTGTTAAAGGAAGAATGAGTGTAGAGTGGGAGACCTCCTTAATGCCAAGAAGGAAGACTGAACGTGGAGCACATCCTTTGGATCCAAGTCCTTGTGCTAGGAAAGTCCTCCACACAGAAGAGGACCAGGACACATGAAGATCTCCAAAGAATGCCAAGCCTGCAGGTGCTGGAGGAATAATAAGGACCTTCTTCTAGAACTTACATGGAAAGTCTTCCCTTCACGTGGACACCCTGAATTTGGACTTCTAACTCTCTAACCTCTAATGTAGGACAAAGATAGGCAATCTAAACTTGTGTGATTTATAGCCTCTGAAAACCCACTGGAGGATTAGCTATGTCTTGACTTGATAATGATGAATTGTTGAAAGAGTGTAAGAGAATAAATTTGTTTCTTCAAAGCCATTCATCCCTAGAGAACTAACACACAGTACCTCTAATTGAGTAAAAAAAGCCCTTAACCTGTCAACATTTATGCTGTCTAGTAATAATGAAAATGACAACATCTACCATGTGCATATTTTCTGCCTTTTTCCTCCTTATTTTGTGTGCAATAATTTATCTAATCTCACAAAAACACTGAGGAAGATACCATTATAGGATTTACCATATTATAGAGAAAGCAATGGAGATAAAATAGTTGGAACTTCACAAATTCTCTTAGTCAATAAATAGCAAGGCTAGGTAGTCTAGTACCAGATACTGCTCCCTGAAATCTTATAATATGCATCTCTCTATTTCAAAATAAGATTTATAGAAAAAATCTCAAATATAGAAAAATGTATGTTGTCGTTATGTATCATCAAGTCGCCTGTGACTCAAAGAAAGCAGCCCTATGCACCTGAAGCCTGCCCTATCCTGAGCCAGTGTCACTGACTCCAACACATCTAATCCCATTGTCCCAGTTAGCATGTCAATCCGTCTCATCCGGGGTCTTTCTCTCCTGTGTTATACCTCCATCCTTCCAAGGACTAGTCTCTCCTGGCCATATACTCAGTATGTGAGAGAGCTTCAAAATTGTAGCCTCCAAGGAGAAAATTGATTTCACCCCCTCCAAGACAGACTTATTTGTTCTCTTGTATATTCAATATTCTTCTCTAGCACGACAACTGTAAGGCATCAATTCTTCTGTCATCCTTACTCATTATCCAGCTCTCTGGTGCATAACATATAATTGTGATGACCATGACCTGGATGAAGCACACCTTAGTCTCCAGGCTGACATTGCTTCTCAGCACTCTTCAATATGTATTGAAATTGATTATTAAGAAGAAAAAGATTCTCACCACTGGGCCAATTGGCAGCACCATGTTAGATGTAGAAGAGTTTGAGGTTGTTAACTTAATTTCAACTTGCTCAGCTACACTATTAACACTCTTGTGACCAGCAGTCAGGAAATCAAGAAATTAATTGCAATTCTAAGTCTGTCATCAGAGATCTCTCCAGAGTGCTGAATAAAATGTGTAGGCTATTAACAATAACATATCATGACAGGCTTGGAATCAGGAGTGGCATCCACCTCCTAAATAACATGCCTATAGAAACTCCATGGACTTTGATAAATGTTGATAGTTGTAGAGGGGCTTCAGGCCCTTTGTTCATAGGTCGCTATGAGTTGTGCTCGACTCAAAGGCAGTCAACAACAACATTAACAAATAACAATATAGGAAAAACTTACAGGCTATATATATTTTTTTAAAGTCATCAAATGAATTCAGACCCCAAAGAGTATATTTGTCCATAGCATTTCCAAGGTCAGCTCATCTTTCTCCCAAAGAGTGGCTGGTGGATTTGAACTGCCAAATAATTGGCAGGGGATATTGAGATCTGGTATTCTTGCCCTGGTTTAGGACAACTCTGAAAGGCTAACTCAACTCCCAGGCACTTTGTAAAGCTGACTCAGGTCTTTACTGAAATTACATCATAGCCTAATTTCTCCCTGTGCTTAATCCTACTTCCTTCTTTTCCATAATTGTTGATCCCAAACACACTCCCAAATAAACTTCCTGCATACCAATATCTTCCTGAGGTCTGTGTTTAATTGTATGCAATCAAAAAGTTAAACAGAAAAGTCTTTTCACACTCAAATTGTTGTTGTTAGGTGATGTAAACTCTGATGACTCAAAACAACATAATGCACAAAAGAACATAACTCTGATCCAGCACCATCTCAGCTGCCCTTTAAACAGAGATTAATGTACAGTCAGAGCGTCAAATTCACTTCATTAATTTCTCCTTTCTTTCCCTGGATTTTTCTTTTTCTGAGCATGATGTTCTTTTCCACAGACTGGCATCTCCCAATAATATGTCCAAAGTATATGGAATTAAAAATAAAAGGGTTTATCATATTAATTTATTTGAGTTCTTTTGCTGGCAAAGTAGTAGATTTTAGATGAAAGTTTCTCTATTATTAATACATCTGCAGAACAAAAAAATGTATATTTGTTGAATAAATCTTCACTGTTTATTAGAAAATTCTGGTGGCCTAGTGGTAAGAAACTGCACTGCAATCCCAAAGGCATGCAGCTTGAATCCACCAGCTGCTCCATGGGAGAAGGGTGGACAGTTCCCTCCTGTGAGATTAACTGCCTCTGAAAACCTGCTGGAGGGTCAGCTATGGGTCAGTTCTAACTTGACGGTACTCAACAACAATGGTTCTCCACTAAAGGCTTAACTATCTTACCAGAACTTGCAAGGGCATTTTTGGTGCTAACAATATCTGACAGCTGCTACAGGTGTATAGTGGTATGACCCTGTGACAGTAAATACTTAATAATGGTCAGTGGAGTCCCAATGGAAAACTTTGCATTCTTGAGAAGAAATCTTTTTAAGAAGACCTCTATGTAGAATAGATCTTTTAAAGAAACTCTCAATATCTAAGACATAGATTTTTATGTCTTCCTTTATTCGGCTTATTCACCCATTATGGGTCAAAGAAAAATACTAAAATTGTGACTGTAATAATAGTATTTAAGGCGAGTTCTGGTGGCCTAGAGGCAAGAAGCTGCACTGCAATCCCAGATGCACGTGGTTCAAATCCACCAGATGCTCTGCTGAAGGAGGGACAATCTCCTCCGGCACCAGTCAGATCTAATTTGATGATACACACACCCCCACACACATACCCCCACACACAATAATAATATCTAAGAGTATCTACCAAAAAATAATAGAAATGGTAACTATAACAATAATAAGAATATCTACATAAATCAAATACCTTATATATACAGTAAATATAAAAATGGTTCAGAAAGAGAAAATATTGGAATGGATTGAAGTTAATATTTTTTTTACTTTAAAGAAATTAAGATGAGACTGTTGTGGTTGTTGGTGTTATTAGGTGCTGTCAAGTTGAGTATGACCCATAGCAACCCTATGAACAACAGATATGAACTCTGACCTATCCTGTGCCATCCTCACTCTTCCTGACACATTAGAGTCCACCGCAGCAGTCACCATGTCAATCCACCTTGTGGAGGGTCTTTCTCCCCTTTGCTGACCCTCCACCTTTCCAAGCATCATGTCCCTTTCCAAGGAATAGTGCCTCCTAACAAAATGCTTGAGGTATGTTAGGCAAAGCTTCATCATCTTATCTCGAAAGAGCTCTCTGGCTGCATATTTGTTTGTTCTTTTCAGCAGTCCATAGGATGTTCAGCACGCTTCTCCACAACACAGCTCAAAAGCATCAATTCTTTTTCTGTCATTTTTATTTATCATCCAGCTCTCAGATGTATAGCAAGTGATTGGAAAGACCATGGCCTGAATCAGACACACCTTAGTCCTCAAATTGACATCATTACTCCTTCATAAGTTTGAAAGGTCTCTAAACTATAGACTTTCCCAGTGAAATACACCTCATTATTTCCTGACTGCAGATACCAAGAGTGTTAACTGTAGATCCAAGTAAGATGAAGTTGTAGTAAGTTTCACACTTTTCTCCATCTATCAGGATGTTGTCTATCAGTCCAGCGGTGAGAATTTTTGTTTTCTTGACAAAGTTTAAATACAGATGCAGTCTATATTGAAGGCTGCATTCCTTGATCTTCTGCAACAAGTGCTTCAGGTCCTTTTCACTTTCAGCGAGTAAGATTGTGTCATCTGCATAATGCAGGTTATTGATTAATCTCTCTCCAATCCTGATGCCACACTTCTTTTCGCATAGTCCAGCTTCTCAGATAATTTACTCAGCATACAGATTGAATACGTAGGGAGAGAGAATACAACCCTGACTCACTCTTTTCTCAGTTTTAAACCATGTGGTGTTCTGGCTCGCACAAGAGTCTGACATTTAAAAAGTTTTCTTCAGGAAGAATTTTGTTTCTCTTGTGACAAATTGCATATAATCCTACTAGAAAGTGGTAACGTCTGCATAATCACAACTCTCATTCCAAGAAAGTTCTTTTAACTTCTCTCTGTTGTCTCCATTTATGTCTTCCTCTCCAAAACTCCCATATTTACTAAGAGTAAGCCTGACCTCTGAAAAGACAATCAGAATTTAATCTTTACAGCCAACTCTATTCACTTCTGCTGGGGATATTAGGAGATGGCTTTCCCCAGAATACACTGCGGAACATGGTCCCCTGTCAGCCTCCACACTGGTCGCATTGTGCCTCCTCCATGGTCGCTGGAGCCTCTGTTCCCATGTGTATCATGAGACTGGGAGGCAGACGTCCTCTTCCTCAGAGCTAAAAGTCCAGGTAGGTATTATTTCTTTAGATCTTAGCTGCCCACACTTTCCCTCCTCACAATTAAGACAAAAGGAATTGCAGAGGAAGCAGGAAAAGAACAAAGCGTTTGCATATGGGGGTGTTGCATACTGTCAGTGTGATGAAAATTTTTTTATTGTGACTTGGCTAGAAGTTTACAAAGAAACTGGCTTTTTATTCACTCATTTACAAAGATTTAACCCCTCTTCCCTCTTCATTCCCTCATGCATGTCCTTTATCACCTTGTTAGTTGTACTACTCATAATATCTTCTCACCCATTCTCTTTAGAACTACCTCCCCTTCACCTAGGCCATCACTTATTTCAACTATCCACCCTTTTCCTGTTCTCTCTACCTGCCCTCCCCTACTGTCCCATGATCCTCTGAATTTTATAACAGTGATCTTAGAACGTATTTGTCCTTTTGTGACTGAGTTAATTCATTCAGCATGATGTTCTCTAGACTCATACATGTGGTAAAATGTTTCTCAAGATCTTCATTGTTTTTCAGTGCTCCACGGTTCTCCGTTGTGTGGATGTACCATGGTTGTTTTAGCCTTTTGTTTGTTGATGGACACTTGGGCTGCCTCTATCTCTTTGCTATTGTGAATAATGATGCAATAAGTGGTGTGCATACATCTATGTTAGAAAGGTTATTG
Source organism: Elephantulus edwardii (assembly GCF_000299155.1). NCBI lineage: Eukaryota > Metazoa > Chordata > Mammalia > Macroscelidea > Macroscelididae > Elephantulus > Elephantulus edwardii. Next base: position 7,821,446 of record NW_006399767.1, on the reverse strand, counting down.
CCTCCTAACTACGTTGCTTATAATAAGGTCTCTTGACACCAGGAAGCAGGAGAAGGATGGATCTTCTCCTGTGCCATTTAGAGACTCTGAAACTCCATGAGAGGATCAATTCTTAATTGGTTCGGTTCAGACTCAACAGAAATGTACTGTTGACACTATAAATATAATCATGGTTGGCTACGGTTCTAGAAGAAGAAACAATATGCCACAGCCATGTTTCACTTGAGTTGGAAATTTTGTCATAAATAAAAATTAAAATTTCATGTATAAGTAGCTAACTCTAAGAAAAGCCTGGCCTTGTACTTACAGCAATCAGTCGATGAACACTCTACAATTGGCAATAATCTGATCCAACTCAAAGGCAAATAACAAAAGCATCAAGTAAAACTAAGTTGTATTGTGTGTCAACAAGACTTAAAAGTAGGTACAAAAATGTGGTCTCTTTTTCACGATCTACATTTTTATGATCTTAAATAATTTCTCCCTGCTTCTCTTTTCTCCTCTTGTTCCAGAGAGAACCATTTAATTCTTCACAGTCATTCACTTAATTCAATTCTTTGGTTCTTGCCTGTTCATCATGCAACCCTGGAAGTTTTCAGAGTAAAGACTTGAGATTTTTGCAATCTGCAGACCCATAACCATGAACAGGACCATGTTTTCTCCCTCTGTTGCTGTTGATGTTTTATGCCATCAAGTCAGAATCAACTCATAGCTGACTCTTCAGTGAGTCAGAGGCAGTAAATCACACAGAAGATAGCCCATCCTTCCACAAAACAGCTAATGGATTCAAGCCACATGTCTTTGGGATTGTAGTGCAGCTTCTCTGGGATAAACACAGAGCCTCTCTCAGCTCTTGAGCACTATGACAGAACTGAAGAATCAATGAGCATAGGAACATACTCTTAATGGAACATACTGAGTTATCTAGTGAGCTGTTAATTAAATGGTCTTTATCAGGGGTTAAATTATGTTCCCTCTTCCCCAAAATACATGTTGTTGTGTTGTTGTTATTATGTGCCGTCGAGTCGCCTGCGACTCATAGCGACCCTATGTACAACAGCCCTAAACTCCACTCTGTCCTGTGCCAATCGTACTGTCTCCGACACTCCCATGCCAATTATCCCAGTCACTGAATCAATTCACCTCATAGAGGGCCTTCCTCTCCTGTATATAATGATATAATGTGAAAGCTGTGATGACCTCTCATAATCTGATAAATCAAATAGTTGTGAAAGGATAAAGAATGGAAGGTACCATCCCTTAATTCCATCATGGCCCTAATCAGGGGATTTCTTAAGGGCAGGTTCCAGAATCTCTTTTATCTCATTAAAGATAAAGGAGAAGGAAAGCAACAGGCAAGAACCTTGTTACCATCTAGAAAGAAACTTCCAGGAATGGAATACATCTTTATGGACTTAGGTCACTGCTCAAGGAAGCTCTTTGACACCAGAGAAGGCAAGGGCATGTGGGGCTCTCCACTAAACACCTGGTCTACAGATACTGAAGTAAAGACAGAAATTTCTCCACAACCATTATGGGGTGGGGGGGAGAAAGGAAAGAAGAGAGAGGAGAGAGGGGGAGAGAAGGGAAGAGCAGGGCGAGGCAGGGGAGAAAAAGGGAGAGAAGGGGAGAGAGGGAGAAAGGGAGAGAGAGAGAGAGCGAGAGCACTTCTCCCTAGACCTGCCATCCTGAATTTGAACTTCTAAGCCCTAAACTATAAGAGAATAAATCTCTGTTAAAGCCATCCATTTGTGGTATCTCTATTACAGCAGATAACTAAGATTTGGCAACTCAAACACATCAGCAGCTCCACGGAAGAAAGATGAGGCAGTCTGCTCCCATTCAGTACAGCCAAGCAGTTAACTTGTACCACCAGGGCTCCTCTATTTGAAGATCTTTCAAAATACTTCAATGCCATAGAATCCGAACTGACTTATACTGACCTTCCATTTGATTTCTGAGGCTATTAAGTGCTCGGGCTGGTGAATGTGAACTGGCACAGAAGGCATGGCCTTTGGGTTAGTGACACAACTCCCTACTGACAAGATCAATTTTCCTTTATCCAAATACTGGAGGCTTATCTTCTTTTAGGAAGTGGTCATAGCCACATGCCTTCTCAACAGTGGTAAAGCTCACCCTATTAGGAAGCCATGCCAGTTACTATGAAAATGAAGCTTCTCCAACTTGTGGAGAAAGTATAGAATGAAAATGTCTAAGTACATCTGCGTTTAGAGAAAGAATTGATAACTTGTAGAATGTGTCTGCGCTTCCACTGGTTTACCAAAATGCCCATAACTCTAAATATAACCTTGTTGTTGTGTGTTTTTGATTGCCATCTAGTTGAGTATCACTCAGCTTCTAGGTGTGGTACTAGAAAAGGCTCTTGTGGTTCAGGAAGTGTGAGAATGGCACAGGATAGAACAGGGTCCAGGTCTTCTGTTCATAGGGTTGCTTTGGGTTGTACTCGATGGCACCTAACAACAACATTAGAAAAGACCAAGCTGTTGAGATATCAGCACAGGTTGTTTTAGCTGCCATTTTGCACTGGAGAGAAGAACCTGAGAAAAGACACAGAAGAGATAATGTTATGAAAGGATGAGGAGAGAGTGGCATAGAACAATATGAAAACCAGACTTTTCATAGAGAGAATAGGCAGGAATGACAAGCTCAGTAAAGGACTACTATACTGTTCAGGGTGCTTCCTGTCACAAGACAGAGGCATACAACTCAAATTAGTTTAAGGTGGTATGGGGTGGTGGAGGTGGGGTGTTTTTAAAATATAACCTTGAGTGTTGTGATGGCTGTGATGCTAAACACTGTGACACTGATGTGTCAAATGCAATAATGGTGATCCATGGTAGACAGTGTTTGGTGGAGCTCCCCAATTAAAACAAGCTTGCAAGCAAGAGTGGCATCCACTTCTGAAGTAGTTTGCCTCTGGAAACCCTATGAACTTGGAGAAATGATGAAAGTTATACAAATATTCGAGTCTTACTTTCATAGGGTCATTATGAGTCGTCTACAACTCAATGGCACTTAACAACCACCACCACCTCCTTCAATGTATCTCATCTCAATTTTTTTTTGTTTTTTTATTGTGATTTTAATGAAAGTTTAGAGAAAAGGTTGGATTTTTCTTTCATTCATTATTGCACAATTTCCTCCATCCTCCTCTTTCCCCCTCCCTCAGTCCACTTTGCAATGCACATCTTAGTCTAGACTGTTGACATACATAAATTCCTAATCATATATTCCTTTTAAACAATCCTTTCCCTCATCTGTTTATGAGGTCCCAGGGCAGCGGGTTTGCTTTGACCTGTGTAGCTCCTGCCTTGGTGAGTTTAACCCCTACACTTTCTTCCTTGGAGCTGCTGATGGATTAAAATACTTGACTTTTCAGTTAGCAGCACAACAAATCTCCCAATATGGCACCATATCTCAAGTTCACAACATGTCACAGTTCACACATTTTCTTCTTGTGCTTTAGGCCATTGCCATTGTGTTTGTTGGGGTTTTGGACACTGTAGAGCTCACAGGAGTTTGCCTATCTTTCTCCCATGGAACTACTAGTAATTTCAAACCACATCTGCATTAGCAATGTCATGATGCAGTTCAGAGCCCACGGTTTAGTAGGCATTCCAAACCTTTAAAAACAAAACACGACACAAAATTGGAGCAGTTAAAACTAGGATGGAGCCTTTTGGTAATTAAAAAAATTGTTATTTATTTCTCTATTATTTGTTTCATTTACATTATATTTCATTCATATATATGTAGTGTTGGAGAGGAGTGTTGAATATACTATGGACTGCTAGAAGAAACAGGTTTGTCCTGGAGAGGGTGAAGCCAGGCTGTTCTTTGGAGGGAAAGATTCTGAAGCTTCTTCTGACATACTTTGGGCATGTTGCAAGGAGGGACCAGTCCTTGGAGAGGGACATCATGTTTGGGAGAGTGGAGGGATGGCACAGGAGAGGAAGACCCTCGATGAGATGGATCGATTCAGTAATTGGAGTAATGGGATTAGGTGTGTCAGAGACAGTGAGGTTGGCGGAGGACAGAGTAGGGCTTAGGGCTCTTGTACATAGAGTCGCTGTGAGTGGCAAGCGACTTGATGGCACATAACAACAGCAACATATTGTGGGAGTTTCCTCCCCTCTCAATCATCTTGCTAATTGTTTTTAAATGGAAAATCCGAAGGCTGGTGATTCAACCTGAAAATCACTTTTTTCCAGTCTGAAAAATCCAGGGACTTTCACAACTCCCTTCACAGTTGTTCAGCCAGGGACAACACAGGACTTTAGAGGAAGGAAGGGGGAGGTGAGGAAGAACATATAAATAATGAAGTCCCTCCCTCCACAGCAAGCAGCTGCCTCCTCCAGTTCACAGAGCAAAGAGAATCAGAGAATCGCAGAAACAGTCTCACATCCAGTCAGCTAACAACTCCCTGTGGTCGCCATGGCTTGAAAGGCACACAGTACATATCACTGTAAGTCTTAACTGTTGACAATTGAGTTTGAGGCTTCATTGCAAATAACATCAAAGCATTTTGACTGCAGAAAACACTTTTAGTAGACATGGGGCAAAGGAGAACATAACATACTGAACATGGAGGATGGGCATATTATGTAATGTAAAAGAGAGATGGCAATTAGATTAGAACAAGGTGGTGGCTTTTTCATCTTGTTCATCTTGACATCTTTAAAGTGCTTAAGTAAATAAACATGTTTATAGAATGGAGGAATGAATAACATATGAAGAATGTTGAGTAACATGTTATCACCTTCAATACCTCACTTTCTATAGGTTTTTCTTTTCCCTCTGTATATATGTTTTAATTTGGATATAATTTTATATTTACAGAAAGAAGTACAGACAGAGAACTGTTGTATTCTCTATCTCACTTTCCCATATGTTAGTTGATGTTACACTTGATTTGTTGTAGTCATTCTTCCCCTGAATATGTTTTTTTTAAATTTCTTTTTGTCTAAATTGTAAGGAACTTTTTTAGTGCTGCAGTTTTTATTGTAGACTATCTTCAAAATTTGGAAATGCAGCATATTGTTAAAGCCTCTCTTTAACATATCTCTGCCACACCCATCACATATCAAAATCCTGCTCTGAGCCTCAGAGGCAAGTGAGAAACAATCCTTTTTCAACTTTTCAGTGCATTTCTCTGCATGCTGTGTGAAGAGGTGATAGATACACTTGGGAATCCTGTTTTGTGAATTTCTTTTGTCTTTTGAAATTATGAGTTGCAGAAATTTTTATGGAATTCTTTCTAATGTTTAATGATATTTCATATTTTATTATTTAGTTAACCTACTGATGAATTATTTCTCCCCCCCCTTTTTTTCTGTGTTATGCAGATGACACAACCCTGCTCGCTGAAACTGAGGAGGACCTCATGCACTTACTACAGAGGGTCAAGGACGGCAGCCTTCAATATGGACTGAGGCTCAAGGTCAAGAAGACCAAAATTCTCACCACTGGACGATCAGGATGTATGGTGAAGAGATTGAGATTGTTCACAGCTTCAGTTTGCTCGGCTCCGCGGTTAACACTCTTGGCACCAGTAGCCAGGAAA
>NW_006399767.1:7812697-7815188 GCF_000299155.1 Elephantulus edwardii | reverse complement strand
CTTGGGAGGGTGGAGGGACAGCGCAGGAGGGGAAGACCCTCTATGAGGTGGATTGATTCAGTGACTGGGGTAATCGGGATGGGTGTGTCAGAGACAGCGCGATTGGCACAGGACAGAGCAGAATTTAGGGCTGTTGTACAGAGGGTCACTATGATGGCGCAAGCAACTTGATGGCGTGACAACACCACCACCATTTAAATTTGTACATTTTCATCTGATTCTGCTCCAGAAGAACTATTGCCATAGAGTTGGAGTCAACTAATAGCTCACCCTCCAGTGGGCTTTCAGGAGTTGTAACTCTCATGGGAGGAGACATCCTTCCCTCTCCCTTGGAGCTGTCTGGTAAAATGGGCTTTAGGTTACCTACTTGGTAAACAACCTTGAAACGTGATTTATAATCAGGATGGAGGCACAAGAGTCAGATAGGAGACCACACAAGTAAGCAGGGCTGAACTGTTAACTAGTAACAGAGTACATGTGACTCACATGTCTCTTGAGTACATATTCTTCCAGTAATTAGCAGATAATCATAGGATACAACTGATTTAGGTAATGGAGTTTGGGAATTTCTATAAAGAATAGGGCTTTATTGTTTATTCAGGATTGTTGTTATTATGTGCCATCAAGTAGCCTGCCATCAAAGGACACCTTTGCACAATAGCTCTGAACCCTACCCTATTCTGAGTCAGTCTCACTAATGCTAATACATCCACCCTCATTACTTCAGTTACTGTGTCAATCTATCTCATCCAGGGTCTTCCTCTCCTGCACTGTCCCTCCACCCTTCTGAGCACCCTTCTCCAAAGACCAGTATCTCCTGGCCAATTCCCAAAGTATGTGAGACATTGATTCAAAATATTTGCCTCCAAGGAGAATCTTGGTTTCACCCTCTTTAGGACAGACCTGTTTGTCTATCACAGAGATGTGAGTGGTTTTGAACTGCCATAAAAGTGTTGCCTTTGTGTTAGCAATGCAGCTCCATGCAAACTACGTCCCCAGATCAGCAACACAACTTATAAATGACAACAGGACCTTATTCATTAAGTTTTTAAAGGGTCATATATACATACCTTTTATTAGTTTAATTCCCATGTAAGAGAGAATAAACTTTGTAACAGATAGTTTTAAAATGAGATATTGAAAAACGTATTCAAACCCTTCACCACAATACTTAACATATTCAAGTATAACCATCAAAGACAGACTACCCCAACCATTACTGCTAGAAATAAATTGTTGTTGTTGTTGTTGTTGTTGATCACTGTTGAGTCAAGCACGACGCATAGTGATCCTATGAATAAAAGACCTGAAGACTTTCTACAATTATTGATGTTTCTCAAAGTTCATAGAGTTTCCAGAGGCATGTTGTTTAGGAAATGGATGCCAGTGATTTAATAAGATCAGCCATATATCACTGTAGGTTTCTACTTTCTATGCCCTGTCCAAACGACCCCTGGTAACAAAATGGTTAAGTGCTTGGATGTATAGCAAAAGGTCTATGGTTCAAACCTACCAGCTGTTCCTTCGGAGAAAGATGTGATAATCAGCTTCCATTAAAAAAAAAAAAAACAAAAACATATCCTTGACAGTCTCACAGAGCAGTTCTAATCTACCCTATAGAGTCACTATGAGTAGGAATCAACTCAATGGAAGTATGTTTGGGCTTTGGGGAAATCTGGTAGCCTAGTGGGTAAGAAGTGGTCCTGTCATCCCAAAGGCTTCAATCTCCCAGGTGCTTCACAGAAGAAAGATAAGCTATCTTCTCCCATGTGATTTACAGCCTCTGAAATCCCACTGGAGGCTCAGCTATGAGTCATGTCCAACTCTGACAACAGTAAGAATGGAATAGATAGCAAATCATCAAATGCTATGTTTTCAATTTTTTTTTTTAACCAAGAAAGCACAGGACACAAAATTTTGAAGACAGTGAATATTAATTTTTATTATCTTTATTATGTTGTTGTTGTTGTTACGTGCCATCGTGTCCCCTGAAACTCACAGCAATCTATGTATTATAACCCTGAACCCTGCCCTATCCTGAGTCAGTCTCACTATCTCTGACACACCTGCTCCCACTGTCTCAGTTACTGTGTCAATCTGTCTCATCCAGGGTCTTCCTCTCCTGTGCTGTCCCTCCACTCTTCCAAGCGTAAAGACCTTCTCTAAGGACTGATCCCTCTCAGTAACATGCCCAAAGTATGTGAGACGGAGCTCAAAATCTTTACCTCCAAGGAGAAGCTTGCTTTCACTTCTCCAGGACAGAGCTTTTCTCTTGGTAATCCCTGATATATTCAAGACTCTTTCTCTAGCGCCACAACTCAAAGGCATTGAGTCTTCTTCTTTCATTCTTAGTCACTTTTCAGCTCTCTGATGCATAACAAGTAATTGAAAAGACCGTAGATTGGATCATGTATGCCTTAGTCTCTAGGCTGTTATCATTGCCCTTTAGTACTTTCTTTTTTTTTGTTTTTTTTTTCTATAATTATATTTT
>NW_006399767.1:7797015-7810711 GCF_000299155.1 Elephantulus edwardii | reverse complement strand
CTCCTACCATTCTTCTATTCTTAAGGAGTGCTTTGCTTATTCGGGGCTTTAGTACTTTGATTAGATCCCTGACAGCAGGTTTCCCTAATCCAATTCCTCTTTTGATTTCTTGACTGCTGGTGCCAAGAGTATTAATTGTGGAGCTAAGCAAGCTGAAATTGTTAAAAACCTTAACAATCTCTATCTATCATGGTGTTGCCAGTTGGCCCAGTGGTAAGAATCTTTGTCTTCTTGATGTCAAGCTTCAATCTTAATTACGCCATAGATTAATATCTTTCTTGTTTGTGATTATTCAAAAGCCCTAAAATCATTGCAAGGCAAAATGGAAGGATAAAACAGACTTGTTGCAAGAACCTTGTTGCATCTCCTAAAAACCCATTGGTATGGAAAGGACAAATATTGAAAATGATGGAAACTAACTCTTCAGTGATGTCCCAGAAGATTTAAATGCATAAACATAAGTTTTATGATGTTTGGGAACCACGATAGCCAATACAACTAGAGCATCTGTAAAACTGGGGGAAGCATACATAAACCATAGAAGAGAAATGGCTTTCACCAAAATGTTTCTTCAACCATGGAAGGAGGGATGTGGATACAAGTAGTAATTGAATGTTTCTCAATGACTTTAGTATTGATCTAGGGACTTCTGGTGGCATAGCCTGTAGGTAGTCACGCTGCTCATCCAAAAGTTGCATCTCTCTGGCAGTTTGAATCTACCAGTAGCCCTAACAGAAAGATGGGCAATCTCCTCCTGTGTGACTCACAGCCCCGGAAAACCCACTGGAAGATCATTTATGAGTTGATCCGGACTTGACAGCGTTGAGTTTTTTAAGTTCTAAGTACACTATCTTATATTTCTGAATTTTTAGCTCCAGAAGGCTGTGCTTACACAATGTACATTATTTGCCTGCAGTTTGAAATCACACTAACACACATCACTAGATCTTTTTAAAATCTCCTTTTGAAATGACTTGGTAAATAAGAAACAGCGTTAATTATTTTAATAATGAAATGGGCACCCTGCAAAATACTAAACTCCTTTAGTATGGCCATTTCACCTTCTTCAGGGACCAAACCCCCATGTTTGGATTTAATAGCATCAATGTGGTTATATATATTAAAAAGGTGGTTGTTGTTGTTAGGTGTTGTAAAGTACAATTCACAGTGACCCTATGAATAGACCTAAATTCTCTCCTATCTTGTGTCATCCTCATCATTTCTTGAGCCCATTGCTGCAGTGACTGAGAAAGAGTACTCTTTTTTTAAAAAAAAAATATTAATTTCTATGAAAACTTAGAGACTTTTGATTTTCATTCATTCATTGTTGCACTTTTCTCCCCTCCTAACCCTTCCTCACAGTACACTCCCCTCTTGCAAAAGTAAAAGACAAATTCTTTCATTGTTTTACAAACCCTCCCCTCAGTTCCACTCCACTGTGCAGCCTTCACTCCGGACTCCTGTCATGACAATAATACTTAACACGTATCCCTTTTAACCAGTTCTCTCCCTCATCTGTTTCAATGCAGTATACATTATTGAACCCATCTTTCTCAGTCTCCCCCCAACCCAGATGTCAGTCCTGTTTCACAACAGTGGCACCATGCAGTATTTGTCCCTTTGTGACTGAGATACTTCATTCAGCATAATGTCCTCCAGAGGCACCCATTTTGAATAATATTGCATGAGTTCCTTGTTTTTCAATGCAGCATAGTATTCCAATGTGTGAATACACCACAGCTTCTCTATCCTTTCGTTTGTTGATGGGCACTTAGGTTGTTTCCAATTCCTTGCTATTGTGAACAAAGCCGCAATAAACATGAGTGCACATATATATGCTTGGGTGTCAGTTATCAATATATCCTTGGGGTGTATTCCCAGGAGTGGAATTGCTGGGTCAAATGGTATCTCTATTTGCAACTTTTTGAGGAAGCACCACACCACTTTCCACAGTGGTTGAACCATTTTACACTTCCACCAATAGTGAATAAGGATTCCAGTTTCTCCACAACCTTGCCAACATTTGTTGTTTGCTGTTCTGTTGAATTTTGCTGTTCTTACTGGAGTGAGATGATATCTCATAGTTGTTTTGATTTGCATCTCTCTTAGAGCTAGGGATTTTGAACATTTCTTCATGTGCTTGTTAGCCATCTGAATGTCTTCTTTGGTAAAGTGTCTGTTCATATCCTGTGCCCATTTTTAAATTGGATTATTTACCTTTATCTTGTGGTGAGGTACTCTTTTTTTAAATAAAGTTTTTTACTTTAATTGTGATTTTTAATTGTGATTTAAATGAAAGTTTGCAGAAAAGTTAGATTTTCATTTATTTATTGTTGCACATATTTACTCCCTCTCCCTCCTTCCCTTTCTTCTTTTTTTTAATTTTAATAAAAGTTTATAGAAAAATTGGAGTTTTCATTCATTCATTGTTACACATTTTCCTCCCTACCCCCCTCAGTTTGCTTGTTTTAACGTAAAATGTATTATTTTAATTGTGATTTTAACAGAAATTTACAGATAAGTTAAACTTTCATTCATTGTTGCAGTAATATCATTTAATCTTATTTTTAGAGCATGGATACCGTATCAATGTTTTAAAAAGAGAGATCATTGTCGTCTTTGACAACTTTTAAAGAGATGGTAGGTAATGCAACAATGAATGAATGAAAACCCAAAATCTCTGTAAATGTTCATTAAAATTAATAAAATTTAATAATAAAAAAGGGGGGGAAATAAAGAGATGGTAGGAATCTGTATGCTGGAAATTGAGTCTCTGAAGGAACTAAAGAAAAATAGAAGACTGTCCAAGGTACAAGTCAAATGAAATCTCCTTCCTCCCTTCTTCCCCTCCTTCTTGCCCTCCCCCTCCTTCCTTTCACTGAACAGATTTTCTATTTGTAAAGTTAAGGCAAGTGTTTTATTTTTCCTATAAAATACCAGGAAATCCCTCTATGAAACTTATAGTAATTAACCAACTTGAGGGAAGGAGAAAAGGCTTCAGTTCATTCCAAAATAGTTTTCTGCATGGTAATGCACATTGGAGAAGGGTTTGAGATTGTTGACAATTTCAGCTTGCCCAGCTCCACAATCAACACTCCTAACAAGGAAATGTGACAACCTGATTGCCTTTCATTTAGAAATGAGCTGGCTCATTTAAAAAATATTATCTCATGGAAAACATTAAGACTAAGAAATAAGTTTTGCTTGAATTGAGTGTGAGGACTATGGCGGTCACATCCACCCTTCCCTTCACCTCTGGGATTGTTCCACATGTCTCTGCCATTTGAATTCACACTCATTCACTTCTCTGCCCTTCACTGTGGTGCTGTGAGGTCAGAATTGATCTGTAAACAATGTGATCCAGAGGAATCAATGCAGAAGAGTGAGAGACTGGAGCAGTCAGACATGGCCTAAGATGCTCCACAATTAAATTGCTTTCTTTTCTCTGTGATCCCCTTAGCTCTGAACATCCATTTTTATTAATTCACTTTCAATCCAATTATACTTTTAATTGTTCTAATTTACTCTTGGCTAAAGTACCCAAGAGTTTCCTTCTGTCTAAAATGACCACATTTGTTTAAGAGATTTATGCTCATTGTCTTTAAGTGATCTGTCTGAAGATAGGGAACTTTGGTGGCGTAGTGGGTAAGAAACTACGCTGCCAACTCAAAGGCAGGCAATTCTAATCCACTGGCTCCACTCAGAGAGAAAGATGGGAAATCTCCCCGCCACCCGCCCCCATGCAATTTACAGCCTTTGACTCCACAGTGATGAGTAAGTCTACTCAGTGTCTTTAAATCATCTAGCTGAATATCAACACATTTCTCATGCTCTGCTTTGCAAATCTGCTAATAGTCTTGATTAACAGATCTACTCCTATAGCCATCAGTGTGACCTCCACAAAACAAATGCCTAACTGTTTATAGTCACTGAGTCAATTCCAGTTCACAGTGATCCTATGGGACAGAGTATGGATTCTAGTTTGCCAGTCTTTACGGAGGCAGATTACCACATCTTTCCTGCATGGATTAACCATTGAGTTCAAACTATCAATCTTTTGGTTAGCAGTCAAGTCCTTAACCACTGCTCCACTGTTGGTGTGAAGGGCTGTCATGTAGACTATAAATCACATTGACCCTATGAACAATAGATCTGAGCCCTGCCCTAGCCTGTGCCATACTCACCATCTCTGACATACTTGAACCCACTATTACAATTACTGTTTCAATCCATCTCAGTGAAGGTCGTCCCTTCCTTTGCCCTCCACTTTTTCCAAGCATGTCCTTTCCCAAGGATTTGCCAGTCCTAACAACATACCAAAAGTATGTAAGACCATCCTTTAGTTATGTGAGAAGTTTCACCATCCTTGCCTCTTTTCCAAGACTATTTATTTGTCCTTCTGGCAGTTCATGAAAAACTCAGCACTCTTCTCCAACACCACAACTCAAAGGCATTGATTCTTGTTCTGCCATCCTTATTCATTGTCCAACTTCCAGCTGCATAGCAGATAATTATAAAGATTATGGTTTAACTCAAATGCACCTTCGTCTTCAAACTGACATCCTTGCTCTTCAGCACTTTGGAGAGGTCTCCTGACAGCAGACTTTGCCAATGCAACATGTCCCATGTTCTCCTGACTGCTGGTGTCAAGGATGTTGATTGTGCATCCAACTCAAGATCTGAACATTGATAATCTCTATCTATCATGAGGTTGCCTATTGACCTATTTGCTGTTGTGTGACAGAGTTGCAACAGACTAATAGTTAACCCTCCAGTGGGTTTTCAGAAGCAGTAAATCAACAACCTACCTTATGTAGATGGCACAACTTTGCTTGCTGAAACTGAAGATCTGAAGTGCTTGCTACAGAAGATCAAGGACTGTAATCTTCAATAAGGATTGAAACTCAACATCAAGAAGACAAAGTTTCTCACCACTGAGCCAATTGGCAGCACCATGATAGATGAAGAGATTGAGGTTGTTAATATTTACAGCTTGCTCGCCTCCATAATCAATACGTTTAGCATCAGCAGTCAGGAAATCAAAAGATGAATTGCATTGGGAAAATCTGCTGTCAGGAACCTCTCCAGAATGCTGAAAAGCAACGATGTCATTCTCAAACAAAGGTACGCTTAATCTAGGCCCCGGTCTTCACAATTACCTGTTATGCTTCAAAGAGCTAGATAATGACTAAGGATCACTGAAGAAGAATTGATGCCTTTGAATTGTGGTGCTGGAGAAGAGTCTTGAACATACCACAAACTGCCAAGAAAACAAATAAGTCTGTCTGGGAGAGGGTGAAACCAAGTTTTTCCTTGGAGGCTAGGATTTTGAAGCTCCATCTCACATACTTTGGGCACGTGGCCAGTCAAAATTGGTCCTTGGAGAAGGACATCATGTGTAAAAGGGTGGAGGAACAGTACCCTGGATAAGATGGATTGATATAAAAACTGTAGCAATGGCAGTAAGTGTGTCAGAGTCAGTGAGACTGGCTCAGAGCAGGGCAAGCTTCAGAGCTGCTGTACATAGGGTCACTACAGGTCATGGGCTACTCGAGGGCACATAACAACAGCAACAAATGGCACAGAAGGAGATAACCCATCCTTCTCCTGTAGAGCAAGTTGGTGGATCCAAACCTTGTACCTTTGGGATTGCAGCACAATTTCTTATCACTGTGGGCTCTGTAAATGCTTGACTGAAATCTAACTAACATAAAAAGCTGCAGCACACCAAGTCGGCATGCTCTTTGAAATTACATGGTCACAGTTTGTATTTGGAAAGTGTATCTTTAGTGCAAGTCAGCACATTTAGTATCAATCAAGTGAGTACTTGCAAGTGTCATTTGGTGCAGGCCAGAACTCAGGGCACAAGGGAAACCATTTAGGGACCCTTCTCTTTTTTTTTTTTCTTTAAATTTACTTATTGTGCATGTACCATCAAATCAGATCTGACTGGTACAGGAGGGAAATTTTCCCTCCTTCTCCGACAGAGCATCTGGTGGATTTGAACCATGTACCTCTGGGATTGCAGTACGGGACCCTTCTCTTTAGTGAATGAAAGAATCTGGGCTAGGTGCACCCAGACACAGGATGAGGGTGTGCCTTTCTGTTGCATAGAGTAAGTATTGGGTTGCCCTTGAAAATGAGTCAAATTAACATAAGTTTGAGTAATAAAGGACTGAGCTTAGGTGACAGCTATTTACAGGGTTATAGAACCATCTTTTCCTAACACCAGTGTGTTAGTGAGAAATTGAGTTCAAATACCATCTTCTGCCCAGAAATGCAACAGTGTTACCGGCCCAGCCAGGCTATTGCTAGCAAAATTTGAACAGTGTGAGGGCAAAGATTTAAGTGTTCTTCTCATTTGTCTATTATAAGTTATGTTACAACTTTTTTTTATTTATATATTTCTATTTATACAGAGATACCCACACACATAGGGAGCTCTGGTGGCCTGAAGGGCAAGGAATTGTGCTGTCCACATAAAGGCAGGTGATTCACCAGCTGCTCTGTGGGAAACAGATGGGCAGTCTCCTCTTGTGTAATCCACAACCTTTGAAAACCTGCTGGAGGGACAGCTATGAAACAGCAATGAGCTGGATTTGTTGAATATACATAGATGTATATGAATGTGTGTGTCCTACAACTGTTTTGTATTTGCTATATTGGGGTCATTTGTGTGTTTCTATGACGCTTGAAGCTATGCCACCTGTATTTTTAAAAGCAAGTTTCAGTGATACTTTTAGACTAAACCAGACTAAGAAGAAAGGGCTGGAAATCTACATCTGCAAATTAGGCAGTAGAAACCTAATCAATTACAGAAAAAATTTCCCCCAAGTACCTGAATGACCAAGGAGGAAGCCTGTTGTTCCCTTGAGAAGTGGATTATCCCCTCCGTTGAGGTGCCCAGGACCTCTCTGTTGCCTGAATTAAGGGGTCCTGTGTGATCAAGCTAGACAGCCGTCCCTTCCGCCCCCCATTACTGTGACAGCAGCACAGGCAGAGCCATCCTGAATTTCCTAAGGCACTGTCCTACACTTCCAGCCTTATGGAAGAATTTTGTCTTGTATGGAGTTAGAAGATAAACCTATGTTGGAAGACACTATTCAGTGCCTGCAAACAGTAGACTCAAACATAGCAAGACGTGTGTGTGTATATGTGTGTGTGTATGTGTATTTGCTCTGGTGGGATAGTCAACATGTATATTTATAGATGTATATCCATGTATACAGATAGTCAATATGTATCTATATCATAGTTATTTGAGTTTTTAAGCTATTTGTTAAACTAGTAAGAAATAGGATCATACTAGCCACATTCTGTGACTTGGTTATTTTTTCCCTTACTGTATCATTACTTTAAGGAGATAAAGCTTCGTCTCACATACTTTGGGCATGTTGTTATGAGAGGCTATTCAATGAGAAATAATACTGTGCTCAGAAAAATGGAGTCAGTGAAAGAGAGGAAGACCCTCAACGAGCAGCCTTGACACAGGGGCTACAGCTATGGGATCAAGGATATCAGAGCTGATAAGGATGGCACAGGATAGGACAGGGGGCAGGGCTGTTGTTCATAGGGTCCCTAAGTGACTTGATGGCACTTCACAACGACAGTGGCTTAGTGTGTTTCATGTAGGGCTGCTAACTGAAAGGTTGATTCATTCAATCCCTTAGTTGCTCCAAGGAACAGTCTCTCTTCCTGCAGCCTCAGAAGCGGTTGCTTTGAATCCAAATAGACTTGATGGCAGTTGATTGGATTAGTATAACTTTCTGCAGTTGATTGGATTAGTATAACTTTCTCTGATAAAAGTTGAGGAAATTAAAGAGCAGAGATGTAAGCTAAGTGGTCACAGATTAAAAATCAGTCTGTGAGCAAGCAGAATTGACATCTGCTTTCCCCCTTGACCAGGAGACCTTTACCCACTATGCTGTCTGGGCTTGCTGCAACCCTCACAGTGCAAGCCTTGCCTGAGATGGACTCAGTAGATTCAAGCTTATTTGTCGGAACTAGGCTTTACAATCTGCCTCTATGCAGAATGCATTTCCATTTCAGACCCTGCAAGCCTGAAGCATCTGACAAAACAAGTCTAGCTTTTCTTATTTCTAACTAACCAAGAGAAGACAATATCCAGGGAGAGTCTGTGGTCCAGAAGGTGTCAGGTGCCCCAAAGGCAAAGTAAACGTGTGACACAGAAGGGTCAACTCTTCAAAAATTCTGAGCTCTCTAATCCTTGTTCTGTTCACTTAATATATATCTATACATCTTAGTAGATGATGTTGGGATTTATTCCATTAATCTCAAAGAGAGGTCTAATCAATTTGTTTATTCCTCCCACAAGAGTGTCATATCAGGATAGGAGGAAGAGTCATCAACAACCTGCATTATGCAGATGACACAACCCTGCTTGCTGAAACTGAGGAGGACCTGAAGGGCTTACTACAGAAGGTAAGGACTGCAGCCTTCAATATGACTTAAAGCTCAATATCAGAAAAAAAACCAAAGACTCTCACCACTGGGCCAATTGGCAGCTTCATGATGGATGGAGAAGGGTTTGAGATTGTTGACAATTTCAGCTTGCCCAGCTCCACAATCAACACTCCTAGCACCAGCAGTCAAAAAAATCAAAAGATGAATTGCATTAGGTAAGTCTGCTGCAGGGACCTCTCCAGAGTGCTGAAGAGTAATGATATAAGTCTAGAGACTAAGGTGCACCTGATCCATTCCATGATCTTAGCAATTACATACTATGCAGCATAGAGTTAGACAATGACTAAGGATGACAGAAGAATTGATGCCTTTGAGTTTTGGTGTTGGAGAAGAGTCTTCAACATACTATGCATAGCCAGGAGAACAAATAGATCTGTCTTGGAGAGGGTGAAACCAAGTTTCTCCTTGGAGGCAAGGATTTTGAAGCTTGGTCTCACATACTTTGGGCATGTGGCCAGGAGGAACCAGTCTTTGGAGACTAGACTAGGAAGGCTGAAGGGATGGTGCAGGAGAGGAAGATCCCTGGATGAAATGAATTGATCCAGTACCTGAGGCAATGGAGGTGAGACTGGCTTAAGATAGGGCAGGGTTCAGAGCTGTTGTACACAAGGTCACTATGAGTCACAGGAGACTCAACACACATAGCTATATCACCACAACAACACTGTTTCTCGGTTTGGGGAAGTGTTTTCTTAGCATCTTTATCTTGTTATTCTTTATCATTTAGATTTAACACTCAGGCACAATTGTCAAGGGTCACACTGTATTTTCTAGGAATCTTCTGGAATAGTAATCACACCTGAATCAACATTAAATGTCCTCAAACAAATGCCTCATGCAGGTCCTAACATGAATAAGCATTAGTATAATAATATAAGTTCTTCTAAACAGACTATCAAGTACTATATTGCACCAACTTGAGAACCAGTATTCTGGCTGTAACTAGTCTTTGTGCCTCTTCTTATTAGTTGCTGTTGACTTGATTCCAACTCCTGGCAATCTCATGTGTGAGAACAAAACTCCTCTCTCGGGTTGTCAAGACCTTTTAGAAACAGGTCTTCAGGCCTGTCTCTCAAAGTGTCTTTTGGTGGGTTCAAACCTCCACCCTTTTAACTTGTAGTCAACTGTTCAACCATTTGGGCCCCCATTCTTTGAATATGTTCTCAACGCAGCAGCCTGACCTATGGTGTTAAAACAGAAACAAGCCATGTCACTCCTCTGCTCAAATGCCTCGTGAGCTCCCTTCTCACTGAGAAAATCCAGGTCCTTGTTGTTGACTCCTGTTGTATCAGCCCTGACTCATGCACAACGCATGAAACACTGTCCAGTCCCACTCCATGAGCATTCACAGATAGCCCACTGTGACCCATAAGGTTTCCAATCGATGGCTGACTCATAAGTAGATCACCAGGTGTTTCTTCCTAATCTTAGTCTAGCAGTTCTGCTGAAACCTAACCAGAGTCATGTTGTCATTGTCAGAACAAGGCAGAACATAGCAACCCATAACTCACCACTGACTGAGGAATGGTGAGTTATATATACAAGGTGCTTTGGTTGGGAATAGAACTCAACTCTCTTTTCTCATGGAAAAAGAGAAATGCTACCAGGTCACCAAAGCCTCATACCATCATTCCTAACATTACCTAAGGCCCTACCCACTCTTCCCTACTCGGCCTGGATCCTCCTGCCCACTGCCCCTTCTGGATCCTATCTTCTAGTATTCTCTCCCTCCCCCCTCTCAATTCCAGTCATTCTGGCCTTCTTGATGTTCCTAATCTAGAGCAGTCACACCTGAGACTCAAAACCTGTTTATCTGCATTTTCCTTTTTTGGAATGTCCTTCTCTCCCATATTCCAATGACTCGCTCTTCTACCTCCTTTAGATAAATGCTGCTTTCTCATGAGACATTTCCTGGCTGACCTTTGTAAAAAAAGAGTCTCACTCTTCAGTACACTAAAATATACAAAAGGCTACCCTTTCCTTACCTACTTTTTCTTCATAGAGCTTAGTACCCTCTAGTACCTTATTGTTGTTGTTGTTGTGTGCCAACGAGTCGCTTGCAACTCATAGCCACCCTGTGTACAACAGCCCTAAACTCTGCTCTGCCCTGTGCCAATCGCACTGTCTCTGACACACCCATCCCGATTACCCCAGTCACCAAATCAATCCACCTCATAGAGGGCCTTCTCCTTCTGTGGTGTCCCTCCACCCTCCCAAGCATGATGTCCCTCTCTGAGGACCAGTCCCTCCTTACAACATGTCCAAAGTATGTTAGGTGGGACCTCAGAATCCTTGCCTCCAAGGAGCCACCCAGTTTAACCCTTTCCAGGATGAATCTGTTTGTTTTCCTTTTTCTCTCCAAGAAGTCATGTGTTTTATCCCTTTGACTCAGTGAAGTGGCTACAGCAAAGTACCGCATCATCTTGTAGACAATCAAGAAATAGGTGTTAACTGAATGAATAACTGTCGGCTGCATTCAGCAAAATGATTGATATTTTTAATAGTCCTTAGCATTCCAGTGGGTCACACCAGAGTAACGGAGACATGCAGCTTATTTCTTCAACCAAGGTATTCCAGAAGATATAACATTAATTAAGATTTATTTTAGTACTATTCAAACACACTGCATTTTCAGGATTCAGGATGTAATATTAAGGCCATGAAATATTTCCCAGGAAAACCAGGGGGGAAAAAAACCAAAACACAACCCATACTCATTCACTCATTGCCATTGACCAACTCATGGCTGCCCCTCCAGTGAAGAATGTCAATCATGTGGGGATTTATTTCTCTTAAAAAAGGGGGAAGGAGAGAGAAACCAACCAAGTCCTTGTACTCAGTGGTGTTCAGGTTGTATGACACTCACCAGGGAAAAATTGCTTCTAGCTCCACTGTGGCCATTACTCAGAGGATAGTTGGACAGAGCTGACCATTAAACTTTAAAAACTCCCCACCATGGGGTTGATTCCAGCTTATGGTGATCCAAGGCTACGAACTGAAATGGGAGCAGACATCCACTCACTTTGCTGCTGCTTTTCATTGCCAAAGGTTTATCCCTACTAAGACTGAAGCAAAGGTGGCCTGATAACACTTAAGACTCCTTCACAACCAAATAGGAAACTCTCCAGCCAGGCAAGGGGATCTCTGCTGGCCTTCATCCCTTTGTTATTATCCTGTTGTAGTTATTGTTCTTGTTGTTATGTGCTATTGTGTAGGAAACAACCCATAGCTGACCTTCTAGCCGGCCTATTCAGAGGCAGTAATTGCACAGGTGAAGGCAGCCCATCCCTCTCCTGTGGAGCAGCTGGTGGATTTGAACTGTGTGCCTTCAGAATAGCAGGGCAGATTCTTACCACTAGATGACAAGAGCTTCCTGTGGTGTATCTTTTTTTTAAAAAAAAAAATCTCTTGTTAAAAAAAATTTACAAAGAAACCTTTTGGTTCAACCTAATAAAAGTGATATCTAGAAAATACTCCCCATTGTTAAGTCTGTATGGGAAAGTTCTGATGCTGAAGATGGCTAAGGCATGGTGCTCGGGAAGACACGTGGCTTCTGCTGCCACTGCGTTTTACACGACGCATCCCTAGTTCCAATGACAGTGGTCCTGAAGTGATGCACGGGCTGCAGCAGGGGCTCAGACGTAGGCGCCCAGGGCTGCGTGGAACTCTGTGAGACACTGGACCAGCTGCTGGAACTTGAGCCTCTCCTCGGGATCTAAGGCCCAGCAACAGGCCATCACAACGAAAAGTTCATCTGGGCAGTTTGATGGGCTGAGCTATTCGGTAACCGTCTTTCAGATACGCAGCCATCTCAAAGGGGTCAATGTCCACGTCCGGCATCTGGCCCAGGATCATGAGCTCCCACAGTGTCACTCCGAAGGCCCACACATAGCTAGCGCTGGAAAACTCATTATTAACTAGACTTTCCAGAGCCATCCACTGCACTGGCCTGTTCTCATTGTCCCCCAGGCAGTGATAGTCCATGGGGAACAAGTCTCTGGAGAGGACATTATCTGTGATCTTCACTTGGAGTGTATCATCAATGACACAGTTCCTGGCGGTCAGGTCTTTGTGGATGACTTCCCTTCGGGCCAGATAGCTCATCCCACAGGCAATCTGAATGACCATGTGCACCAGGTCTCGTTGAGAAATGGCCTGAGGATTATTGGCCTCTATTAACTTGCACTGCCGTAAGAAGAGTTTCAGGTTCCCCCAGTTCATGTAAGGCAACACCACCATCGCCTTTTCTCCTTCATCTATACACACATGTGTAATCGGAAGGAGATTTCTGTGATGAAGACCTCGTAGCTTACAACTTTCGGTGAGCATCATCATCACCTGAACTTCAGATGCTTGATCTTTGACTGTTTTCACAAATGCTTGTTTTTCTTTATTTGGATCTTTTTCATCTATTAAAATTCCATGGAAAATACGTCCAAAAGTACCTTCTTGGAGAACATCTTTCAGGGTTACTCGCTCCCGGGATATTGCTATGTCCTTCACCTTGGCCTTGGCCTCCAGAAGAGTGACACTTTTCAGGTCGTTCTTCTTGATGCGCAGAGTAGGATAAGTGGTGATGGGAGTTGCATTGTTGGGCGTGTCAGCTCGCAGATACTGGGTCGTCTGGGTGGAGGGCTGGGACAGTCCCTGGGAACTACTGCTGGCACTGATGCTGTCATCCAGTTCAATCCTTTTCATACTATGAAGGTGCAAAACAGCTAATATTATTACTACAAGAAATATGGCTGCACAGCAGACCCCCACGCTGATGTAAAACACGCGCTTCGAGGTGGTTGGAGCTGCGTGCACAGGGTCATAAAAAGTTCTGCTAGTGTTTTTGTCCAAGGCTGAAGTTTTCACTTCTTCAAATTTTTTGTAGCGTTTAAAATTTAAGACTGTAAAATTTTTTGAAGAGTTTACTGTCAAGTTGAGCTGCATGAGTATCATCACCTCAAATCGACTTTACCGGTGCAGAAGAGCTCGATACGGAACACTGATAAAGTCCGAGGAACCTCCTCCTGAACAGAAATGTTGACCTGGGGCATGTCCATAGCCACAAAATTATCTATTTGAAATCCCAGCTTATATTCAACCTTGGACTTCGCATGCCAAGTGACATGCAGGAAATTTGTCTCACTGGGAACTAGCAGGTTAAAGGATAGAGCGTAATGGCTAATAAGGTCATTTCTCACATAATAAAGTTCTGCATCAA
>NW_006399767.1:7776704-7796726 GCF_000299155.1 Elephantulus edwardii | reverse complement strand
GCCCCGAGCCGGGGGCGGCCGCCCAGCTCATCGCGCCGCCGCTTCACACCGCCGGAGCGCGCCGCTGCCGCCGCCTCCACCTCCTGCCCGGCGGCATCGTCCACGGCGGGGAACACCTGTGGTGTATCTTACACTGGTTAATTAATTCTGGTTTATGTACTGTTACTGTTGTTATGTGCTGTTGAGTCTCCTGCAAACCATAGCAACCCTCTAGGGATTTATTATTTATTACTCTTGTCAATATAGATGAGTCCTGGTGGCAAAGTAAAGAACTCAGCTGCAACCCGAAGGTCAGTGGTTTGAACCTCCCAGGAACTCCATGAAAGAACAATTAAGCTGTTTGCTTTTTAAAAGAAAAGCCTTAAAAACCATATGAGGCAGCTCTATTATGTCCTGTATGATCACTATACACTGGAAATTAACCCTACAGCCGTGAGTGGGATTTGGGTTTGAGTCAATATAGAGCCTTTATTCTAGAGCTCTCTGCAAGACTGTGACTATTGTACTCTGCTGTTAGATTAAGGAGACCCAGTAGTGTAGTCCATTGTATGTCAGACTGCCAAGCAAAAGGTTGGTGGTTCAAATCCACTGGGAAGTTCTTCATCTCATTTATGCAGAATTAAGCTGGGGTCATTTTGAAACCTTTCCCCTGTACACTGAGAAGTAAATGCAAAAAAGATGGACAATCCCCTCTAGGAAAGATTTACAGGCTGGAAACCCCAATATAGAGTCACTGTGAGCTGGAATCCGCTCAAAGGCTGTGAGGAGGGCTTTTCTGGTGATTCAAGTATGCCCTAGGGATCTGTGAGACCGGTCAGATTTCAGAATCCTAAGTATGAAGATTTCTAATTGGCTTTCTCCTTAAGAACAACAAGCATGGTGGCCTGTCTGCCCCGAGAAGGATGTGCAAGAGGAACACAAACAAAAAAAATTGTTATTGTAGGGAAATGAGATTTTGAAGTGACCTGGGAAGACCTAGTTGTCTGGCGCACAGGGGCATGAGGCCTGCAAATACAGGAAGCACGCAGGACGCCAGGCGGCTCCGTGCTTATGCAAATGTTTCCAGAGAAAGTACTCCAAAGTAATGCTGGTCCCTGGGGAAGTTTGAAGATAATCACCTGTGACACTCCGGCTTTCCTTGGGACACAATTTCAAACAACTGACCTTATTTCAGAGCTGAGTGGACGCCAACACTGAATTTCTGCTTGTTGTTTTTGTTGTTGTTATGTGCCGTCAAGTCGTTTCCAACTCATAGCGACCCTATGCACAACAGCCCTAAACCCTGCTCTATCCTGCGCCAACCGCACTGCCTCTGACACACCCATCCCGATTACCCCAGTCACTGAATCGATCCATCTCATAGAGGGTCTTCCCCTTCTGCGCTGTCCCTCCACCCTCCCAAGCATGATGTCCCTCTCCAAGGACCCGTCCCTCCTGGCAACATGTCCAAAGTATGTCAGACGAAGCCCCAGAATCCTTGCCTCCAAGGAGTAGCTTGGTTTAATCGTCTCCAAGATGAATCTGTTTGCTTTCCTGGCAGTCCATGGTACATTCAGTACCCTTCTCCAGTACCACAGCTCAAAAGCATCCACTCTCCTTCTGTCCTCCCTAGTCATTGTCCAACTCTCTGATGCATAACAAGCGATTGCAAAGACCATGGCCTGTATCAGGCGCACCTTAGTCTCCAGAGAGATACTGTTGCTCCTGAGTACCTTTGAGAGGTCCCTAATAGCAGACTTTCCCATCGCGATACGCTTTTTGATTTTCTGACTGCTGGTGCCAAGAGAGTTGACTGTGGAGCCGAGCAAACTGAAGCTGTGAACACTCTCAATCTCTTCGTCATCCATCCTGACTCGGCCAATTGGTCCAGTGGCAAGAATCTTTGTCTTCTTGACATTGAGCCTCAGTCCATACTGAAGGCTGCAGTCCTTGACCCTTCGCAGCAAGTGCATGAGGTCCTCCTCAGTTTCAGCAAGCAGGGTTGTGTCATCTGCATAACGCAGATTGTTAATAGATCTTCCACCAATCCTGATGCCACAATTCTCCTTATAGAGCCCAGCTTCTCGGATAATCTGCTCTGCATACATGTTGAAAAGGTATGGAGAATTTCTGCTTAGTTGGAATCAAATGTATTCCTCGCCGTCTCTCAAGTAAACTGGCAATACTTGCTTCTGCTTCTTTGTCCCTCTTATGCAGAACTAATTTGGGGTCATTTGAAATACTTTTCCCCTCTGGGCTGGGAAGTGTGTGGTGAGGGAAGCAGCGTGTGAGATGTAGGTTCCAGTTTCAATCTCTTATTTAATGTGCCTGCTTTCCTTTTCACTATTGCCTTTGTAGACCTGTTTGCTTCCTGTGATGAACTAGTCTACAATAGGGGTCACCTCAACTGGATGAATATTTATTGAGCAATCACCATCAGCTGAATCCTTTTGTTAAATGCTGAGGGAGAGTTAGGGTTTACAGAGAGTGTGTAATGAGGTAAAGAGTCAGACTCTGTGTCCTAACCCTGCATCCCCATGTATCAGCAGTGAGATTTTATTCTTGTTAGGTGTCTTCGAGTTTATTTTTATTTACAATGATGCCATGTAACAAAGCAGAAGTGTGCTTGGTGTTTTCTAGTTTGGAATCTTTTAATAGGAGCAGTTGCTTTGCTCTTTTCTCTCATGCAACCACTAGGTAGGTTTGAGCCGTTAGCAGATAAGCACTTAACTGTTAAGCCCTGATAGCCTAGCGGGTAGTGAGTTTCACTGCCAATCCAGAGGACATTGGTTCAAATCCTGAAGCTGCTTGAAGGGAGTAAGATGGAAAATTCTTCTCTCATGATATTTAAAGCTTCTGAAAACCAACTGGCAGATCAGCCACGAGTCGGTTTCTACTTGACTGCAATGTGCTAGCAGAGCTGAAGAATAGTGACACCTTGGACAAGATGTATGTGCTTTATGAACTTCTGTTTCCAGAACTGTCAAATTGAGACAATTATTACAAACTACAGGACACTATAAGCAGATTTGAAGTATGATGTGTATTTCTATAATAGCATAAAATATGAGACCAAACAGCTTCAAATATACTGTATAATAATAATATATTATCATGTTCTTTTCAATATGCTGTTTGGTCTCTAATTTCAAGGAGTCTCTGGTTCACTGTAAATGGTTAGTGATTTTGGTTGCTAGTAGCTTACGTCCACCCAAAGTCATCTTAGAACAAAACTCTGAGTATCTACATTTTAAAAAAATTAATTCTTAAAAACCCTAAAGAGAACAGAGCTATTCTGACACACATGTGCTTAACCTAAGTAGGAGTTGAAAGGAAGGTTTTGGTTCAGTTTTAATCTCAATTAGCTGATAACTGGATGGCAAAATTAAGTCTCATACATCTGAGAGGATTCAAGAATAGCAGAGGGTGGAGATCCAAGATGGCGGCAGAGGCAGAGACAACGTGGTGAGCTTGCGGGAGCAGTAGACCACTTGGAGCAGGGCCACTATGGCCTTCTACAGACCTCTGTTTATTGATAATTGAACAGTTAAACAGTTGATGACTGGTCTTCAGTGAAGATATAGGCTCAACAACAGGAATTCAAGGATTCCCAAGGAGGAATGGTTGAATCTCACAGCTCCCAACCCCTTCCCACAGAGCCCACACTGCACTGCACTGCCACCACAGCTCCATGAAGCTCCCACAGCTGGAACCTATGGAATCCTTCGCCCAGGATGAATGGTAGGCGCTGGGCCTCCCCAAGACTGGTGTAGCAGAGCCGCACACTGCTGCAAAGTGGACTTGTTCTGGGGAGAATTCTTAGAACCAAGATGGTGGTGGCGGGGGAAACGGGCAACCACCGGCCGCCTGCATGGAGATGATGGGCGCCTGCTGGCCGCCAGCACAGGAGATGGGACACTTGCCCCACCCCCTGCAGGTTTGTGTTTCCTTGGACAGGCCAGAGAAGATGATCACCCATACAATGGACTGTTGAAGGTCACTGTGAGTTGTCTACTTGATGACACTTAACAGTGGCAGCATGTCCAAGAGGACCGACATCCTAAATGCACCACATATTTTGATCTGTTGAATGCTTCTGTCAAAAGCTGTTTAGACCTGGGGGGAGCCTGTTCACAATTCTCAGGTTCCCTGTGCCATTTATAAAGGGGGAGGGCAGTGACATCTACTTCAAATTATAATATGACCACTTATGGGGGGGGGTAAAAGTGGTGGTGCTGGAATTGGAGACACTGTCCTTGGCCACATAGTCCTTGGTCAGGTGAGAGGACAACACTGGGGTGGGGGAAATTGGAGGGGGAGTATACCAGCCAGCCCCTGGGGAGTGTTGCCCTGCTTGGGATGGGCTGTCTTCGGCCCCTGGCCTAGGCAAGCTGTCACAGCCCTCTTCCCTGGGTGGGCTGTCTTCGACCCTCAGCTCAGGGTGAGCCGTCATGGTCCTCAGGGTGAGCTCCTCAGTCCCCAGACTGTGCCATCTGACCCTTGGATGGGGAAAATAAAAAAAAATGTCTAGGGTATCCAGAGAATTTTATCTAGGCTACTTTCTGCCACCCTCTCCCCCAGTAAACCTGAAAGCAACACCCCCAAAGCCCTTCTATTTGTAACTCACAAGTTTGTTCTCTCTAGGTTTGCTCCCTGTCCTATAGGTAACCTTAACACTGAGTTTTACTCCAGACCTGATCCTGAACCCAGTGCCAGTGACAAAAAGGAAACACAACTGCCAGCTAAGGAAGCAAAGGAGGATGGAGCCTCTGGGTTCAACCAGCCATGCCATCCCCACTGGACCCACCTGGGAAAACACTTTGCAGTCCAGAGGGGAGCAAATTACAAGAAAATATCTTCTAACAGAACAAGAAGGCAAGCAGCTTTAACCCAAGACCACCAGTAAGATGATAAAGTGTCCTCCCTTTCCCCCTTCACATCAACACCCCTGTTCAGCATAAAGAAGCCAGAGAGTCGGCATCCAGTTCCCAAATCAATAAGACAGTTGGTTTAACTGCCGTTGGAAGATGCTTACCATTCCCCTGTAGCATCTGGTCCCCACTGGATCCTTTTCATTTCCTTCACCTGCTCCCCCCAACCAACCAAATTGTGCAGCTCTGCAACTGCATCCCTGCCTATCCTCACCTTTCTGCCTTGTACCCCCATTATGTTTTTCCCAATAAAATAAAAAAAAGAATAGCAGAGGGCAACGATTCTGGTGGTAGCAGAAGGGAAGATGCATGTTTTGAAATATAGTCGAGAGGAAGTGAGTGCTTTAAGCCATGAGGGAGTGCATCTTACTCCTTGCCTACACATTTCCCCCCATCACTTGTCATCCAAGCTTCAGCGCTTATGTAAGTGGAAAATGCAAGGTGGTTTTTATTCTCTTTGCAGTAAGTGTGTACAATTTACATTTCACTGCATTCCAGATCCCACAAGATCATCTCTGAGGAATTAAGAGCGATCTGAATCTCTGAGATGAGATGCAATTTTTCACTTTTCTGAGGATGTCAGAGACTGTGAGGATGCCACAGGACAGGGCAAGGTTCCACTCTATTGTTCAGAGGGTCACTGTGAGTCATAGATGACTCGACAGCACCTTACAACAACAACAACTGCAAGAAACAGTATCATTGTAATTCTCCTAATTAATGAAAGAAACATCTATTCCTCATCCTATCATCATGGATTATAAAATCAGAAACTAAGGGGAAATGATGCCCAAAGTTTGACTGAAGAATGACTTGATATATTAACAAAGTTGTTGCCAGTGGCCAGTGGTGACAATATTGCAGCCACACATTGACAATGATGTATCTACTTTAATAACTCTCTCTCTCTCTCTCTCTCTCTCTCTCTCTTTCTCGTCATGGCCCTCAAGTCTATTCCAATACATGGTGACCCACATGAATCAAGTATGATTCATAGCAAACCCACAAACAACAGATCTGAATCCTGTCCTGTCCTGTGCCATCTTCACAATCTCCAATACTGTCAACCCATTGATGCAGTCACTGTATCAATCCACCTTGTGGCAGGTCTTCTTCATCTTCACCGTCCCTTCCCTTTCCCAAGCATGATGGTGTTCTCCAAGGAATAGTCTCTCCTAGTAACATGCCAAATATATGTGAGACAAAGCTTCTTCATCTTTGCCTTTAAGGAGCACTCTGGCTTCACCTTTACCAAGACATACCTGTTTGTTCTTTTGGCAGTCCATGGGATAATCAACATGCTTCTCCAACATGACAATTCAAAGGCATCAATTCTTCTGACATCTTTCTTCATTATCTGGTTCTCAGATGCATAACAAGAGATTGAAAAGACCATGGCCTGAATCAGGCACACCTTAGTCCTCAAACTGACATCATTTTTTCCCCTCCTCAATAATTTGGAGAGGTCCCTGACTACAGACATTCCCAGTGCAATACATCTCCTGATATCCTAACTGCCAGTACACCATAGCACTCCTCATATTTTATTTCCTAGAAGCAATTAACCAGGCCTTTCCACCATGGTATCTCTAGAACCTTTGTGTTAGCAGACAAGCATCAGTAACTATTTGCACTATTCACTGACCTATTTAATTTCTTCAATATCATTTTTGCCCTGATATAGTCTCTTAAGACCAGTAACCTTCTAAATATAAAAACACCTCTGGTTGTCCAGCACCCCAGGAAACAGGTGACATGCAAGAAACCAAGATACTTCAGGCAGTGTCTCCATAAAGTTAGAATATTTTGTCTTCCAACTTGGAAGATGTAGGTATTTTTAACCTTTTAATTTCTAGCTGCCTTACTCTTGTCTCGTATGGTGCCCCACACATTCTGGTAATAAGACTTGTTTCAGCCAAGAAAAGCAACCAGTGACAGTCCACTTCCTTTTATTTCACCCGAGGTAAACCAGCTGGCCTATCTTTGGCTGACATCAATACATCCACATGTGCACCAATGTTTGTTTTACTTAAAATGTCCAGTAAAAAAAAATCCCAATTACATTTTAACACAACAATTTCTCCCCAAGAAGTTTCTTTTCAAATCAGTTTCAGGTCAATGAGATATTTTAATCAACTGAATGTATAATGATATTCTTTCCATATCCTATCATGGCTTGATATTTTCCATCAATGATCACCTTTTAATGCTTTCATACAGACAGACTTTTTATTTTGTTTTTGTTGTTCCCTAATATATGTACGATGTCAGAATGTTGTTGTTTTTGTTATTGTTATTAGATGTCATTGAGTTGTCAACTCATTGTGACTCTATGAACAACAGATCTGAACTTTGTCCTTTCCTGGGCCATCTAAATACCAAACGCCAGAATACCAAATAGACATTTCCCTGCTAGATTGTTTTGGCAGAGCAAGTGATTTTCTTTTCCAAGATGAATTCTTTGATCTTGGCTGTGATCTCATAGTATCACTGATACCAGATTCCCTTGTGAAGGAGGCGGATGAATTTAAAGTAGGAGAAAGTGTAGGTGTGTGAAAAGAAAGGAAATTCTGTTTTTACACATTATCAAATAATTCGGAAGTCACTGTAAAAGTCATCACTATCTCCTTGGTAAAGTGAGGAGGCTGGATTGAATTCACTTGTTTGTCTTCCAGCATTATTATTCTAAGTGTATACTACCCACTCAACTCTACTTCTCAATAACAGGTCTTCTGTATTTTGGCATTTCCGCATGTCCTCACACAACCAGACACACACAACAAGTTCTCACTGCTTGTTTGTCAACAAATGAATAAATCATCTTGCCTTTTAATAATGCTTTGTTCCAATTCTCCCGTTGTTGTTGTTATGTGCCATCGAGTCACTTGCAACTCATAGCAACCCTATGTACAAGAGCTCTAAACGCCATTCTATCCTGTGCCAACCTAGCCATCTCAAACACACCCATTCCCACCACTCCACTCACAGAAATGATCCATCTCACTGAGGGTCTTCCTCTCCTGCACCACCCCTCCACTCTGCCAAACATGATGTCCCAAAGTATGTCAGACGAAGCTTCAGAATCCTTGACTCCAAAGAGCATTCCAGCTTCACCTTCTCCAGGACAAACCTGTTTGTTCTCCTAGCAGTCTATGGTATATTCAACACTCTTTTCCAGCACACAATTCAAAGGCATCAATTCTCTTTCTATCATCCCTATTGACTGTCCAACTCTCTGATGCATAGCATGTAATTGCAAAGACTATATCCTGGATCAAGCGCACCTTAGTCTCCAGCCTGATGTCGTTGCTCTTCAATACTCTTGAGAGGTCCCTCACAGCTGACTTTCCCAATGCAATTCATCTCTTGATTTCCTGGCTGCTGTTACCAAGAGTGTTGATTGTGGAGTCAAGTAAACTAAAGCTGTTAACTCTCTCAATCTCTTCATCATCCATACTGATGCTGCCAATTGGCCCAGTGGTGAGAATCTTTGTTTTCTTGATGTTGAGCTTCAATCCATATAGGAGGTTGCAGTCCTTGACATTCTGCAGCAAGTGCTTCACGTCCTCCTCAGTTTCTGCAAGCAGGGTTGTGTCATCTGCATAACGCAGGTTGTTGATGACTATTCCACCAGCCCTCTACCCTCCCAAGCAGAATGTCCTTCACCAAGGACTGGTCACTCTTCACAGCATGCTCAAATATGTCAGAGTTTCAGAATCCTTGCCTCCAAGGAACAGCATGGTTTCACTGTCTCCAGTATGAGCCTATTTGTTCTCTTAGTAGTCCATTGTATATTCAACACTCTTCTCCAGCTCCACAACTTGAAGGCATCAAATCTTCTATCATCCTTAGTCATTGTCCATCTCTCTGATGCATAGCATGTAATTGCGAAGACCATAGCCTGGCTCAGGTGCTTTTTAGTCTCCAGATTAACATCATTGCTCTTTAGTACTCTGGAGAGGTCCCTGACAGCAGATTTTCCCAATGTAATTAGTCTTTTGATTTCCTGGCTGGTGGTACCAAGAATGTTGATTGTGGAGCCAAGGAAACTGAAGCTGCTAACTAGCTCAATCTCCTCCATCTATCATGATGCTGCCAATTGGCCCAGTGGTGAGAATCTTTGTTTTCTTGATGTTGAGCTTCAATCCATATTGAAAGCTCCAGTCCTTGACTTTCTGCAGCAGTTGCCTCAGGTCCTTCTCAGTTTTGGCAAGCATGGTTGTGTCATCTGCATAACGCAGGTTGTTGATGAGTCTTCCTCCAATCCTGATGCCACATTCCTCCTCATAGAGCCCAGACTCCTGGATGATCTGTTCCACATGATCTGTACACCTTTCCTAATTCTGAGCCATGTAGTGTCTCCTTGCTCTGTTCTTATCACTGCCTCCTGATCCAAGTATAGGTTTCACATAAGCACAATCAAATATTCTGGGATTCCCATTCTTCTTAGAGTTAGCCAGTTTGTTGTGATCTACACAATCAAATGCCTTGGCATAGTTAATTAAACATAGAGAGACATTGTTCTGGTACACTGTGCTAATTCTGAAGCATAAGCATTGTCACACCTGGCTCAATTATTTAGCTTGGGTGAGAAGGACTGAAGTCAGGGTGTCAACTTCATTGTAAAATTTTGGTACTGAAACCTAGGAACCAATTCATTGATTGAATGAAGAGGGATGAAATAGGCTAAGACCAGGGGATTCAGGCACCACTCATCTTCCTGTTGTTTTCTACCTGGTTTAATTCTTTGTGCAGGCAAGGGAGACGGAATAGAAGGCACTGTTCCCACTGGAACACATACTATAAAGACCACATCCCTAAGGAGACTGCTCCATAATCAGATGTCTTTATAATCCAGATGTTTCTTGTAACTCTGTCTATTAACATGCTGTTACTGTTATGTGCCATCAAGTTGGAACTGACTCAGCTGGCCCCGTCAGTGGGTTTTCAGAGACTGTAGTAAATCTCACAGGAAGAGATGGACCATCTTTCTTGCACAACTTCCTTTAGGAAAAGAATTCCTCAGACCAGGACATCTACTACTTGTGCTCACCCCTTGTGGTATCGGTTCTACTTTGGGGTGACTTGTCTGTCTTCTCCATTCTTCTGAAAGTTCTTTGATAGGGGCAACTATGTCTAGTTCAGAGTTTTAAGCATTATGAGTAGGTGTTCTGCAAAATTGTCAGCAGGAATAAGCAGTGTATGTGTCTTAGAGCAACACATTAAAGCATAAATTTTGCCATGTACTATTCCTAAAAATATCTGGAAAAACAGAGCTGTGAATTGTTGATGGCAACATGGGCATTTTGTGTGGACCACAACAAGCTGTGGCTGACTCTGAGAAGAATGGGAATCCCAGAATATTTGATTGTGCCAATGCGAAACCTATACTTGGACCAAGAGGCAGTCATCAGAACAGAGCAAGGAGACACTACATGGTTCAAAATTAGGAAAGGTGTACACCGGGGATGCAGCCTATCTATAATCCATACCTCTTCCATTTATATGTGGAACAGATTATCCAGGAGTCTGGGCTCTATGAGGAGGAATGTGGCATCAGGATTGGAGGAAGACTCATCAACAACCTGCGTTATGCAGATGACACAACCATGCTTGCCAAAACTGAGAAGGACCTGAGGCAACTGCTGCAGAAAGTCAAGGACTGAAGCTTTCAATATGGATTGAAGCTCAACATCAAGAAAACAAAGATTCTCACCACTGGGCCAATTGGCAGCATCATGATAGATGGAGGAGATTGAGCTAGTTAGCAGCTTCAGTTTCCTTGGCTCCACAATCAACATTCTTGGTACCACCAGCCAGGAAATCAAAAGACTAATTACATTGGGAAAATCTGCTGTCAGGGACCTCTCCAGAGTACTAAAGAGCAATGATGTTTATCTGGAGACTAAAAAGCACCTGAGCCAGGCTATGGTCTTCGCAATTACATACTATGCATCAGAGAGATGGACAATGACTAAGGATGATAGAAGATTTGATGCCTTCAAGTTGTGGTGCTGGAGAAGAGTGTTGAATATACGATGGACTGCTAAGAGAACAAATAGGCTCATACTGGAGACAGTGAAACCATGCTGCTCCTTGGAGGCAAGGATTCTGAAACTCTGTCTGACATATTTGAGCATGTTGTGAGGAGTGACCAGTCCTTGGTGAGGGACATACTGCTTGGGAGGGTGGAGGGGCAGCACAAGAGAAGAAGACCCTCAATGAGATGATTGACTCAGTGACTGGGGAAATGAGGTTATGCGTGTCAGAGACAATAAAGTTAACTCAGTATAGAGCAGGGTTCAGCGCTGTTGTAAACACGGTCACTATGAGTCGCAGGCAACTCACATAACAACACATAACACATATAACAACAACAGCAATTTTAGTGGCTTTTAAAAAATCCATTTTTACAGCAAGTGAGCCAAATGGAACATTTAGTGTGTGCAGAAAAAGATGAGAAGAAAGGAGCAAAAGTGAAAGTAAAGTCAATTTATTAGAAAAGACACATCCCAGAGAAAAGGACAAGTAATTCTCCAAAAGAAATAATGGAATAGATCCTATGTCACTGTGGTCACAAGTTAATATAGTTGGCTCCCTTCCTGGTTTAGACCTGCTTTCAAGATTTGAGTCTGGGTCAGTGGGATGATGTCTTGAGAAGTTTAAAATGTAGTAGTAGGTGTTCTTACTCTAGCCATTGTTCTTCACATCACTGGTTCACAGCAAATTTCTCACACACCCAAAACACTAATTAGGTTCCATTGGGGCAGCCTTTACTATGTATGGCAGGACTGTGAAGACTGTGAGGTCCAATGCTGTCTGTTCCTTGGTTTTGATTGAGTAGGGCCTGGTCCTGAATAGCGTATTCTTTGCCCTCTATCAGCTCCCTATCCTATTGAGATTTGCTTTAATATCCTTTCTACCCTGCCTTATCTCGTTTTACCAGGCTTAATTCTGATTTAATATCATATATGTTTGTACTCTTTGGCAAAAAGATACAGAGCTCCCCCATTCCCAGTCATATATGTTGGAAGCAGGAGTGACATCCGCTTCCTAAACAGCATACCTCTGGAAACTCTGTGAACTTTGATAAATGATGCTAGTTATAGAAAGGCTTCAGGCCTTTTGTTCATAGGGTCGCTATGAGTCATGATCGACTTGAGAGCAATCAGCAACAACAACAATCACATCTGACTGTCTGACTTGCGGTCTCTAGATTTGAACCAGTGACCTGCCATACTTGCCAAACTTTAGACTTGTCAGCATCCAAACTGGCTGTCTGTGACCCTGATCTTCCACAATCCTCTTTGACATGACAGCCTCTGAAACCAGCAGCTTGAGACTCTACTTGTCAGCTAACAACTTAAACCTACCATCCACAGATGCCCAGATACCTCTTTTTTTAGTTTTAATTTTTATTTTATATTGGTTTACATACAAAATTCATATATATTGTACTTCACACTTTACTTCATTCACATTGTGTTTTATAAAATCATCCCCATACATTGTGCTATATGAAATTAATCCTCATTGAGCTATACTCACCATTACCCCAACTTTTTAGGTCTCCAATCTTTCCCATTTCCTTTACCCCTTCCTTCCGCCGGTCAAATTATGTGATTTTTTTTCTCCCTGCCCACCCTTACCTGGGACTTACTGGCCTCCACAAACACATGAGTCTTCTGTCTGTCTGTCTGTCTATCTATATATCTATCATCTATCTATAGCTTTCTTAAACTCATTGCTGTTGCATCAGAACCATCTTACAGCCAGCCCTCTCCTGTGGTTTTCAGAGACTGTAAATGGTACTGGGGTTTTGGAGGTT
Source organism: Elephantulus edwardii (assembly GCF_000299155.1). Lineage (NCBI taxonomy): Eukaryota > Metazoa > Chordata > Mammalia > Macroscelidea > Macroscelididae > Elephantulus > Elephantulus edwardii. The sequence continues at coordinate 7,783,988 of NW_006399767.1, read as the reverse complement.
TTAATTTGCAGGGGAGGAGATTGCATATCTTTCTTCCATGGAGCTGTTGGTGGGTCCCAACCACCAGAGATGGAACACCTTTGGGTTAGTTGTTGTTGTGTACCATAGAGTCGGAACCGACCCATAGCTACCCTCCAGCAGGTTTTCAGAGATGCTTAATCTCATGGGAGGAGATTGCCCATCCTTCTTCTGCGGTGGAGCTGGTGGCCTCCAACTGTATGCCTTCAGAATTACAGCACAGCTTTTTGCCACTAGGCCACCAGAGCTCCATTTGGGTTAGTAGCTACATATACATATACGTATACATATACGTATACATATAGTGTGAATGTACCATCATTTCTCAATTCATTCCATTATGGTTGGACATTTAGACTGTTTCCATGTTCTTGTGATGATGACTAATGCTGCTATGAACAATGATTTGCAAGTCTCAGTTTGTGCCTCAGTTCTCATTTTCTTGGGGTATATTCCAAGCAGTGGAATAGCTGGGTCATATGGAATTTCTATGTTCAGCTTTTTGAGGAAATGCCAAACTGCCTTCTAGAGTGGAATACTATGCAGCACACAGGAGCAATAATTTATTAAATCACTACCTAATTTGAGAGGAATTGGAGAGCATTATGCTGAGTGAACTAACTCAATCCCATAAGGACAAATAATGTATATACCATTATTGTAGAAATAGATAACTAGTAAATCATGTATGAGGATCTAAGGGGGGAAAGGGGAGGAGCACAGGGGTGAGGAGAGGGGAGCGAGAAAATCATAGGATCACACAATTTGATGAGCTGAGGGAGGGATAGGTTAAGGAAATGGAAAGATCTGATGTAAAAAAACAATATATACTAACTTTGTAAGCAAATCAGTATAAAATAAAAAGTATATATATATATATATTACTGATTTTTTTTCTTCTAGACAATCCAGTCTAAACTAAATAAATAAGTTACAACCTTCAAGTTAGACTTACTCCAGGTCATTAGGGATTGGACAAGGCTGTTTCCATTGGGCTCAGCTGAGAACTCCGTGTCAGGCTCAAAACATTAAGAATGACTTACATAAATCATCCATTTTTCAATGGAAAGAATTTGCAAATCTTATTTGGTCATGTGGGTGTGGAAAAGGAGAAAGCTAATTGAGAAATATGTGGGAGCTTCCTGCACATTCCTGAGCTCAATGCAAAAATGTTTTCATAGATAGCTTTGAACGCTACAATCAAATGGATAATTGCAAACAAATCTACCCAGAATAGAGAATTCTGGCAGCTGTCACCAAGTTGGTACTGGGAGATCTGTCAAAATTCTTTGTTCTTACATTTTTATCTCAAATAACAAACACAGCTTAATCAAAGGAATAGGGTAAGTAAAGCTGTGGCTGTATCAGCAAGACCAACATTTGCAGAGTCACAATAAAAAAAGAGAAGCATGGGAGCCACCCACCCACCGCTGTTGAGTCTATTCCAACTAACAACCTTATAGGACATAATTGAGCATCACTATAGGGTTTGACTGTGTGGACATCATGCTTGCAAAGGTAGAGAATCACTCTAAGAGAGGTGGGTCCTCAACAATATGGATTGATACAGTGACTGTCACAATGGACTTGAGTGTGTCAAAGAGGATGAGCAGAGCACAGAGAAGTTGAGATTTGGTGTTCATAGCGTTGCTATGAGTCACAGTCAACTCAAAGGCCCATAAAAACAATAGAATTAAAATGACAGCAGAATGACTACTCCTGAAAATATGCAATTTATAGCAAATGCATGACTAAGGAAATAATCAAAACCCTTAAGTTTTGAATGGTTCTGTGTCCCTAAGAATCTCTTTCTGATCCTTAATATACAAAAATATTTATTCTAGGGCTGACACAAGTCTAGAAGATTTTGACAGATAAGATCTTCAACAATAGCAATAATTTACTCTAGATTGTGTCAAACAAGTAAAACAAAACAAAACAAAAATATCTCAATGTCTATAGGGTTTTATAAAATGATAAAAGGAACAGTCATTCATTTGGTTACGAACAGTCATTTGTTTGGTCATGGACAGTCACTTCTTTAGTCATGAATTTGTCCCTAACCTTGTTTACAGAAGTACTTTAGAAACTAGTACTAATAACATTGTCCATATGACTCAAGAATTACCCCAAAAGCTCTTGGTTCCAGTTTATCAGAGATAGAAATGTTTTCCACTTTCACCCTCATGGCTGAGTTTTCAGAAGAGGATTGCTCCAAGCCTTTCTTCTAAGGTACCACTAAGTGAACTTGAACTTCCCATTTATTAGTCAGCCAGGGGACATGTTAACCATTTTCATCTCTCTAGGAATTCTGTATTGGATGCCTGATGGCACATGAGTTAAACACTTACCTGTCAACTGAGTTGGTGGTTTGAATCCACCAATTGCTCTATGGGAGAAAAAATTATATTCTGAGAAAATCTGTCATTGTTGTTGTTAGGTACCATCAAGTTGAGCACGACTCATAGTGACCTGATGAACAAAAGATCTGAAACCTGTTCTATCCTGCGCCATCCTCACACTTCCTGACACACAAAAACCTATTGGAGCAGTCACCGAGTCAATCCACCTGGTTGAGGGCCTTCTTCTCCTTTGCCAACTCTCCACCCTTCCCAGCATCGTGTCCTTCTCCAAAGAATAGCCACTCCTAGCAACATGCTCAAAGTATGTGAAACAAAGCCTCATCATTCTTGCCTCCAAAGAATACTCAAGCTGCACCCTCTCCAAGACATATCTCAAAACTGTTAGGGTTGTTTTGTTGTTTTTTTTTACATCCTTATTCATTGTCCAGTTATTGGATGCATAGCTAGTAATCAGAAAGACCACGGCCTGAATCAGATGCACCTTAGTCTTCAAACTGACATCATTATCCTCAATAATTTGGAAATTTGGAATCTTTGCCTCCAAGGAGCAGCCTGGTCTCACCCTCCCCAGGATGAAGTTTTTTGTTCTCCTTGCAGTCCATGGTATAGTCAATACTCTTCTTCAGTACCACAACTCAAAGGCATCAATTCTTATATTATCCCTACTTTTCATCCAGCTTTCTGATGCATAGCAAGTAATTGTAAAAACTATGGATCAGGTACCCCTTAGTCTCCAGACAGTACTTTGGAGAGTTCTCTGACAGTAGATTTCCCCAATGTAATTCGTCTTTTAATTTCCTGGCCACTGGTATCAAGTGATGATTGTGGAGCCAAACAAACTAAAGCTGTTAACAATCTCAATCTCTTAACAGAAATTAGAGTATTATATATAATCTTATAAACACTGTTTTAACATGAACAAAAGCCTGTTATTCTTCATTATCATTGCAGTGCTGTTGCTGTTGTTGCTGTGTACCATGGAGTCAGAACTGACTCCTAGCTGACTCACCAGTAGGTTTTCAGAGGCAGTAAATTGCACAGGAGGAGTTGCCTATCTTTCTCCCAGGGAGTAGCTGGTGGTTTTGAATCACATGCCTTTAACTTTGCAGTGCAGCTTCTTACCACTAGGCCACCAGGTTATCTTTGCAATGAGAGGCTGTAATTTACTAAACCTTTATGTGCTGTTGTTTGTTTTTTAATCTGGCCCATTAAAAGGATGAAAAGCTTCCAACCATTTTCCTAGTTTTTTACTCTCTCTACTTCTGGAAAATAAGTTTATTGAATCTTCTGGGCATTAACAATATAGAGGAAAACCAAGTCTGGATGGTGGAATGAAGTGAGTATCTGTCAACATATTGCTGTGTTTCATTTATCTTCCGTCAGCATAAGTATGATTGAGCATAACTTCTCTACCTGGAAATCAGATTTCTTATCCCTTCTGTTCCACTGCATCTCCTCTCCCTTTCTCCCCTGGCCCTACATTTCCTCATATAATCTGTCATATACAATTCAGTGTGTACTTTATCTCATACACACATCAGTTTAGCAAATCTCTCTTCTCTTTGTTCTTCATCCCCAGCTTATGTAAAAGAGGTTATAGGGATTCTAGGAGTCACAGACAGCAAGTCTAGGTTTCTGCCAATTGGAGCATATTTTTGCTGTGTGTGGTCTCAATGAAAAAAAATTATTTAAAAACAGAATCTAGATTTTTTTAAATCATTATGTAGAAGGTTAAAAAACTATGATTAGTTCTTTCCAAAATATCTATCATAATGCTGTCACTGCCTTAACTGATAACAATGCCTAGACTCTCATAAAAAATTCATAAAGTTCCACTGTATCTAAAACATGACTTATTTGCATTTTAAAATGAGATAACTTTTTCTATTGGTACATTTTTTTAGTTATAGACATTACATAGAAATTTAATGGACATAAATTACTTAGAGTACTATTAAAATACAATTTTGTGTGTGTGTGTGAGAAAAATTTGTATTTTTTAATTAGCCAGCTTGACTCAGTCTAGATGATGCCAATTTTGTCAGCAACATCCAAAGCATCATAATCAGGAGCAAGTCAAACATAGGCCTTCTTCTCTCCATCAGGCCTCATCAAGGTGTTGACCTTGGCCACATCAATGTCATAGAGCTTCTTTACAGCTTGTTTAATTTGGTGCTTGTTGGCCTTGACGTCCACAATAAACACAAGTGTGTTGTTATCTTCTAGCTTCTTCATGGCTGACTCAATGGTCAGGGGAAATTTGAGTGGTCAAGCTTGTTTCTCCTGGGGGTGCTCTTCCGGGGGTATTTTGGCTGCCTTCATAGTCTCAGCGTCTTTGGCCACCGGAAGGTGGGTGACATGCAGATCTTTTTTTTTTTTCTTTTTCTGTGGATGCCCTTAAGGACTGCCTTCTTGGCCTTTGATGTCTTTGCTTTGGCTTCGGTTTTGGGAGGGGCAGGGGCTTCTTTGTAGAAAGCTAAAATACAAATTCTTAAGCAGCACCCTAAGAAGTTCTGTTTGTGTTGGTCTGAGACAGGAGCCAAGAGTCAGTATTTTACTCCCATGCTAAGAAACTTTATTAGACAAACTAACTGAACAGCTCAGAAGTTAAAAGCATGGGCTCAAGAAATAGGTTTGAATGATGGCTCCAACATTCACCTGAGGTAAGAGATTTTTAGCTTTCTTGACACCCTATATTCTCATCTATCAAACATAAATAAGAATAGAAGTCACCTCCTTATTGTACTTTATCTAACATAAAGGTTGACAAAGTAATAGTTCTTACTATAATATAAGGATCTCTGGTGGCCTAGTAATAAGAAGCTGCACCAAAATATCAAAGGCACATGGTTCAAATCCACCAGCTGCCCCATGGGAGACGGATGAGCAATCTCCTCCGGTGTGATTAACTGCCTCTGAAAACCCGCTGGAAGGTCAGCTATGGGTCCATTCCAACTCCATGGTACACAGCAAAAACATTATAATAAACCATTAAAATAAAATTAAATCTATTAACTTTTGTGTTGTGCTAATTTCTAAACCACATATAAAAACAAATAATCCTTTAAGGAACTTTCATATATTAATTGCTTCAAACAAGATAGAAGAATTATATTTGCCAACTTCGAAATTAGGGCAAAGATACAATAATGGAGACAGTGAGATATTAGCATAAAAACAAACACAGAGATCAATGAAATCAAGTTGAAAGCCCAGGAAAAAACTCTTATATTAGCACCTTATTGATTGTTAACAATAGTACCAAGACAATTCAGTGGGTAAGAATAGTCTTTCAGCAAACAGTGTGGAGATTATTGGATAGCCAGGAATAGCAGGAAGTTGGATAGCAGGAAGTTGAATTCCTATTCCACACTATGCATAAAAATGAACTCAATATGAATGAAAAACGCCAAAAATCAAAGCTAGAGCTATCACATCGTTAAGAAGAAAATAGGGTAAATTTTTGTGACTTTGGATTAGGCAATGGTCCCTTAGATGTGACCCAAATGAAAAATTAGGTACGTTGTGCATGAGCAAAATTACAAACTTCCGTGCATTAAAGGATACCATTCAAAGAGCAAAGACAACCTACGGAATGGAAGAAATGTTTTTTTCAATTTATATATCTAATGAGAAACTTATCTCTAGGATATACAAACAACAGTTTCTCTCTGTAATTTAAAGGCAAATAATTCAACTTAAAAATAGACAAAGCACATGAATATGTGTTTCTTCAAAGAAACACAAATGCCCAATAAGAACACAAAAGGATACTCAATGCACATAATCAGACATCAGGGAAATGCAAATCAACGGCACCATAGAAAACACTTTATGTGCACTTTTTTTGTTAGGTACCATGGAGTCAAAACCAGCCCATCACTGACGCTCTGGCAGGTTTTTAGAGAGAGTAAATCATGTGGTAGCAGACTGCCAATCTTTCTTCTGTGGAGCAGCTGGTGGATTTGAACCAAGTACCTTTGTGTCGGCAGCACAATTCCTTACCACTGAGCTACTAGAGTGTCCCCTTTTATATCTACTAGAGGAAGTATAAGGTCCCTGGGTGGTGCAAATAGTTTGTATTTGACTATTAACTTCAAAGCTGGTGTTTTAAAACCACTCAGCAGTGCTACAGATGAAAGACTTGGCAATCTGCTTCAGTACACTTGTAGTTGCCATGAGTCAAAATTGACTTAAGGCAAAGGAGTTTCACTGCCAACCCAGAGGCACATGGTTCAAATCCACCAGCTGCTCTGCAGAAGACAGGTGGGCAATCTCCTCTCATACAGTTAGATACAAACTGGCTGGAGACTCAACTATGAGTCGGTTCTCACTCTGCAATACGTAACAACAACAATCATCAAAAAGACAGGCAATAACAAGGATGGAGAAGACATAGAGAAAATGGAACACTCATACATTGCCGGTGAGAATATAGAACTGCGTGGCCACTTTGGAAAACAATCTGGGGCGTAGTTTGTTCATAGAGTTATCTTGTGATCCAACAACCCCTCCCAAGAGAGACAAAAATGTGTATCAGGCAAAGACGTACACAAATGTTCACTGCAGCATTACTCATAATAGCCCCAAAAAAGAGGAACATCCCAACTGTCTATCAGTGAATGAAAGGATAAATAAATATGCTGTGGTTGTTAGATAAGTGCCATTGAGACGATTATAGCTCATAGTGTCCTTTGAACAGCAGGTCTGAACTTTTTTTTTTTTTTTTTTATGGCCAAATTCTTCTTTATTGTTTACCTTATGCTTATCTCAGGAGGGAGGGATTCAGTAAATACAAACTAAGATTTATGTAGACTCTTAAGGCAATCTACTTCTTTAAAGACTTACAACCTTGGAAACCCTTTTGTAAGTTCTCCTGTGTCCTACAGGATTACTATGAGCA
>NW_006399767.1:7759280-7776149 GCF_000299155.1 Elephantulus edwardii | reverse complement strand
CAGCAACAAGGGTTGAAAAGATTTGACGTTTCTGGATGTTTAACTCACACTGTCAAGTCCGAACAGTTTGTAGCTGGCCTTCCATTCCATTGGGTTTGTGAGGTTGTAAAGTGAATGAGAGGAACTTATCTGTGTGAACAGCAGGTCTGAACTTTGCTCTATCTTACACCATCCTCACAATCTCTCCCACACTCAAGCCCACTGTTGCAGTCACTGTGTCAATTCATTTCATTAAAGGCCATCCTCTTTCACTGATCCTCTCTCTCTTTCCCAGAATAATGTCTTTTGCCAAAGATTAGTTCTTCCTACAACATGCCCAAAGTATGTGACACAAAGTTTTACCATCCTTGCCTCTAAGGAGAACCTTGATTGCATTTCAAAAACAGCTTTGTTCATTCTTGTATTGCAGTCCATGATATTTCCATGAAGATATGATGAAATGTGGTATGTTGTTGTTAAGTGTCATTGACTCATAGCAACACTATTGAACAACAAATCTGCATCTTTCCCTGTCCTGTACCACCCTCATCGTGTGTTACAGTGCCTGTGTCAATCTATCTTGTTGAAGGTCTTTGTCTCTTTCTCTGGCCCTCTGTCTTTCCTCGTGTAATATCTTCTTTCTAGGACTATCCCTTCTTCAAAGCATGCCCAAGGTGTATGAGATGACATTTCACCACCTTTGCCTCTAGGGAGTAGCCTGGTTGCATTTCCTCCAAGTGAGGGTTTTTTTAGCAGTCCATGGGGTATTCAGTACCCTTCTCCAATATCACAGTTCAAAGGAATCTAGTCTTCTTCTGCCATATGTATTCATTGTCCAACTTTCAGATGCATAACAAATAAATGAAAAGATTATGACTTGGATCTGACACAGCTTAGTATTTAAACTGACATGGTTGTTCTTTAGCACTTTATGGAGGTCCTGACAGCAGATTTTCCAATGAAATATATCTTTTGCTTTCTTCACTGCTGGTACCAAAGGTGTTGGTTGTGGATCCAAGTAAGAGAGATACATCAACAACTTCAATCTTTTCTCCATCTAGCATGATGTTGCTTGTACCATGGTCTTGGTCTATTCCCAGACCAAGAAGCTTTGTCTGAAGACAACAGGGGAACACTGAGTGGTTTTAAATCAGAGAAGACGTGTGTCAGGGTTGTACCCTTTCTCCATACTTGTCCAATCTGTATGCTGAGCATATGCTGAGAGAAGCGGGGTCATATGAAGAAGAATGTGGCATCAGGACAAGAGAAAGACTCACCAACAGCCTGCTTTATGCAGATGACACCACCTTGCTAGCTGAAAGTAAAGAGGATTTGAAACACTTACGCAGGAGATCAAATACTATGGTCTCCAGTATGGATTACATCTCAGCATCAAGGAAACAAAAATCCTCACCACTTAGTCAATCTGTGACATCATGATACATTGGGAAATGTGGTATAACCATACAGAATAGTGTTATTTGCCAATGAAAGAGAATTTACAGATACATATTATAGCATGAATGAACCCTATAAATATTACAATAAGAGAAAGAAGGTAGTCGTGAAGGCTGAGACCAATAACAAAACAACCTCTGCCCAGTGGATCAGCTTTGATAGTGATCCCTCGTGTACCTGAGTGGAACAGCTTTCATAGGGTTCTCAGTGACTAACTTGTCAGGAAAAGTTTGCAAAGTCTTCCTTTCAAAGCACCTCCTATGTGCAGCAACTTCCAACCTGTCAGTTAGCAGTCTGTTACATTAACTCATTAATCATTTGCTTCACTCAGGGATTCTGAAGTGCCGAGTCTCATGATAACTCTACATTAGGTTTACAAAATAGTAAATCTTAATACAAAGAGACAACCACGTTTTTGCATCATGAAGCAGCTGGTGGATTCAAACCTCTGACTTCTTGATTGGCAGCCCAACATGTAACAACTATGGCATGAGGTCTCCTTAAAGTGACAAATTGTTGTTAGGTGCTGTCAAGTTGAGTCTGATGTACAGTGACCAAGTTATGAACCCTGTACCATCCTCATAATCTCATATACTTGAGTCTATTGTGACAATCCACCTCCCTGAAGGTCTTCCTGTCTTATGCTGACCTTTTTCCAAGTATAATGACCTTCTCCAAGGATTGGCACCTCCTTACGACATGTGCAAAGTATGTGAAAGAGAGTTTCACCACCCTTGACTTCAAGAATCACCCTAGTTTTCACTTTCTCCTAGACAAACCTGTCTGCTCTTTTGGAAGTTTCTGGGATATTCAACAGCCTTCGCCAGCACTGCAGCTAAAAGGTACTGATTCTTCTTTGGTCATCTTCATTCATTGTCCAACTCTCAGATGATGTATCGCAATACTCCAAAAGACAATAGCATGAATCAGGTGCACTTCTATCTTTTAACTAACATCATTGCTCTTTGGTACTTTGAAGAGATTCTTGACAGCAGATTTTTCCCAATGCAACATGTCTTCTGATCTCTTGACTGCTGGTACCAAGGGTGTTGATTCTGGATCCAAGCAAGATGAAATTATTGACAACTTCAATCTTTTCTCCATCTACCATGATGTTGTCTATTGGCCAAGAGGTGAGGACTTCCGTTTTCTTGACGTTGATATGTAATCCATATGGAAAGCTGTTGTCCTTAATCTTCTTCCTCTTCATTTGCCATCTATATAACACAGGTTGTTGATGAGTCTTCTTTCAATCTTAATGTCATATTCTTCTCCATGATATAGCATCTCTAATGATATGCTAAGCATACAGATTAAACAGATATAAAGAAAATATACAACTCTTATTCATACCTTTCTTGATTTTAAACCAGGTTTCTTTGCTCTGTCTGCACGATAAACCCTGTCTAGGTATACAGGTTTAACACGAGCAAAGTTAAGTGTTGTAGGAATCCCATTCTTTTTTAATGTTAGCTATAATTTGTTATGATCCACACAGTCAAATGTCTTTGCATAGTCACTAAAACACAATTAGACATTCTTCTGATGTTCTCTCCTTTCAGTCAGAATCTATCTGAAATAAGCAATGATATCTCTTGGTGCCAAGGCCTGTTTTAAATACAACTTGAAGTTCTCTGTCAATTTACTATTCTAGCTATTCTTGTATAATCTTCAGCAAGATTTCATTTGCTGTGATATTAATGCTATTGTTAGATCATTTTCACATTCTGTTGGATCATCTTACTTGGGAATCAGAAAAAAATATGGATCTCTTCCAGTGAGATGGCCACATAGTTGCTTTTTTAAATTTCCTGGCACAAATTAGCTAGCACATGCAGGGCTGCATCTGATTGTTGAAACATGTAAATTTCTATCCCTCTAATTCCTGGGACCTTATTTTTTGCAAGCATCTTCAGTGCCTTAAGTTTGAACTCCTTCCTTTGTTGTAATTGATTCTCAGTCATAGGATATTTCCTGAAATGGTTCCATGTCAGCCAATTCTTTTTTGGAACAGTGACTGAATCTTCCCTCCATCATCTTTTGATGCTTCCTGGATCGTTCAAGATTTTTTTTATTGGGGAAAACATATTGGGGGTACAAGGAGGTGAGGGTTGGGGGCAGAAAGGTGAGGATGGGCCAGGATGCAGTTGCAGAGCCGCACAGTTTGGTCGGTGGGGGGAGCAGGTGAAGGAAATGATGAGGGTCCAGTGGGAACCAGATGCTACAGAGGAATGACAAGCATTTTCCAATAGTAATTAAACCAACTGTCTTATTGATTTGGGAATTGGATGCCGACTCTCTGGCTTCTTCATGCTGAACAGGGGTGTAGATGTAAAGGGGGGAAGGGAGGACACTTTATCACCTTACTGGTGGTCTTGGGTTAAAGCTGCTTGCCTTCTTGCTCTGTTAGAAGATATTTTCCTGTCATTTGCTCCCCTCTGGACTGCAGTGTTTTCCCAGGTGGGTCCAGTGGGGATGGCTGGTTGAACCCAGAGGCTCCATCTTCCTTTGCTTCCTTAGCTATCAATTGTATTTCCTTTTTGTCACTGGCACTGGGTTCAGGATCAGGTCTGGAGTAAAACTCAGAGTTAAGGTTACCTATAGGAAAGGGAGCAAACCTGGAGAGAACAAACTTGTGGGTTACAAATAGAAGGGCTTTGAATGTGTTGCTTTCAGGTTTACTGGGGGGGAGGGTGGCAGAAGGTGGCCTAGGTAACATTGGATAACCTAGGCATTCTTTTTTTTTCTCCTTCCCCACCCAGGGGTCATATGGCACAATCTGGGGACTGAGGAGCTCACCCTGAGGGCCGCGACGGCTCACCCCGAGCCGAGGGCCAAGGCAGCCCACCCCGGGCAGAGGGCCGTGACAGCTCGCCCCGAGCCAGGGGCCGATGGCAGCCCATCCCGAGCAGGGCAACACCCCCCAGGAGCTGGCTGGTATACTCCCCCTCCAATTGCCCCTACCCCAGTCTGGTCTCCTCACCTGACTGAGGACTCTGTGGTCAGGGATAGTGTTTCCAATTCCAGGACAGCCACTTTTACCCCCCACCCCATAAGTGGTCATACTATATTTTGAAGTAGGTGTCACTGCCCTCCCCCTTTACATATGATAAAGGGAAACTGAGAATTGTGAACAGACTCTCCCCAGGTCTAACTATCTTTTGGCAGAAGCATTCAACAGAACAAAATATATGGTGCATTTAGGATATCGGTCCTCTTGGGCGTGCTGCCACTGTTAAGGTCATCAGACTCACAGTGACTTTCAGCAATCCATTCTATAGGTAATCATCTTCTTTGGCTTGTCCAATGCATAGGTAATTGTCTTCTTTGGTCTGTCGAAGGAAACCCAAACCTGCAGATGGCGGGCATGCATCCCATCCCCCACCTCCTACGCAGGCAGCCAGAGGGGCGCACACCCCCCCCACAGCGTGGGCGGCCGTTGGGGGCGTGCCCACCCACCCCACTGCACGGGCACTCAGCGGGTGCGCAGCCCCTCTTGTGCAGGTGGCCGGAGGGCGCCCGCTTCCCCCACAGCCGCCATCCTGGCTCCAAGAATTCTCTCCAGACCAAGTCCACCTTGCAGCAGTGTGGTGGCTTTGCTGTACCAGTCTTGTGGAGGGCCGGTGCCCAGCATCCATCCTGGGTGAGGGAATCCATTCGTTCCAGCTGTGGGAGCCTCATGGAGCTGCAGTGGCTGTGCAGTGGAGCCTGGGCTCTGCATGGGGGGTTGAGGGCCACGAGACTCACCCATTTCTCCTTGGGAATCCTTGAATTCCTGTTGTTGAGACTCAATCTTCATTGAGGGCCAGTCATCAACTGTTCAAGTGTTTAATTATCAATAAGCCAAAGTCTGTGGAAGGCCATAATGGCCCTGCTTTAAGTGGTTTGCTGCTCCTGCAGCTCACCATGCTGTCTCTGCCTCCGCCGCCATCTTGGATCTCCCATTCAAGATTTTTTCCAGAGCTTACTTCAGTATTGCAATTTAAGGCATGAATTTGTTCTTCAGTTCTTTCCACTTGAAAAATGCTAGGCAAGTTCTTCCCTTTTTATTTTCTCACTCCAGCTCTTTGCACATTTCATTATAATGCTTTGCTTTGTCTTCACAACTGCTCTTTGAAGTCTTATGTTCATTACTTTTACTTCAGCCTTTCATTCTTTGGTTTTGGCTTCTCAATGGTTTAGTGCAATTTTCAGAGCCTCTTCTCTGATAACAAGTATAGTGTTTGCTTTCTTCACTATTTTTGTAACCACCTTTTACTTTTTTCGTGGGTGAAGCAGGCTGCTCCTTGGAGGCATGGATTTTGAAGCTCCATCTCACATATTTTGGACTTGTTGCCAGAAGAGATCAGTCCTTAGAGAAGGACGTCATACTTGCAAGAGTGGAGGGACTGCACACGAGAAGACCCCTGATGAGATGGATTGACTCAGTGACTGAAGTAATGGGGGTAGGCAAGTCAGAGTCAGTGGAATTTGCTGAGGATAGAGCAGGGTTTAGAGATGTTGTGCATAGGATTGCTAGGAGTCACACTTGACTCAACGGCGCATGACAACAACATCAAGCATATCTTTGATGTCATCCCTCAAGCCATCTGGTCTTCAATTATTAGTGTTAAATTCATCAAACCTATTTTTGTGATAATTTTTAAATTTAGATGGAATATACTCAAGGTCATATTACGGTTCTTGTGAACTTACCTTTGGTTGGGTTTGGGTTTTTTTCCCAGGTGAGGTCCATCTGTGTAGTGCTTTTTTAAAAAAAGAGGTTTTTGCAATTGATAAATCATTGATTGTGCAGAATCCAAGCATTCTATCTCCAACCTCATTTCTGTTATCAAGTCCAGGAGAGTCTTTGAAATCGTATGAATATCTGAAAGAAGGTCCATTCTGGGACCAACCTCCACATAGTTTGTGGCGGAAGTTCTGGTGACATGGTGGTAAGAATCTGTGTTGCAATTTCCAGGGGATGCAGTTTGACTACACCAGCTGCTCCGCGGAAGAAGGATGGGCAATCTCCTCCCAGGCAATTAACTGCCTCAAAAATCCACTGGAGGGTCAGCTATGGATCAGTTCTGACTTGATGGCACACAAAGCAACTACACAGTATGAGATAATTAAAAAAAGTTTTTAGCATTGTTTTCAGTGTTTCTAGCTGCTCCTCAAAATGTATGGCTTTTGTTAATTTAGTAAGAGAGTTCACAAACTGAGAGAAAAGAAGTAACAGAGTGGAAACTAGGAAAGTTTCTTGTAAGCCAAACAACAAGACAATTAGCAACAGTTGGCAAGCAGTATTAGAAGACAAAGAAGAAGGGAGGGTGAGAGAGAGAGAAAAAAGTGAATAGAAAAAGAGAGGAGGTCTTCTCCGGTTGCATTTGTTGAGCTGTGACTAACAGTGAAAAAACCTGCTCTGGTCGCTCTGGGCAGAAGTTACACGTCAACGCAAAGGCAGGGGCTTTGAACCCACTAGATGCTCTAAGGGAGAAAAACGAGCAATCTCCTTCCATGTGATTTATAGCCTCTGAAAACTCACTGGAGGGTCAGCTATGAGTCTGTTCTGACTCAATGGCTGTGAACTGTAAGTTCACTGTTTCTAAAGGAAGAACTACAAATTCACCATGTTTCTACAAACGGGCATAGATCTGGCTTCTGTTTCCATATTGACCACTAGGTGGCAACATAAGCCACCTCACGCAACATAAGCCACCAATATATACAGACCGGCAGGAAAGGGATGGTGCAGAAGTACACCATTGATACCTCATAAATATTGTGTATAAGTACATATTAGAATACACACCATATGGACAACCGAAACATCTTTACAATGTTCGTCCGACCGAGCAATTTCTGGACTTAAAAATGAGCAAAAATTGAGGAACTATAAGTTCTTTAGACCCCAGACACTAATTTTAAAATATAATTTTACTGTCGGTACCTTGCAGACTAGCCATTACATTGTAAATGTTTGCATGGAGAAAGCTTTAATTTCCAATTTGATATACCAAGAGTATGTGCCCTTCCCACTTTCGCCCCTCGTGTTGGGGATTTCTTCAGCCTTAAGCCAGAGTGGGAATTCTGATATCAAGGTTAAAGACTATGGGCTGCTTTCTCCTCCTCTCCCCAGTCTACGACAATCTGTTTCTAATTTCAATGGTGCTTCCATGCTAATTCCAGTCTCTCCCTGTCCCCAAAGCACCAGAAACATGTCTGTGACCCCCCATGATGATCTAGAAACCATGTAGCTTTTATAAAGTTTCCAAGGGCTTTTATTTATTTTTTTTTTTAGTTAGCTTTTGTTTTACTGTAACTTACAACAGGACACAGTCAAGGGGTGGGGAACCCACTAAACAAAGAGAAAGTTTCAATATTTCAAACAATTCCACAATAAATACTCTCACAAAGAGAGTTGTCCTGGCGTTCATTCATTGGACTACAATTGAAGTTATGCTTTGATGGTTCCCGTTTTACAGCCACAGATTCCTTTTGTTGACATCTCTGGCGACTCCTTGAAACTCTCAATCCTTGGGGCCAGAGGTGTATTTATTGACATTCTCACCCCTGTCCAGACATCTTTTAGATAAAATGACCATCCAAAAATATAAATATTTTTACTTTGCACATTATGGCATCTTATGAAAACTACAACCACACCTTCCTAGCTTTCCTGATGAAAATTGGTCTTTGATGTGCTCAGTTGTATTTTGTTTTGTTTTCTTTCTCCTTCAGTTTCTTCTCTGTCTCCATTCAACAGAGCAAGATTACACACACGACCTTGCCTCCTCTTGTTACAGTTGGCTCCTGCTGTTTGGCGCTAGCGAGCCACGTCCCACTCACAGTGAACTTGCACACAGCTAAAGGAAATCCCATCCTTCACCATGCCCATAGTCTCTGCTGCGCTTCCCATCCATCCTTGCAATCACGGTATCAATTCATCTTGTGGAGAGTCTTCCTTTTTCACTGCCTTTCCACTTCTCCAAGCACAATGCCCTTCTCCAGCGACTGGTTCCTCCTCCCCGCTATAAAATCAGTAATGTTGCTGAATAACCTCTCACAGTTGGTGATGGAAACTTCAGTAGTACGAGAAATTGGTCAATGACAGCCTGCCACACCTCCCATCTTCAAGTGACACCCAGGACACTGTGCAACCTGCTATACCTCAGACACACACCAGCCTATGAGTTATGCTTTTGGCTGTACTGTAAGAGATTTCTCCATCATCCCTTCTTCCTCTTGTTCCTCACCTCCATTTCTTTAATTTTTTTTTTTAGTCTATAAATATGTGCTGACTGTTTTGGGATGTTGTTGTTTGTTTCTATGTGCCAACAAGTCGTTTGCAACTCATAGTGATCCTGTGTACAACAGAACCAACCTTATTGTCTCTGACACACATACCCCCATTACAGCAATCATTGAGTCAATACGTCTCATCCAGGGTCTTCCTCTCTTGCACTTTCTCTCCACCCTCCTAAACAAGATGCCCCTCTCCAAGGACTGGTTCTTCCTTGCAACATGCCCAAAGTACGTCAGACGAAGCTTCGGAGTCCTTGCCTCGAAGGAGCAGCCTGGTTTCACCATCTCCAGGATGAACCTGTTTGTTCTCCTGGCAGTCCATGGTATATTTAATACTCTTCTCCAACACCATAGCTCAAAGGCATCAATTCTCCTTCTATCATCTCTAGTCATTGTCCAGCTTTCTGATGTATAGCAAGTAATTGCGAATACCATGGCCTGGATCAGACTCACCTTTGACTCCAGACTGACATCGTTGCTCTTCAGTACTCTGGAGAGATCCCTGACAGCAGACTTTCCCAATGAAATTCATCTTTTTCTTTCCTGGCTGCTGGTGCCAAGAGTGTTGACTGTGAAGCCAAGCAAACTGAAGATGTTAACAATCTCAGTCTCTTCAACATCTATCACAATGCTGCCAGTCGGCCCAGTGGTGAGAATCTTTGTCTTCTTAATGCTGTGCTTCAATCCATAGTGAAGGCTACAGACCTTGACCTGCAGCGAACGCTTCAGATTCTCCTTAGTTTCAGCAAGCACCGTTGCGTCATCTGCATAATACTGGTTGTTGATGAGTCTTCTTCCAATCTTAATGCCACATTCTTCCTCACACAGCCCAGCCTCCTGGAAGATCTGTTCTGTATCTAGATTTAAAAAGTATGGAGATAGGACACATCCTGAAATGAGATTTATGAGAGGAAACATCAGATATATTTTTAATCCCCCCATGTTTTTCTTCTTCAAGAAGGAAAGTGCTCCTTTTTTAGAAAGGTAAGCTTTTTCTTACTAGAGCAGGAAATGAAGAAGAGGTGAAGCAAACAATGGGGAAGAAACTGAGTTTGCAGTAGAGCTGACAGCTCATAGACTGAGAAACAAGAAGGGAACAGTGTGATGATGCACAAGGTATGCCTCACATCCAGGAGGTCCCGTGGTATGTTCTTCAGGAATTTCCTAGCTAAGAAATCTTTTCCAACTTAAATTCGTAAGTGTAATTCCAGGTTGATGTGATGAACATTTTAAAATGAGAGAGAGAGAGAGAGCGAGAGAGCAAGAGAGAGAGAGAGAGAGAGAGAGAGCAGATACTGTTCATATTTCAGTCTTTCATCAGTCCATGTTGGATCATTATCTAGCTGCCAGCTTCATCGTCCTTCTAGTCAAGGATGGTCTGTGGTTGCTGGAATCTATTCTGGTTTAGAAACAACACCTAACTTGGAAATAACAACCTGGCGAGCAATCCTTCAACTCAGCTCAACTCAACGCAGCATATTGCCACCAAGTCAGAGCCAACTCACAGCTAACCATTGAGTGGGTTTCAGAGACTCTCAATGCTACAGGAGGAGACTGGCCATTTTTCTCCTATAGGGCAGCTACTGTATTCAAACCATGTGCCTTTGAGTTGACAGAACAACTCTTTACCCGCTAGACTAACATAGCTCCCTGAAAAGTCTTTAGCCCTTAAAAATGACTGGTAAGAAGAAAAAAAAATTTAATTCTAAGAAATAGAAGAACAATACTACTGTGTTCTATTAGGGAGGTAGCTCTGAGATTTGTGTTATATGGAACCCAGAGTTATCAGTAGGGTTTCTTTCTTATTGCTCATCATGATAACTAACTCAGTAACACAGACATTATTGATGGTCAACAGGCACCAAAAACCTGTCGCTTTTTACTAAATATCTTTTTTATCTTGAATTGAAAATGTACCTTTAATATGCATGCAGTATATAATGCATCTTTGTTACTGTTATGTATCATCAAGTCAGAACGGACCCATAGCTGACCCTCCAGTGGGTTTTCAGAGGCAGGAAATTGCATGGTAGGAGATTGCTGGTGGGTTTGAACCACATGTCTTTGGGTTGACAGCACAGTTCCTTACGACTAAGCTACCAGAGCTCCCTATGATACATACAGCATAACAAAATACATGGGAATCAAATGTTTATCAGTAAGTCTTGTCACCAGTACACTACCAGTGTCTAGGTCTGGGGGAAGTCCAAAGAATTAGTTGGTGTTGTAATTGTTAGGTGCTGTAGAGTCCACTGTGAATTCTAGTGACCTTACATTACCAAATAATGGATCTGAACCTTGCCATTTCCTGTGCCATCCTCACTATCTCGGCTAGACTTGAGCCCATTGATAAAGTTACTGTGTTAATACATCTTGTTGAGGGTCTTCCTCTCTTTCCCTGACTCTCCAGCTCTCCAGCCTTCTAAGTATGAAATCTTTTTCCAAGGACTGGTCCCACCTAACAACATACCTAGAGTATGTGAGATGAAGTTTTCTATCCTTGCATGTAAGAATCATACTAGTTACACTCTCTCTAAGACACATTTGCTTGTTGTTTTGACAGTTCATGGGATATTCAGTACTCTTCTCCAACATCTCAGTTCAAGCATAACTATTCTTCTATCACCTTATTCATTGTCCAACTTTCAGATACATAGCAAGTAAGTTAAAAGACTACAGCTTAAATCAGACACACCTTAGTTTTTAAACTGAGAAAGTTTTTTTAATATGTTAGAATTGACACACCTCACCCTTGAGTTGTTTAAGGGTCAACTCTCTATAAATAAAGAAATGTTCATCTATGTTTTATGGTAAATATGTTTACCTACATTTTATTAACTATGCAAAACATCTGACTGTGTACATCATAGCAAATTATGGATTCCATTGAGAAGAATGGAAATCCCCAAACTATTAATTGTGCTCTTGCCAAACCTATACCCAGACTAAGAAGCTGTTGTCTGAACAGAACAAAGGAACAGTATAAGATTTAAAATTTAAAAAGGAGCAAGAGACACAGAAAGACTTTTCATAGAGGAAGACATTCAGATGGCCAACAGACACATGAAGAAATGCACAAAATCACTGGCAATAAGAGAAATGCAAATCAAAACCACAATGAGACACCATCTTACACCAGTAGCAGTGGCAAAGTTTATCAGGGAAGCAAGTAACAAATGTTGGAGAGGATTCAGAGAGAAAGAAATTCTGATACTGTAAAATGGTACAACCATTCTGGAAAGCACTTTGACGTTTCCTCAAAAAGCTGAATGTAGATATTCCATATGACCCAGCTATTCCACATACCCTGAGAATATGAGAATTGAGTCACAGAGACTTGTACACCAATGTTCATAGTAGCATTATTTACCATCACAAGAACATAGAAACAGCCCAAATGTCCAACCACAATGTAATAGACTGAGAAAATATGGTACATGATAAAATACAATGCAGCATGCAGGAGCAATGATTTTGTAAATGACTAGCTAATTTGGGACAGACTGGGGAGCAATTGTGGTAAGTAAATTCAGTCTCATAAGGACAAATACTGTATAAAACCATTATTGTAGAAGGTGTACAAGGATCCAAGGTGGGGAGAGGAGAGTATAATGGTGAAGATGGGGAGGGGTTAATCATAGAGTTTCATAATTTGATGGGTTGAGGGAGAGATGGGTAAAGGAAAGGGAAATATTCAGTGTGAAAAACAATGTATAAGAACGTTTTAAGTAAAGTAGTATAAGATAAAATTTCATTAAAAAGAAAAGTTTAGCAGTAAAAATGAAATAAAATAAAGATGTGAGAGTTATGTTTTTTCTCCATACCATATATTCAATCTGTATGCTGAACAAATACTCAAGAATCTTGCCCAGTCTTGGCCAATGAACTTCTGAGTGTCGGAAGTGCGCTATATTAACTGGCAGGGTTTCACTAACACCAGGAGGGCTTGCTCTATGATTGGAGTTTGATAGTACTTGCTGCCACATGTGTGGAAAAAAAAAATTAAGAATCTTGTGACGTCAGGATAGGAGAAAGACACATCAACAACATGTGTCAACAACACATTGTGCAGATGGCATAAGTTTTTTTATCAAAAGTGAGGAGGACTTGAAACATTTGCAGCAGAAGATCAAGGACTTCAGCCTTCAATATGGATTACATCTCAATACCAAGAAGACAAAGACCCTCATCATTGGACCAATAGGCAGTATCATGATAGATGGAGAAAAGATTCAAGTTATCAACAATTTTCTTTTACTTGAATCCACAACCAACACCCAAGGTGCCAGTTGTCAAGAAATCAAGACATGTTGCATTAGGAAATCTGCTGTCAAGGACCTTTTCAAAAGGCTAACAGTAATGATGTCAGTTTAAAGACTAAGATACACCTGATTCAAGCCGTGATATGTGCCATTGCTTCCTGAAAGCTGAACAATGAGTTAGAATGAGAGAGGAATTGATGCTTTTGCATTGTAGTGTTGTAATAGAGTACTCAATATCCCACGGACTGCTGAAAGGACAAACAAGTCTGTCTGGGAGAAAGTGCAACCTGGTTGCCTGTTAACACAAGGATGGTGAAACTTCATCTCACACATATTTGGGGCATATTGTCAGGAAGGGCCAGTCCTTGGAAAAGGAAATCATTCTAGAAAAAGTGGAAGGTCAGAGGAAAACCTCCAACAATCTGGATTGTCATAGTGGCTGTAATAGTGGGCTCAAGTGTATCAGGTAGCATGAGAATGGTACAGGACAGAGCAAGGTCCACATCTGTTATTGATAGCATTGCTGTGAGTTATAACTAACTTGATGGCACCTAGCAACAATGATCATTTATAAATAAATTTATTTGAAAATAAGTTAAGCCTTGGCTATTATTATATATGAATATTGTTATTGTTGTTGTTGTTATGTACCATCAAGTCATTTGCGACTCATAGCGACCCTATGTACAACAGCCCTAAACCCTGCTCTGTCCTGTGCCAATTACACCGTCTCCGATACGCCCATCCCAATTACCCCAGTCACTGAATCAATCTACCTCATAAAGGGTCTTCCTTTCCTGTATCGTCCCTCCACTCTCCCAAGCATGATGTTCCTCTCTAAAGATTGGTCCATCCTTGCAACATGCCCAAAGTATGTCAGACAAAGCTTCAGAATCAGCTATGCTTTTATATGGTTTCACTTTCATAGTTCCCTTAAATTTTTAAATTAATTTTTTATAGTGCTTTAATTACAAAGTTTGTATATATTGTTTTTCACACAGAATCTTTCCCATTTTCTTTACCCATCAAATTGAGATTTGTACACCAATGTTTATAGCAGCATTATTCACCATTGCAAGAATATGGAAACAACCCAAGTGTCCAACCACAATCGAATGGATTGGGAAATTATGGTATAAGCACATGATGGAAAACTATGCAGGTCGCAGGAGCAATGATTTTGTAAATCACTACCTAATTTGGGAGAGAGTGGAGAACATTATGCTAAGTGAACTAACTCAGTCCCACAAGGATAAATACTGTACAAGACCACTGTTGTAGAAATAGAAAGAAAAGTAGTAAAATAAAAGGTATATGAGGATCCAAGGGGGGAGAGGGTAGGAGCAGAGGGATGAGGACAGACAAGGGGATAATCATAGTTCCCTTAAATTTTTACTTCTATTGTAGATTTCTGGTTAGCTATCTCTCTCTTTGTAAGAGAGCAAATACAATGATCAGTATAACAGTGATCATTCTGAAGTAAAAGAGAAACGAAGAATGATGCCTAACTACTATCCAGACAAGTGATTTCATTCTCTTCTTCCTAACTATTGCTCATTGCAGTTGAGATAAGGTGGCAGAAAAGATAAAAAGATGCCATAAATTAGATTATATCACTTTGTACTGGAAAACTGGTTTAATAATAATCTGAAATAAACGGAAACATAAACAGTCATATATAAAACCTGTTCCACCGCAACAGACACAAAAAATATACCAAATCTTATCACTAACGTAACTATCTCTAGCTACCAGTAGAGCTACTTTCAGGTACTTGAATGTCTTTCCTATGTTGACCGCAAAATACTGTTCAGAATTAAAAGCAAAATTTCCAGTATTGGGGGAAGATAAAGGTGAAAGATTCGTCTTGAAGTCTAGTTAGCAATAAGCTTCAACTTGTTTCTATGAGTTCGAACCTACTTGAGGGCAGTAATTTTGAGTTACTGAGACTCCACATTGTAGCAGAACTTCTATCTGTATTCTTCCTTCTTTCCTATCCCTTCCTGCCTTCTGAGATTTGTCCCTGAGCAAATGCTTCCTCTCTGAACTTGTATAACTTATTGCTCTAAGAAGTGTATTCTTCTTTCTAAATTGTTGTTGTTGTTGTTGTTACATGTCGTGGAGTCAGCTGTGACTCATATCGACCCTATGCACAATACCTCTGAACCCTGTCCTATCTTGAGCCAATCTCACTGCCTCCAACATGATGTGATCACCTAAGGTTGTTGCTGTGTGTCGTCAAGTTAGAAATGACCCTTAGCTGACCCCTCCAACTGGTTTTCAGAGGCAGTAAATCTCACAGGAGGAGACTGCCCATTGTTTGTCTGGAGGTTAAGCCATAAAAAAGATTTTAGGTCTTGACTTGAAGAGAGAGTAGGGTCATAGTCTCAGAAGTCCTACCAGTCACTGTCAGACCAGAAAGCTGAAATGTTTTCTATTATTTTGAGTTTAGTTCCACATTTTTTTCTGCCAGTCTTTCAAAGACCTTGTGTTGTAATTCTTGTCACAACTGTCCGCAGTGGTAACCGGATTCTTCTGTCTGGTCTTGAGGTCTTGGAGACAGATAATCTTTGATTTTCTTCACTCCGCTTTTTTCTGAATTAGAAAGGACCAAGAGAGCTACACCTTAGATGGCTTCTCAAAAGCTTTCAAAAGCTCAGTCACTACTCATTAAAATAGGAAGTGGACTGTTGTCTTTAAAGCCTATATTTTGTCAATTAACCTTATTGGCTCTAGAGACCACAGGATCTTGAAGATGAAGATCAGCACTTCATGCCCTGAAGGTGACCTCAAACTATTTTTTTCGTGTATGTATCTTTGATTGACTATGCAAAGACATTTGATTGTGTGAATTATGGCTGACATTGTATAGAATGGGAAACTCAGTTGTGCTCATCAAACTCCATACGTAGACCAAGTAGTGATTATCCAAATAGAACAAGGGAACGGTGCACCATTTAAAATCGGGAAAGGGTGTGTCAGGGTTGTATGCTTTCTCTGTACCTATTAAATTTGTATGCGGAACAAATCATTAAAGCGTATAGACTATATGAAGAAGAATGTGACATCGAGATTGGAAGAAGACTCAATAATAACCTGCATTATGCAGAAGCCTGAAGCTTTTTTGCTGAAAGGGCTTGAAACCCTTGCTGCAAAAGATTAAAGACTGCAGCCCTCAACAGCGAGAAAACAAAAATCTGCACCCCTGGAATGATAGGCAATGTTATGATAGATGAAGAAAAGATTGAAAAGCCTCCTCAGACGCATGAAATTTATTTCTCTTTCATTGTTCTTTAAATCTGTATTTCCCTTTGGCTGGTAACTTGTTTATCTTATGGTTTTCCTCTCACTTTTGTTATATCTACCTTTTTCCTTTAAGCGCTACTTGTCTTTGAAAGGATTGCAAATCATGACAGCCTCGGGGGCCGTAACTGTGCTCCATAGCATTTTCAGTGGCTCACTTCCTAGAAGTACATCTTCAGTCTTGTTTTCCATAATACTTCTGGATTGACTATTTGTCAATTTAAAATCAAGGTGAACAACTTCCTTACCTCTTATATATTGAATGTACTGTGGGGATATATTGAGAATTGTTTGCTGAAGATAAAACAGAATTTTTCAATTTTTATAAAAGTCAGAAAAACTGACTACCACAGTTGACTGAATCCCCGGCATTATCAAAGCTGATTGAGGTGACAGAATCTATGGCATATGTTGAATACTGTTCCTAGCTGCCTTCAAGTTCATGCTGATTCATGTTGACTCTACCTACAGCAAAAGTAAACCCTGTCTGCTCCTTTGTCACCCTTCCAAACTCTCCTATACTTGGTTCAAGTCACTGTGTCAATCTCTCTCTTTGAGGACCTTCCTCTCCTTTGTTGAT
>NW_006399767.1:7752725-7756825 GCF_000299155.1 Elephantulus edwardii | reverse complement strand
TTTAATAAAAAATAAATTTTTATTTTATATTGTTTGTTTACAAAGTTCATATGTATTGTTTTTCACACTATCCCTTCAATCACATTGTACTTCACACAGTCATTCCCATTCATTATATTTTATAAAATTAATTAACATTGAACTATGCCCACCATTAACCTATCTTTCCAGATCTCTGCTTTATCTTTTCCATTCCCTATATCCACCCCACCCTCCACCCACTAAATTGTGTAACCCTCTGACTTCCCCCTGCCCATCCTCACCCCTTTGTTCCTACCCTCCCCCTACATATCCTCATGTTTTACTTTACATGTTTTACTAGTTATCTTTTTATTTCTACAATAATGGTCTTATACAGTATTAGTCCTTATAAGACTGAGTTAGTTCACTTAGTGTAATGCTCTCCAGTCTCTCCCAAGTTACGCAGTAATTTGGAAAATTTTTGCTCCTGAGTGCTACATAGTACTCCATCATGTAAATGTACCACAATTGCTCAATCCATTTGATTGTGATTGGGCATTTGGGTTGTTTCCATATTCTTGTGATGGTGAATAATACAGCTTTGAGCATTGGTGTAAAAATCTCTGTTTTGTCTCAATTATAATTTTCTAATTCCATGCCATGGAATAGCTGGGTCATATGGAATTTCTACAATCAGCTTTTTGAGAAAGTACCAAACTGCCTTCCAGAGTGGCTGTAACCATTTTATAATCCCACCAATAGTTTATGAGAGTTTCTATCTCTCCACATCCTCTCTAACATTTATTACTTGCTATCCTGTTAAACTTTGCCATTGCTACTGGAGTGAGATGGTATCTCATTGTGGTTTAGATTTGCATCTTCCTAGTTGCCAATGATGATTTTGAGCATTTCTTCATATGTCTTTTAGCCATGTGAATGTCCTCCTTTGTGAAAAGTCTTTCCATGTCTTTTGGCCATTTTTCCACCCTTTTGGAAAAAGTTTTTTATATGCACAGGGATTTAATCTTTAGAAGGTCCCATTCATCAATTTTATCCTCTCCTGGTTATATATATCTGGCTATAATTTTCAGCCTTTTTATACTGTGGGTTAGACTTTCTAAGCTTGGTCCCATTTTGTCTTTTATGATGTTTATGGTTTGGGGCTTTACCCCTACATCTCTGTTCCACCTTGTGTTGATTTTTGTGTATGTGAGAGGTGTGTATCCTGCTTCAGCTTTTTGCAGATAGCAGTCCAGTTTCGCCAGTCCCATTTTTTGAAGAGGTTATCATTTCCCCATTTGGAAGGTTTTGTTTCCTTGTCAATTTACCATAGATAGATGGATTAATTTCTGGGTTCTCAAACTATTTTTACACTCTAAAATAAAAGTTTCTTTATTTTGTTTTCAAAAAAACAGCACAACTTATAAATAAAATTTAATTTTATAGTCCTCTAAGGAATGGAAGTTGAGAAAATGAGCTTGATATAAAAAAATTTGAAACAAGGGAAACAAAAACTTTCAGCTTCAATGGGAAGTACTTAAATGTGGTTTTTAAGCATATGTTGTTGTTGTTGTTATGTGCCGTTGAGTCATTTGTGCTCATAGTGACCCTGTGTACAACAGCTCTGAACTCTGCTCTATTTGAGCCAAACTTATCATCTCTGACACACCTCCCCTCATTACTCCAGTCACTGAATCAATCCATCTCATTGAGAGTCTTCCTCTTTTATGCTGTCCCTTCACCCTTCCAAACATCATGTTCCTTTCCAAGGACTGGTCCCTCCTTGCAACATGCCCAAACTATATAAGACAAAGTTTCAGTAAGTATCACAAGGGAATACTGGTAGCTCCATAGTAAGGACTTGCATGGCCAACTCAAAGGCACTAGCTCTCAGGCAGAGAAAGATCAGCAATCTCCTTCCATGGGATTTACTTCCTCTGAAAACCCACCCAAGGGTCAGCTATGAGTTGGTCCTGATGCAATGGTACATAATTACAACATGAGTCACCAGGAGGTGATAACAACAGCTTTGATTTGTTGTTTTTTTAATTCTGTTTCCTTCTTTTCCATTAGGTAGAAAGCTAGAAGCAAATGTTATTTTAGAATGACACATTTCTAGTTTAACCAAAGTTCTCAGACATTGACTCCTATCTCCACGCGGATTGTAAAACAGTGTTTCCTGAAACAGAAATAAAGGTACAGAAAAATCTTTCCTATATTAAGCATAATTACTTCTTGTAACCAGTGAAAAAAGGGGACTTCCCCCCAATTATCAGGCCTCTTGACTAGGGCTGTTACCACTTTGTGGCCAGAAATGCTTTGAGTCTGGATAATCCTGGCGAACCCTCTTTTGCCTTGGATAATCATTAACCAACATATCAAACTCAGGTCGTTTACAACAAGACCATGTTGATTTTCTCTTCCCAGAACCACAAAGGGGGAAGGGAAGGGAGATCTGGGAGTAGGTCAATAAAAAAAGAAACTCCATTTCCTCTATTTTTTTGAACTGGTTAGTTTTGTGTTTCCTGGGTCTTCTCAAGAAAGAGTCTAAATGAATGTCAATGATGTATTATGCTAATTTTAAGCAAGCAGAAGTTTCTGCAAGGATCCAAATCCCAAAGTTAACAGCACATATTGATGAAAGATGAGAAAATAAAACAAGAAGCCAGGAATAAGTCAGTACATATTAATTAGACACTGAAAGTGTACTTAGCAATGGTGTCAAAATTTTCTCTTTTGTTACCTGTGTTTGGCTTGAAGCTTTATATAGTAGAGCTTCACTTTAATACTATTTGCTTTTGATTTTGCTATTTTGCCAATATTTTTGGCAAGCAGTGTCTCCTTCTTTATATGTTTTATTCCATTATTGTTTATGTCACAAAGAAAACTGGGTAGATTATTCCCCTTCCCATTCCCACTGATGAGTGGTTTGGAAGCAATTCCACTTCCAGGTGTTGTATCATATGCCCAATAAACCATAGCATCAGGGCTCAACTATTTTGAAGTGCCCAGAAATCAGCTGTGGGTGGCTGAAACCTTCTGAACTTCTGAACTCTGAGTCACTCCCCTGGAATGGATTGAAGGCAGTTTCCTGGTTATAACACAGATTCGTTCCTAAGTGTCAAATGTGCAGGTAAGTCAAAACAGGTGCACTTGGTTCTGTTTCGCCTGACTTTGGTGCAAACAAGAGTAGCCTTGGTGTATTTTGTAACTTATCAGGCTGCTAACAGAAAGGTTGGTGGTTTGAACCCCACCCCTCCCCAGCTGCTTCTCAGAAGAAAGATCATCAGTCTTGTCCCATAAAGATTTACAGCCTCATAAATCTGATTATGGGGGAATCACCATGAGTTAGATGCAATTCCACAGTAGCTATGGGTTTCATTTAAAAAGAAAAAAGGCTCCATGTCCTTTCCTATTATTTGGAATAAAGACTCTAAGCCTTTTCAATTATGTGAGGACTACATGATTATAAGAAAGCATTGTGTTAGGCTGGTTGGTCATTCAATCCACCAAGCACACTAAAGGAAACACATAGATGATATCCTGCCATGCAGTTGTATATAAACTTGGAAATCTGGTATTTTAGTTTTACTTTGGCCCAAATAGACCCATTGACAGTGATTATTATAGTTCTTACTTTTAGTGATGGGTTCAATCATTCAAAAGTGAGGACAATTTTACAAAACTAAAAGACAAGATAGAGTTTTCAGTAATCAGGGAACTGAAAGTGAAAAATAATGTAAAGGTTAAGAAGCCATAGTGTTTGGGTTGTTGCTGTTGCTGTTGTTAAAGTGCCATTGAGTCAACTATGAATCACTGTGATCCTATGGATTATAGATCTGAACCTTATCCTGTCCTGTGTCATCGTCATGATCTCTGATATGCTTGAGCCCATTGTGATGGTCACTATGTGAATTCATCGTGTAGAGAGCTGTCATCTCTCTCATCGGCCACCTTTCCCCCCACATTCTGTCTTTTTCCAAGGGCTGGCCCTGCTAGCAACTTACCCAAAGTCTATTAGACAAAGTCTCACAAAGAGGCACCCTGCTTGCACTTCCTCCCAGACAGTCTTGTTTGTTCTTTTGATGTTGTTGTTGTTGTTGTTGTTGTTATGTGCCGTCGAGTCGCCTGCGACTCAT
>NW_006399767.1:7748302-7752069 GCF_000299155.1 Elephantulus edwardii | reverse complement strand
AGGCACACTTTAGTCTTTAAACCATTATCCTTGCTCTTTAGCACTTTGGAGAGGTCCTTGACAACAGATTTTTCCCGATACAATGTGTTTTGTTTTTTAAATTTATTATTAATTTCAATGAAAATTTACAGAGACTTTGGATTTCCATTCATTCATTGTTGCACTTTTCTCCTCTCCCAGCCCTCCCCCCTAGTACACTACCCTCTTGGAAAAGTTAGAAAAAAAATTATTTCGTTGTACAATGTGTTTTCATATCCTGACAGTTGTTACCATGGGTGTTGATTGTGGATTCAAGTAAAAGGAAATTGTTAACAGCTTCAATCTTTTCTTCATCTATCATGATGTTGCTTATTGAATTGTTTATAATTATTCATGATTATTCAACATTATTTTCTCCATCAATCATGATATTGTTTATTTGAACTCTATATTATTGTTATTCTAGTTGCCTCGCCTACTGAGTTTATAGCCTGTCAAAGTTTAAAAGTATTTCTTTAGCTGTCATTTTCATTGGTTATTACCTTTAGCATTATTATCTCAGTCCTGAGAGATAGTCGGAGTAAAAAAAGGGGACAGATCAATGAAATCATAGTCAGTAGCAAGATAAGAACTAAATTATGTTACTTGTTCTTCATTTTGCGTTCTAATACATACTAATCCAGATAGCACATTAACCAAAGTAAAATAAAAACATTTCTATTCAAGGTGTATTAACTTATCTCCACTGCTAATATGGGGTTCCCCCCGAAATCAATACCATCCTCTGGCAGTTATCTATTATATTATTACATTTTTAAATAAAATTTTCATTTTATACTGGTTTATTTACAAAGTTCATATACATTGTTTTTACACCAGATCATTCCCATTTCCTTTACCCACCCCACCCTACACTCATCAATATGTTTGCACTCTTCCTGGATTATACCCTTGATATCCTCCCACAACTCGGCTGGTCTTCGCTCATTAGTGTTCGAGGCCAGGGACATATACCTTTTACTTGCTGGTCTGCCTGATACTTCTCTAAATCTGAACATTCAGATTAAGACAGATTAGGAAGAAGGATTGGCCATCCACTTCTGAAATAGCAGGCCTCTGAAAACCCTATGTACAACAGAACACATGTAGATAACAGAAAGGGCAACTGAGGTTGAGCTTTCAAGTATGGATACACAAAGGAAGAGTAACAGTTGTAAACAGACACTAGTGATTGGGACATGGAATGTGAGAACCATGAATGTAGGAAAATTAGATATTGTTAAGGAAGAAATGGAACGCATAAATATTGACATACTAGGCATTGGTGAGATGAGATGGACTGGCATGGGGCATTTTGAGTCGGATGATCATATGATATATTACTCTGGAGATGAAAGGGTGAGGAAAAATGGGGTTGCTTACATAGTTAAAAAAGTCATTGCTAGATCCATCTTGAAGTACAGTATTGTGAGTGACAGGATAATATCCATACGCATACAAGGAAGTCCAGTGAATACCACTATCATTCTGTAATACGCACCAACAACCAGAGCCAAGGAAGAAGATATAGAAGATTTTTTTTACCAACTTTTACAATCGGAGATTGATCGAACATGCAATCAAGATGCATTGATAATAATGGGTGACTGGAAGCAAAAGTTGGGAAAAGAGAAGAAGATTTAGTAGTTGGAAAACATGGACTTGGTGAAAGAAATGGAGCTGGAGAGAGAATGATCGAGTTTTGCACAATCAATGACTTATTCATAGCAGATACGTTTTTAAGAGACATAAATGCAGCTTATATACTTGGATTTCACCTGATAGTATGCATAGGAATCAGATCGATTACATCTGTGGAAAGAACCGCTGAAGAAGCTCATTATCAGCTGTGAAAACTAGGCCAGGGGCTGATTGTGGAACAGACCACCAACTACTCATATGCAAGTTCAAGCTGAAGTTGAGGAAAATTAAACCAAATCCAAGGCAACCAAAATAAGACTTTGAGTCTATCCCACCTGAATTTCAGAACCACATCGGGTTAGGTAGTGATTTTCAAAATCATTGTTCCTGCATGCTACGCTGCATGTCATGTAGTATTCCATCATGTGACTATGCCATTTCTCAAGTCATTTGATTGTGGTTGAACATTTAGGCTGTTTCTATGTTCTTGAGATGATGAATAATGCTGCATTCACTCATCATGATGAATATGATTCCATTTTATAAGCCAAGCCAGTTACCATACCACTGATTCCAACTCATTCTGACCCTGTGTATGTCAGAGTAGATCTGTGTTAGAGGTTTCAATGGCTGATATTTCAAAAGTAGATCACCAGGTATCTCTTCCAAGGCACTCAAACCTACAACCTTTTAATTAACTGACTCCTTGCATTTGATGTCTCATCTAAATAGCATTTGCACTATCTTCTCATGGATACAGTAACAGCTGGGTGAAAAGCCTTCTTACTGTTTTTATTATTATTAAGCTTCACTGGGATTTCCATGAGCCCTGGTGGTATAGTGGTTTGCATGTTATACTACTAACCAATGGTACATAGTTCAAATGCACCAGTTTCTCTGAAGCATAAAGATAGGCAATCTTTTCCTGTAATGATTTACAACCTGGGAAATCCCCTGGAGCACCTCTTGAGTCTGAGTCACCTCACTGGCTGTTGTACTAGGCTTTGTTGTTACTTACTTCAAGGCAGACTTTAGTCTGATGTAATACTAGAGTTTTACTTTTGAGAGGCTTCAAATTCTGTAACTTTATTTCTATCACTCTCTCCACTACAGCCCTAAAGATGGTACTAGAAAGAGGTTCCCTGAACTACTTACAAACTCACATTAAGAGCTAACGATAAAGTACCCTAAATCTCACCTAACAGGCATCCTCAAAAGGGAAGCAAAACTTGCCAAGTTCCCTGTCCTACATGGACGGTGGCCAGACGACCTTAGGATCATTTGCGTTCTTACAGCCCATGAAGTTTGACTTGTACTTTCTGTGACATTCTTTGGTTTTGCAGTCACAGAAATGAGACTGAGTTTTAGAGTTTCTTTTATTTGTACTAACTGAGATCTCTCTCTTAGAAGAACTGTTCATCACTCATGTCCCAGCCTTCCTAATCAGGATTGAAAAAAAAACAGTTACACAAAGATGGGGTTAGTAAGGCTTTATATATTGAAGTATCCCACACAACCAGGGCACTGGTGTCACATGCAATTTGAGATCAACTCCTAACCTACTCAGCTTGTGTGAATTGACACAGTGGTTTCACTGTAGAAAGGCGTGGAAAATGGCTCCCTTATTATAGATAAGGAAATCTTGTGGAGCCTGTCTATTTTATCACATCCAGGTCACTGCGGAGAAGGTCATTGGTGGTCATCAATAACAAATCAGATAATTCCTTTCTTATCCAATGGCGCTCAGGCCTAAATGTTAACTATGTTTGTATGTTTGTTTGTTTCTAAAAAGTCAGGGTAACTGACCAAGTCCAATTTTACATTTCAGGTGCTTATTTGAAAATAATACAAGCACACTTCTTTATTTAATGATTAAATAATTAGATCCAGCTGGTTATTTCTATTTCTTGTTGAATAAAATTGCAAGACTTGTGCCCCAGAATGAGCCACCCTATAATGTTTACTGAGTGAAAACAGTAATTCTCAGCACCCTTTCATCAGAAGGATATGCAAGCTGCTAATGGAGGGACATTTATGCTTTACTTTGAACTTTTCTACAAGAGAATTTGGATGTAAGTCCATTCATTCAGTGTTGCACATTTTCCTCC
>NW_006399767.1:7740147-7747397 GCF_000299155.1 Elephantulus edwardii | reverse complement strand
AACAACAACAACAACTTTTAAAAAAGCGCCATACTGCCTTCTTACATCCTTTTGGGGCAGCTTTCCATTTTAGTACCTAGGGCCAATATACAGCAGTTTCTGTCTGCATGTAGTTATTGGAGTCACTAAGAGTGCTTGAATGAAATTTGATGGTGAAATGGTTAAGTAGTTGTCTGCTTACCAAAAGGTTGGTGGTTCAAACCAGTCAGCTGCTTCACAGGAGCAAGGCAGCAGGCTGCTTCCACAAAAACCTACACAGCCTTGAAATTCCATGGAGCAGTTCTACAGTGAATCAAAATGGACTTGATGACAGTGTTTCATTTGGATAAGAATGGAAAATATTTTTTTAAAATAGTGAGTTTTAAAGTTACTGAGGACCTGAGTGGGGAGAAGGACGTGAGTTCTGGAGGAAAGGAGTAGTGTATAGTGTGGTTCTGAGACACATGAAACTATGGAAAGTGCAATAGGATATTCAATGTGGAAGTGAGAATAAAAATGTCTTTCAGTGTTTTATATCTTTAAACTCATGTTTTTGTTTGTAAGAGCAGCTTGTGTGGCCTCATATGTAGGTAGGGAGCTGCACTGCTAAGTCAGAGATGACTCTTCTCTGGCTGTTCGAACCAACTACTAGTTCCTCTGGAGAAAGACAGGCAATCTTCTTCGATGTGACTTTACAGCCTCTGAACACCTACTGAAAGGTCAGCTGTGACTTGGTTACAACCCAA
Source organism: Elephantulus edwardii (assembly GCF_000299155.1). Taxonomy (NCBI): domain Eukaryota; kingdom Metazoa; phylum Chordata; class Mammalia; order Macroscelidea; family Macroscelididae; genus Elephantulus; species Elephantulus edwardii. The sequence goes on along the minus strand of NW_006399767.1, from coordinate 7,746,672 downwards.
TGACCATGAGTTTGAGGGTTTTCTTTTGATATGTTTTGAATAAATACTGTGTGCTATTCCTTGTGTTAGACATTGTATAACTTAAATATTATTAAACGAAGATATTCTCCAATACTTACCCTTCAACTCCATTTTTGTTATTGCAAACAGCAGACTAAGAGCACCTTGTCCCTTTATCACAGGAGAAATACCAGTTCTATCAGGTTAAGATTCAGGCTGGAAATACCCAGGAAACCAGTTGTCAATCAGGGCAGCCTCTTTTTCAGCAGTGTTTGCCGGTAGATCTTTGGCCCTCAACCTCATGAGCCTTTGAGCTCTGCCCTGTTCTTAGGCAAATTTTACAAAGCTCTTTTAGTTCTGCAAATGATGTGCCAGCCCCACACCATCAACAAGCTTAGGTCCACAGATGCTTGGCTCTCATTCCCTTAGTTGGGCGAGCTAGCTAAGGTCAGCCTCATGCCACTCTCTGGTCCTCCACCACTTCTGCTGCCACTTGCCACTGCTCCCAAGGTTTTTGTTTTATAGTCTCATCTTGTTTCATGAATGGATGCATGGCCCAAAGAACACAATGTACTCTCTCCTGCTTCTTCATTTGTGGTAGTGATATTAGCACTTCCTGCCTCTGCACCTATTCAATTTAAGCCTGGTAGGATGGCAAAAATGACCAGTTCCCTTGCTAACGTTCTACACATCTTATTTGTAAGCTCCTATGCAAATGGTGTTACCTAATTCTCAAGCTTTCTAGTCCTCTTGGTGATCCATAAACACCTAATACTTGCATAGTACTACCTAGATAGCCAGAAGAACAAACAGATATGTCTTGGAGAGGGTGCATCTGGAATATTCTTTGGAGGCAAGAATGATCAGATTTCACCTTGCATGCTTTGGGCATGTTGCTAGGAGGGGCTATTTCCTGGAGTAGGACATGATTCTGGGAAGGGTGGAGGGTTGGAAAGGAGAGGAAGACCCTCAACCAGGTAGATTGCACAGTGACTGCTATAATAGGCTCTTGTGTGTCAGAGGAAGTGTGAGGATGGTGCAGGATAGAACAGGGTTCAGATCTTTTGTTCATAGGGTCACAATGAGTCATGCTCGACTTGATGGAACCTAACAACAAACAACAATAACAACCCAGTCAGGCAGTGAGAAATATACCATACTGAATAATCCCCTATAATAGATATATATAGTTGGCGGGTTCACCAGACCAGCTAGTTCTTCCTTTTCTTTCTCTTTCTGGTGAAAATGAAAAATGAGACATACCATACAGAAAATCATTTGGCATTTTCTTATAAAGTTAAATATATACTTGGGCCAGGAAATAAAAAATAAATAAATTGCATTGGAAAAGTCTGCTGTAAGGGACCTCTCCAGAGTACTGAAGAGCAATGATGTCAGTCTGGAGATGAAGGTGACCCAGGCCATAGTCTTCACAATCACGTGCTATGCATCAGAAAGCTGGACAATGACTTGGAATGATAGAAGCAGCATTGATGTCTTTGAGTAGTGGTGTTGGAGAAGATTGTTGAATATACCATGGACTGCCAGGAGAACACACAGGTTCATCCTAGAGGGGATGAAACCAGGCTGCTCCTTGAAGGCAAGGATTCTGAAGCTCTATTTAACATACTTTGGGTATGTTGCAAGGAGGTATGAGTCATGGGAAAAGGATACCATGCTTTAGAGGGAGGAGAGACAGCATAAGAAAGGAAGACCCTGGATGAGATGGGTTGACTTGGGATAATGCGGGTAGATGTGTCAGAGACAATAAGATTGGCTCAGGTTAGAGCAGGATTTAGGGCAGTTGTACATAGGGTCCCTATGAGTCTCATGTGACTCAACAGTGCATAACAACAACAATAACAACAACAACCATATGGCATATGTATCCACTTCTAGAGTACCCACTGTAAAGAAATAGAAGCTTATGTTCACATAAAACCAGTATATAAAGTGTATAACAACTTTATTCATAAAAATAACAAATTGGAAACTATCCAAATAGACCTTCATTGAATGAATGGATAAGCAAACTGTGGAGCATCCATTCAAAAGGAAATGATACAACAATATAAGGAATGAACTATTGAAATATACAACATATTGAATATTTTTTAAAACATCACACTGTATGAAAAAAGTCAATGTCAAAAGGTTATAGCCTATATGAATTCATGACTATGATTCTCAAGAAAACTAAAAATACGGATCAGTGGTTGCCCAAAACTAGACATCACAGGAGGGTTTGAGGCGGTATCATGAGGGACATTTTAAAGCTGATGTAATTTATCTATATCCTGATTGTAGTTATTGTTAAACTAATCTCTACATGTGCTGAACTTTATAAATTCCACACTTCTCAATAATATTCTCAACGTGTGATAACATATAAAGTATATAAATACATTTACAAAATAATACAAAAAACTCAACTAAACCATATTGCCATCAAGGGCATCCACTTCATATCTGCTCTCTGTTGGGTTTGTGATAATGTAAATCACAAAGGAGCGAGGCTGCCCACCTATCTCCAATGACTATGGAATCTGCTCTTCATATAAAGCAGTATATGTCATTGCCGTGTACCGTTGAGTTGAAACCAACTCATAGTTGATTCTCCAGTGGATTTTCAGAGTCAGTAAATCGCATGGGAGGAGATTGTCCATCTTTAGCCCACAGAGTAGCTGGCGAATTCAAACTATATACCTTTGGATTATCAGTTCAACTTCCTACCATTAAGCTACCAGAGCTCCCTTAAAGTAATATATATTATTTTATATATCTAAATAGATATATGCATATGTTTATATTTAGAAAGTGTTGGTGGCCTCGTGGTAAGAAGCTGTGCTGCAATCCTGGAGGCATGCAATTCAAGGCCACTGGCTGCTCTGTGGGAGAAGGATGGGCAATTTCCTCCTGTGTGACTAACCGCCTCTGAAAATCCGCCAGAGGGTCAGATATGGGTCAGTTCCAACTCTAAGTACACAACATCAAACAGCATGATTATACGTAGGTGTATACATGTATGCATGTATGTAGAAAGCTCTGGTGGATCAGTTCTGACTCAATGATACACAACAACAACATGTATGTATATATGATTATATATGTATATAAATATAAGTTGTTGTTATTGTTACGTGCCATTGAGTCGAGTATGACTCATAGTGACTCTGTGAACAACCCTATCCTATCCTGCACAATTCTCCTCATTGCTGACATACTTGAGCCCATTTTTTTAGTCTTTATGTCAATCCATCTCACAGAGGGTCTTCCTCTCTTTCTCTGGCCACCTTTCCTAGCATGATGCCTTTTTCCAAAGATTATCCTCTTCTAGTAATGTGCCCAAAGTATGTGAGATGAAGCTTATCATCTTTCCCTCTAAAGAACACAGTGGCTACACCTTCTCCAAGACTTATCTGTTTGTTTTTTGGCAGTCTATGAGATATTCAATACTCTTCTTTAACACTGTAACTGAAGGGCATCAATTTTTCTTTCATCATCTTTATTCACCGTCAAGCTCTCAGACTCATAGCTAGCTATTGAAAAGACCATCACATGAATCAGGCACACCTTAGTCTTCAAACTGACATCATTTATCCTCAATTCTTTGGAGAGGCCTCTGACAGGAGACTTTACAAATGTAGTACATGTTTTGATTTTCTGATTGTTTATACCAAAGGTGTTGGTTAGGGAACCAAGTAACATAAAGTCATTGACAATGTCTATCTTTTCTCCATCAATCACACTGTTGCCTATCAACACAATGGTGAAAACTTTTGTATTCTTGATGTTGTGATGTAATCCATATTGAAGACTGTAGTCTTTTGGTCTTCTGCAGCAAGTGTTTCAAGGCTTCCTCACTTTCAGCAAGCAAGCTGGTGTCATCTCCATAGTGCAGGTTGTTGATAAGTCTTCCTTGTATCCTGATGCAACATTTTTCTTCATGTTTATATACTTACAAAAGTACATAGCTACATGCATATACAGATATAATCAATAAATACAGTCTAAATGAAGAGTTATACTATCACAAAGGTCAGCCTTCTACAAGATGTTTAAAATTGATATACAGGCCCTGACCTGACTCATTTATATCTTCAAGTCATCCCTCTGGCACTCTGTACTCTGAGCTATGGCTGCACCAAGACCTCATGGATAAATGGGAAAAGATGTCCCACATCTAGCTGGCCACAATTCTTCATGTGGTCCAATTGTCACCAAGGTCTCCAATATATATTCATGGTGACATGTGGAGGGTGCCCAGGCCCAGTTAAAGTCTGGAGTGAGGACACTGGGAGATCTTTTTCTTAAGTATTCAAATTGTATTCATTTCCTTAAACTTATAAAAAACATTGAAGTAATCAACTACAATAAGATTTCTAAGTTCTTTAAATACAAATAAAATTTTTATTCCATTAGAAATTAAAATTTAAATTAATATATACATTTATGATAATTTAAGTTTATCCCAATTATGAATCAACTGTGTATCTGTATTAATTATATTAGTGCATTAATTATATGGTGGATGATTTTTTCAAAGTTATTGTGAATTCTTGTTATCAGATAACAAGATAGTCATTGAGTGAGGAATCAGTCCCCTATCTCTCTCATTGCCATTGAATCATAACCAACTCATAGCTGAACCTCCGGTGGATTATCAGAGACTATAAATTCCACAGGAGGAGTTTGTTCTCTTTCTTCGGTGGATCAAGCTAGTGGGTTTGAATTGTCAGCCCTTGAATTGGCAGTACAATTTCCTATCCATTTGGCCACGTGAACTCCCTAGATAGATGTATTCTCTTTCTCTAGCTATCTATTTGAGACAGAGCTTCAAAATTCTAACCTCCAAGGAGAAACTTGATTTCACCCTCTCCAAGACTGACCTGTTTGTTATGTTGGCAGTCCACAGTATTTTCAAAACTCTTCTCCAGCAACACAACTCAATGCATCGTTTATTCTTCTGTCATCCTTAGTCATTGTCCAGCTCTCTGATACACAACAAGTAATTGCAAAGAACATGGCCTGGATTAGGCACACCTTAGTTGCTACACTGGCATTGTTGCATCTCAATACTCTGGAGAAGTCCCTGACTTCAGATTTTTCCAGTACAATTCATTTGACTGCTGGTGCCAAGAGTGTTGATTGTGGAGCAAGTTGCAATTGCTGACAACCTCAATCTCTTCTCCATTTATCATGATGTTGCCAATTGGCTCACTGGTGAGAATCTTTGTCTTCTCTATGTTGAGCTTCAAACCACATTGAAGATTAGAGTCCCTGACTTTCTGTAGCAAGCTCTTCACGGTCTCCTTAATTCAGCAAGCAGGGTTTTACATAATAAAAATTGATTGACACTGAAAAATTTCAGGAAGTACCGTATTAACAGGAGCCAACAGTAATGAAAGAGGAAGTGGAAGCTGCACTGAAAGTATTGGCAAAAATTAAGGCCCAAGGTATTAATGGGATACCAACTGATTTTTTTCAATTAATAGATGCAGCCTTGGATTTACTCACCATAGGATGAGTTCATAGGGTTGTTCATAGAGTCACTGTGTGTTGTACTCAATAGCACCTAACAACAACAACAACAAGACATACATATGTATGTATGATATATATATTTGGACCAAGAGACAGTAGTCAGAACAGAGCAAGGAAACTTTGCATGGTTCAAAATCAGGAAAGGTGTGTGACAGGGATCCATCATATCTCCATATATCTCTTCAGTCGATATATGGAACAGATGATCCAGGAGGCTGGCCTTTATGAGGGGGAATGGATCATCAGTATTGGAGGAAAACACATCAACAACCTGTGTTATGATGATGACAAAACCTTGTTTGTCCAAACTGAGGAGGACCTGAGGCACAAGTCTATGCAAGAAAATTTGGAGGATGGCTGTCTTGCCAATGAATTGGAAGAGGTCCATATTTGTTCCTATTCCCAAAAAGGGTGATCCAACTGAATGTGGAAGTTATCGAACAATATCACTGATACCACACACAAGCAAAATACTGCTGAAAAGCATTAAAAACATGGCTGGAACAGTTCATACATTGGGAATTGCCAGAAGACCAAGTGGGATTTAGAAGAGGCCATGGCACCAGGGATATCATTGCTGATGTCAGATGGATTCTGGCTGAAAGTAAGAAACACCAGAAGAATGTCTATTTGTGCTTTATTGACTATGCAAAGGTGTTTGACTGTGTGGATCATGACAAGTTGTGGCTTACATTGAAAAGAATGGGAATCCCAGAGCACTTGATTGTGCTCGTGTGGAACCTAATTGGGAAAATAATGTGTCAGGGATATATCCTATCTCCATACCTGCTCAATCTATATATTGAACAAATTATCCAAGAAGATAATAGTCAACAGTCTTGGCACCAGCAGCCAGGAAATTAAAAGACGCATTGCCATGGGAAAGTCTGCTCTTAGGGACCTCTCCAAAGTACTGAAGAGCAATGGTGTCTCTCTGGAGACTAAGGTGCGTATGATACAGGCCATGGTCTTCGCAATCAC
>NW_006399767.1:7708294-7739817 GCF_000299155.1 Elephantulus edwardii | reverse complement strand
CGGAGTTTAGGGCTGTTGTACATAGGGTCGCTATGAGTCGCAAGCGACTTGACGGCATATAACAACAAACAACAACATCCAAGAAGATGGACTTTATGAAAAGGAATGTGACATCAGGATTGATGGAGGAAGACTCATCAATAACCTGCATTATGCAGATCACACAACCTTGCTTGCTGAAAGTGAGGAAGACTTGAAGCACTTATTGCAGAAGAGCAAGAAATACAGTCTTCACTATGGACTGCATCTCAATATCAAGAAAACAAAGATTCTTACCACTGGACCAAAAGACAGTGTCATGATGAATGGAGAGCACATTAAAACTGTCAACAGCTTCATCTTGCTTGGATCCACAATTAACATCGTTGGTATGAGTAGTCAGAAAGGAAACCTGTTGCACTGGAAAAATCTGCAGTTAGGGAACTTTCCAAATTATTGAGGAATAATCATGTCAGTTTGAGGACTAGGGTGCATCTGATTCAGGCCATAGTCTTTCCAATTACTAGCTATTCACCCAAGACCTGGACAATGAATAAGGATGACAGAAAAAGAATTGATGTCTTTGAGATGTGGTGTTGGAGAAGAACACTGAATATTCTATAGACAGCCAAGAGAACAAATAGATATGTCATGGAGAGGGTGCAGCCAGAGTGTTCTTTGGAGGCAAGAATAATGAGGCTTTACCTCACATACTTCAGACATATTGCTAGAAGATGATATTCCTTGGAGAAGGATATGATGTTGGGAAGGGTGGAGGATTGGCGAGGCAGAGGAAGACCCTCAATCAGGTGGATTGACACAGTGATTGCTGCAATGGGCTCTTGTGTGTCAGGAAGTATCAGGATGGCACAGGACAGGACTAGGTTCAGATCTTCTATTCATAGGGTCATTATGAGTCATACTAGACTCAAAGGCACCTAAAAACAACAACAACAATATATATACTGTTGTTGTGTACCATCTAATTGGAACCATTTCTTACCCAACAGTGGGTTTTAGAGGCAGTTAATCACACAGGAAGAGATTGCCCATTCTTCTTCCTCACAGCAGCTGGTGAATTTGAATGTGTACCTTTGAGATTGAAGCTCACCTTCTTATCACTGGTGTTGCAGTCGTTAAGCAAATAATTATGAATTTAAAAATTGACAGTTTTAACCCAAAGCCAGGTGCTTCAAACCCACCAAATGCTCTGCGTGAGAAAGATGAGGTAATCTCTTTTTCAGTAAAGATTGATAAGGCCTTGGAAACTCTATGGAGCCTTTTTACTCTGCCAGGGGCAACAGGTTTGATTTTGTTTGTCCATTTTGTATGGTATGCAAATAACTCAAACCTGAGTTCCTACATTCTATGTTTGTTTGCCAACAGTGCCTTCACGTAGCAAAGTATTTTCATAAGCACTATATTTTTTAATATATTACTGTAAAAATATAGTATAGCAAGCTTACAAAAATACCTAAAGAATGGAGCAATTGACAAATGAAAACAAAAGGTTTGAGTTTTTGTATACATATCCATAGAAAGATTTTAATGTATGTTCATTTAAAAAGAAAAAAATACAATGTGTGTTTGTGTCTGTGTGTGTGTGTTGTACCATTATGTCAGAACTGACTCATTGCTGACCCTCCAGCAGGTTTTCAGAAGCAGTTAGACACAGGGGAGAAGATCACTCATCTTTTTTCCTATTGAGCAGCTGGTAGATTTGAACCACATGCATTTGGGATTACAGCACAGCTTCTTACCACTAGGCCACCAGAGCTCTCTATTATTATACACACATTTGAATGCCATTTGCATTCTCTCAGAGAAAGTTCAGTTGAAGTCAAATTACAACTGCCTAGGGAGGGGTGCCTTTGGATAAGAGAACAAAGATATTTGCTTTCATTTACTTGAGTCATACCTCCAACTACCACTTAGCCAGAAGTTGGGAAGCCCAGAACCAACCTTGCAAGTTTTCTAGTTTGGTATTGTTAACTTATCTCAGTCACAGTCCAGTTGGTAGACCTCCTTGCAACAGTGTTCTGAGTCCTATAAATGAAAGGTGGCCATAATTTGGGGGAACACCTTTTAGCACCATGCTGAATATCCTCATTCTGGATTCATTCTTGTTTTACCTGTTTTAAGATCCTTAATAAGAGGATCTGTATAAAATATGTTTTAATCTGGGGTGTCTTTTTTCTCCTAGAACAGTATACCGCACAAACAATTCAAATGATGGGAGAAGCTAGTTTGCATATTCAGTGGGAAGCTGCTAGGATGTTGCTGTTGTTTGACTTCAGTTTGGAACTGACTCATAGCTGACTCTCCAGTGGCTTTTCATAAGCATGACAAATGATTGTTCATCCTTCTCAGCTCGTGGACTCAAACCCAGTGCCTTCAAGATACAGTGCACCTTCTTACCAATCGGCCATCAGATACCAGCTAAGCTTATGATTCAGTTATGTGAAGGTCAAATTATAAGAGCTTCCACTGTATTTTAAAAACACATTCTTTTTTTGGATCTATTGTTTAACTGCTTTCAAAATCTCAGTATAAATGCCCTTCATCCTTCTGATTAGACAGAAAGGTAGTAGCATTTTTTTTCTGGTGATTATAAAGTTGCAGATATAATTTCCCCTTGTACTATTTCAAATTCTTTCCTGCCTTAGAGCTCTCAGTTCTTCTTCACCATCCTCATCTAAAGCCCTTGACTGCTGTCACCTTCCTGTGGAGGAATGCCTTATGTCCTGTTAGCAAGGTTGAGAGCATGATAGGCTAGATCTTATCTCTAGACAGGAAGCACCCTACTGGCCTTGACCATCACTGTTGCTTTCACAAAGGGAAGATAAAGGAAAGCATGAAATAATAGCTCTATGGCAAGTCCACAAGCTCTAGGACAAGAATTTTGAATGCAGACTCTTCTGAAGCCAGATCTTGAGAATATTTCTTTTGAGATAAAGACGTCTTTATCTGGAGACAATTTTACTCTGTGTGCGTAGAATTGACAGGAGTAGTAGGTGGCAAGGATGCCTAAACAAGGACATTTAGGAAACTCAGTATTTCCAATATTTATCCTGCTTTGTTTCTCCGAAAGTTTCAAAGGTCTCTAAGAAGTGCATTTGATTACTAACGAAAAGATTGGGGGTTCAAAGCCAACTAATGATTGAAAGGCTTAGGGATATAATTCCACAGAGCCTAGAAAATCCTGGGCTTCATCTATGTTCTATGACACATAGAATTGCCATGTGTTGTAACCAGCTCAAAGACAAAATGTTTGAGGTTTGTTATTTTATCATCTTTTCCCTCTGCTGAAGTCTCAAACTGTTACCCTATAGCTTGGGTTCAAAGCCCTCCAGGCCTTAATTTCCAAAAAGGATGGCAAGTTTCAAGAACATAGAGAAATAGAGATACTTTATTAGAAAGGCTAGTCAAGGGGGACAAGGAGAACTGGACAATGAATAAGGACAACAGGAGAAGCATCTATGCCTTTGAGCTGTGGTGTTGGAGCAGAGTGCTGAATATCCCATGGACTTCCAAATGAGCAAACACACATGTCTTGGAGAAAGTAAAGCCTGAGTGCTCCATGGAGGCAAGGATCTCTGACGCACATACCTTGGACATGCTGTCGTCTCACATGCTCTGGGCATGTTGTTAGAACAGGCTATTCCCTTTGAAGAGGGACATCATGCTTGAAAAGGTGTAGGGTTAGCAAAAGAGAGGAAGAACCTCAATGAGATATGTTAACACAGTGTCTGTAGCAATATGCTCAAGTGTATCAGGGATGACAAAGATAGTGTAGGGTTCAGATTTGTTGTCACAGGGTCACTGTGAATCGTACTTAACTTGAGAACACTTAATAACAGCAAGCGAAGGGGGAGAGAACTCTGGTGGTGTAGTCGGTAGGGAATTGCACCGCTAACCCAAAGGCTATACATTCTTCTACAATACAAGGAAAATATACAATATCCTCTGGTCAGATTTATAGCCCCAGAAACCTCCTGGAGGGTTGGCTATGAGTAGGCTTCAATTCAATGGTAATGAGAAGATGAGATAGAACCAATGGGGAATACCAGCAGCATTGCACTACTGCTCACTAAATGCCCAATATATGTTGTGTTGTTGTTATGTACCATTGAGCTGACTGGGACACATAGCAATGATATGAATAACAGATTGAAACCTTACCTTATCTTGTTATATCCTTACAATCTCCACCATGTTCATGTTCATTGTTGTAAACACTGTGTCAATCCACCTCTTTGAGGGTCTTCTCTCTTATAAATCCTCTACTTTTCCAAATATGGTGTCTTTTCCCAGAGACTGACCCCACCCGACAACATGTCCAAAAGGCGAATGACAAACTTTCACCATCCCTGCCTCCAAAGTACACCATAGTTACACTTCCTCCAAGACAAATGTATTTGTTCTTTTGGCACTCAATGGGTTATGTAATATTCTTAATCAATATCATAATTCAAAAGTGTAACTTGTTCCTTCTTCAATCTTCCTTATTCACTGTCTTTCACCTGCATGTGAAACAATTGAAAACATCATAGTTTAGGCTAGGCTTACTTTCATATTTAAATGACATCCTTGTTCTTTAGCACTTTGGAGACATCCATCATAGCTGATTTGCCCAATGCAATACATCTTTTGATTTCTTGACTGTTTCTACCATGGGTATTGATTTTGGATCCAAGTAAAATTAAATTACCAACAACTTCAGTCTTCTCTCCTCATGTCATGGCATTGCCTTTTGGTCCAGTTGTGAGGATCTTTGTTTCTTGATGTTGAGATGTAATCCATGGTGAAGGCTGTCCTGTAGTCTTTGATCTTCTTCAGTAAGTGATTCAAGTCCTCCTCACTTTCAGCAAGCAAGGTTGTGTCATCTGCATAGCATAGATTATTCACGAGTCTTTATCCAACCCTGATGCCACATTCTTCTTCATATAATCCAGCTTCTCCATTTATAAGCTCAACACTCAGATTGAATAAGTATGGAAGAAAGAAACAATTGTGACTAATACACTTTTGTAATTTTAAAACAGACAGTGAGATTCTCAACCCTGGGCCAACTGGCAGCTTCATGATTGACAGAAAAGAGATAGAAGTTTTTATCTTCAGCTTACTTGATTCCACAATCAACACTCTTGGCCACAAAACCAGGAAATCAAAAGATGAGTCACACTGGGAAAGTATACTGTCAGGGGCCTCAGTAGAGCATTGAAGAACAATGATGTCAATCTGGAGGCTAAGGTGCACCTGATACAGGTCATAGTCTCTACAATTGCTTGTTATGCATCAAAGAACTGGATAATGACTAAGAATGATAGAAGAAGAAGGATCAATGCCTTTGAGTCGTAATGCTGGAAAAGAGTGTTGAATATATTGTGGACTCCCAGGAGAACAAACAAGTCTGTCCTGGAGAGGGTAAAACCAAACTGCTCCCTTGAGGCAAGTATTTTTTTTTAATAACATTTTATTTTAACTGTGATTTTAAAGAACGTTTACAGAGAAGTTAGATTTTTGAAGCTCTGTCTCACATACTTTGGGCACGTGACCAGGAGATGTCCTTAGAGAAAGACATCATGTTTGGAAGGATGGAGGGACAGTATAGGAGAGGAAGACCCAGGATAAGATGGATTGACTCCATGACTGGAGAAATGGAATTAGGTCTCTCAGAGACAATGAGATTGGTTCAGGATAGGGCAAGTTTCAGAGCTAATGTACATAGGGTGACTATGAGTCAGACAACTTGATAGCACATAACAACAAAAAACCATACAGTGTTCTCTTTTTCTGTTTGAATGACTGCTTCTTGGACTATGTACAAGTTTCATGTAAGCACAAGAATTCCCATTTCTCAACTAGAGTTACTAAGCCACTTTAGTAGAGTGGCAGGATATAAGATCCATATCCAAAAATCAATAGGATTCCTCTACAGTAACAAAGAGAACTCAGAGAAGGAAATCAAGAAAGTAATACCATGTACAATAGCCAACCACAAATTGAGATACTTGGGAGTGAACCTAACTAGAGATACAAAAGACCTACACAAAGAAAACAACAGAGCATTTCTGCAAGACACAATAAAAGACCTAAAGAAATGGAAAAATGTGCCCTGTTCACGGATAGAAAGACTCAATATCATAAAAATGACAATCCTACCAAAAGCAAACTATATATTCAATATAATCCCAATCCAGATACCAAATTCATTTTTTCAAGGAGATTTAAAGGGAAATTATAAGATTTATTTGGAGAGGCAAGAGACCCTGAATAAGCAAAACACTTCTGAGAAACGAAAGTGAGCTTGGAGGCATAACACTCACTGACCTCAAAAACTACTACACAGCAGTAGAAACCAAAACAGCATGGTACCATTACAATGACAGGCACAGAAACCAATGGAACAGAATTGAGAACCCAGACATAGACCCAGCTATCTATGATCAACTGATATTCAACAAAGAAATTTAAAAAAATCTATCAAATGGGGAAATAACAGCCTCTTCAACAAATGGTGCTGGCAAAACTGGACTTCCATCTGCAGAAAGCTGAAACAGGACCCACATCTCACACCATACACAAAAATCAATTGAAGGTGGATCAGAGACCTGGGAATAAAGCCCAAAACCATAACGTTCATAAGAGACAAACTGGGATCAAGCTTAGAAGTGCTAGTCTATAAAATAAAAAGACTGCCAAATAAAATAGCAATGCACAATCTGAAGAGGAAAAATTTGATGTCTGGGAACTTCTAAAGATTAACTCCATGTGTGCATCAAAAATTTTTTCCAACAGAGTGAAAAGAAAACCTACAGACTGGGAACGAACACTTGGTAATACCAGCTCATACAGAGTCTTATACCAAAAGTTTACAGAGTGCTCCTGGGCCTCCACAAGAAAAAGACTGGTAACCCAATAACAAAATGAGCAAAAGACATGGAACAAATTTTCACAGAGGAAGATATTTGAATGGCAAACAGACACATGAAGAAATGCTCAAAATCATTGGCAATAAGAGAGATGCAAATAAAAGTCACAATGAGGTATCAGCTCACTCCAGCAACAATGGCAAAGTTTAACAGGGCAGCAAGTAATAAATGCTGGAGAGGATGTGGCAAGAAAGGAACTCTTATACATTGTGTGTGGGATTGTAAAATGGTACACCATTCTGGAAGGCAGTTTGGTCCTTCCTCAAAAAGCTGAACATGAAATTTCATATGACGCAGCTATTGCACTACTTGGAATATACACTGAGAAAACGAGAACTGATGCGCAACCTGAGATTTGCACACTAATGTTCATAGCAGCATTATTCACCATCGCAAGAACATGGAAACAGCCCAAATGTCCAACCACAAAAGAATGGATTGAGAAATTACAGTACATTCACACAACGGAATACTATGCAGCAAGCAGGAGCAATGATTTTGTAAATTAGTACCTAAGTTGGTAGAGACTGGAGACCATTATGCTGAGTGAACTCATTCAGTCCCACAAGAACAAATACTGTATAAAACCATTATTGTAGAATGAGTATAAAGATCCAAGAGGGGTGGGAGAGGTTGGAAGCACAAGGATGAGAATCTGTAGGGGGAGAGGGTAATTAATTACTCATGGGGTTGTACAATTTGATGGGGGAGTGAGGGAAATTGAAAGAATTTGTTCTTGAAAACAATATATTCAAATTTTGTAAATAAACTAGTAGAAAATTTATAAAAATAAAAGAATAATGTTGTTGTTGTTATGTGCCATCGAGTCGTTTCCGACTCATAGCGACCCTATGCACAACAGCCCTAAACCCTGCTCTATCCTGCGCCAACCGCACCGCCTCTGACACATCCATCCCGATTACCCCAGTCACAGAATCAATCCATCTCATAGAGGGTCTTCCCCTCCTGCGTTGTCCCTCCACCCTCCCAAGCATGATGTCCCTCTCCAAGGACCCGTCCCTCCTGGCAACATGTCCAAAGTATGTCAGACGAAGCCCCAGAATCCTTGCCTCCAAGGAGTAGCTTGGTTTAATCCTCTCCAAGATAAATCTGTTTGTTTTCCTGGCAGTCCAGGGTACATTCAGTACCCTTCTCCAGCACCACAGCTCAAAAGCATCCACTCTCCTTCTGTCCTCCCTAATCATTGTCCAACTCTCTGATGCATAACAAGCGATTGCAAATACCATGGCCTGTATCAGGCGCACCTTAGTCTCCAGAGAGACACTGTTGCTCCTGAGTACTCTAGAGAGGTCCCTAACAGCAGACTTTCCCATGGTGATACGCTTTTTGATTTCCTGACTGCTGGTGCCAAGAGTGTTGACTGTGGAGCCGAGCAAACTGAAGCTGTGAACAATCTCAATCTCTTTGTCATCCACCCTGACGCTGCCAATTGGTCCAGTGGTGAGAATCTTTGTCTTCTTGACATTGAGCCTCAGTCCATTCTGAAGGCTGCAGTCCTTGACCCTTCGCAGCAAGTGCATGAGGTCCTCCTCAGTTTCAGCAAGCAGGGTTGTGTCATCTGCATAATGGAGATTGTTAATAGACCTTCCACCAATCCTGATGCCACAATTCTCCTCATAGAGCCCAGCCTCTCGGATAATCTGCTCTGCATACATGTTGAAAAGGTATGGAGACAGGATGCATCCCTGGCGTACACCCTTCCCAATTTTGAACCATGCAGTGTTACCCTGCTCTGTTCTGACTACTGCCTCTTGGTCCAAGTATAGGTTTCGTATTAGCACAATTAAATGTTCTGGGATTCCCATTCTTCTCAGAGTCAGCCACAGTTTGTTATGATCCACACAGTCAAATGCCTTTGCATAATCAATGAAACACAGATAGACATTCTTCTGGTATTCTCTGCTTTCAGCCAAGATCCATCTAACATCCGCAACAATATCCCTAGTACCACGACCCCTTCTAAACCCAGCCTGGACTTCCAGCAGTTCTCTGCTGATGTGCTGTTCTAATAGTTTTTGGATAATACTAAACTAAAAAAAACCCCAACACTCAGTGGAAGACAATTCTGCTCTGACACATATGGGCTTGCTATGAAATCAGAATAGATTTGATGACAAATTATTTTTTTTTTGTTTCATCATGAGAAAAACCTAAATGTCTAACAGTATGTACTAGAAGATTAAATAAGTCATGGCAATTTCTATACAAATACACCCAATTAAAATCATAGTTAATGATGTGGAAATATTCTTGCTGTTAAGGAAAGAAAAGTGGTAAATAAAACTATAAGCCACATTGTTAAATTTTTTGTAAACCCACATATACAAAGCTAATAAAGTTGTTAACGAAGCTTTTCTCCAAAAAAAAGAAACAAAAAAGAATTCCCATTCTTCTCAATGTTAACCATTCATTATTATGGTCTACACCATTGAAAATCTCTGTATTTAAGCAAGTAAATCTTTATCTGCTCTTCTTTACTTTCAGGAAAGATTCATATTAGTTATTAGTAATGACATCTTTTTCCACAGCCTTTTCTGAGACCATCTTGAATTTCCACCAGTTTCCTATGGATGTATGATTCTAGATGCTCTTTCATAATCTACAGCAAGATTTTGCTTACATATGATAACAATGACAAACAAAGGCTGAGGGGCAATAATAAACAGGTTTGCAGATAGCCCACAATTGAAATTTTTTAAAAATGTCTTGTCATTCATCATTTTGGAAAATTGGAGCCTTTATCTCTTCCTGTCAGTCCAGATTTCCAGTTGTCTTGATGAAGGTCACTAAATGTTCTCCTGCATATTCTCAAACCAGTTCTGCAAATGCCAATCATTCTTATCTTAGTTAAGATGAGTTTTACTTAAATCAATAAAATAGGATCCATCACTGGAAAATACATGGATAGCTATGTTGTCATTGCTGTTGTTGTTAGGCACTGTTGAGTAGAGCACAATTCGTAGCGACCCTATGAACAACAATTTGAAACCCTGCCCTGGCCTGTGCCATCCTGACACTTGAGCCCATTGCTGCAGTCACAGTGTGAATTCATTTTATTGAAGGCCTTCCTTTCTTTTGTTGACTCTCCACCCTTTCAAGCATGTTGTCCCTTTCCAGGAGCTGGCCTCTCCTAATAATATGCCCAAAGTATGTGAGATGAAGCTTCACCATCTTTGCCTCCAAGGAGCCCCATTTTTTCTAAGACCTATCTGTCTGTACTTTTGGCAGTCCATGGGATATTCAGAAAGGCAAAATAGCTTAAGTATTGCCGACTACTGACATTACGTACCCTCTAAAGGAAAAATATGACTTCTCAAATGCTAATAATCCTGTGTTCTGAATTTTATTTCCCTCTTAAAGTCAAAATCCTTTTCTCATCTCCAATGGAACATGTTCTTCTATACTATATAATCACTTATGCTTTTATAATCTTTTTTTTAAACTTTGATCATCTTACAGTAGAATGAAAAATGTTGGATGATTTTCTTATGTTTCATATGTAAATTTCTGTCATTGCCGTAAAGTTGTCATCGACTTATAGCTGACCTTCCAGAGGGTCTTCAAAGGCTATAAATTGGACAAGAAGGGGTTGTACAAATTTCTCCCAAGAGTACCTAGTGAATTTGATCCATCTACTTTTGAGTTGGTGGCACAATTCTTTACCCACTATGCCATCAGAGTTCATACTCTAGATAGTTAAGCCACTCTTCCATTTGCCTCTTCCAGAATAAACAAATGATAACCTTATCTTTTGCCTATATATCTATTTCCTGTTCCTTTTATATTGTTGTCACTTTATTCTGAAACGTTTCAAACTAATTGATAGAATCCACTAGGCACCAGAGTCAAATCAGAACTTTCTTGTTATTCCTATGTTTTGTTCATTGTCTTTGATAAGAATGGTTAAATCTTGCACATGAGCCCAAACTTCAATCTGATGAGCTCAAAAGTGCTTATAAGTGGGTATGACATAAGAGAGAGGAGAAGTGTGGCAACTTCTAGCCCTTTCATATTATCCATTCTTGACAAAGCATGCACCATACTCTTCCTTCTGACAAATCAAAGTTCTTTCCAGGTCAGATTTAAGGAAGACTATTAAATGATCCAGAGAGCATTAAAAGAAGATAGAGTATACAGAGCCAAAATACCAATGAGAATTGGCAGACACAAAAGAATTTCAGGAAACAACATATGAGCGAGAGCCTGTGGTGACGAAGAAGGAAGTTTAAGCTACTTTGAAATAATTGGCAAAAAAAAAATAAAGCCCCAGGAACTGGCAGCATACCAATTGATATATTTCAACAAACAAATGTTGTCCTAGATGTGCTCACTAAGTTGTGCCAAGGAATCTGGAGGAAAACCACCTGGCCTACTGACTGGAAGAGATCTATATTTATTCCCATTCCAAAGAAACATGATCCAACAGAGTCAGGAAACTATAGAACAATATCATTAATATCACATGAAAGCAAGATTCTGTTGAAGATTATCCAAAAATGACTGGAACAGCACATCAATAGAGAAGTGTATGCTGGCTTTAGAAGGGGTCGTGATGCTAGGGATTTTGTAGCTAATGTTAACTTGATCTTGGCTGAAAGCAGGGAGTACCAGAGGAATGTCTATCCGTGTTTCATTGACTATCCAAAGGCATTTGACTGTGTGGATCACAACAAACTGTGGCTAACTCTGAGAAGAACGGAAACCCCAGAACACTTGATTGTGCTTATGTGAAACCTATACTCGGACCAGGAAGCAGTCGTCAGAACAGAGCAAGGAAACACTGCACGGTTCAAAACTGGAAAGGGTGTATGCCAGGGATGTGTCTATCTCCATACCTTTTCAATCTATATGTTTGTTGTTGTTACGTGCCATTGGGTAGTTTGCTGCTCATTGTGATCCTCTATACAACAGCCCTAAACCCTGCTCTGTCCTAAGCCAATCTCACTGTCTCCAACACACCCATCCCGATTACCCCAGTCACTGAATCAGTCCATCTCATAGAAGATCTTCCCTTCCTGCAATGTCCCTCTGCCTGCCCAAGCATAATGTCCCTCCCTCTCAAAGGACTAGTCCCTCCTTGTAACATGTTCAAAGCATATCAGTCGAAGCCTCAGAATCCTTGCCTCCAAGGAGCAGCCTGGTTTAACCCTCTCCAGGATGAACCTGTTTGTTTGGTTTTTTGGGTTTTTTTAGCAGTCTATGGTGCATTCAATACTCTTCTCAAGCACCACAGCTCAAAGGCATCAAATCTCCTTCCATCCTCCCCAGTCATTGTCCAACTCTGATGCATAACAAGTGATTGCAAACACCATGACCTGTATCAGGCACACCTTATTCTTCAATCTATATGCAGAACAGACTATCCAGTAGGCAGAGTTCTATGAGGAGAAATGTGGCATCAAGATGGGAGGAAGACTCATCAACAATATGCATTATGCAAATGACACAACCCTGCTTGCTGAAACTGAGGAGGACCTGAGGCGCTTGCTGAAAAAGGTCAAGGACTGCAGCCTTCAATATGGATTGAGGCTCAACATCAAGAAGACAAAGATTCTCACCATTGAGCTGATTGGTAGCATTGTGATGGATGATGAAGAAACTGAGATTAACCTACAACCAGGAGAAGATAAAGTAGATGAATAGGATCTTCTAAGAATCAAATCCCTATGCACATCCAAAAACTTCTCCAACAGGGTAAAAAGGGCTGGGCATTAGAGGGGTGGGTGGGGCACCCATTATTTAAAGCTGTATGGTGCATCTTTTTTCCAATAAAGATGGATTGACAGTCAAAAAAAAAAAAACAAAAAACAAAACAAAACAAAACAAAAAGCAGGGTAAAAAGGGAAGCCACTGACTGGGAAAAAGTATTTGGTAATGACCTATCAGATAAGGGACTTATATCCAGAATTTATAAAATACTTGAGTACCACAACAAGATAAAGGTAAATAATCCAGTAGAAAAATGGGCACAGGACACTTCACCAAAGAAGACATTCAGATGGCTAACAAACACATGAAGAAATGTTCAAAATTCCTAGCTCTAAGGGAGATGCAAATTAAAACAACTATGAGTTATCATCTCACCCCAGTCAGAATAGCAAAATTTAACAGAACAGCAAGCAACAAATGCTGGCAAGGTTGTGGAGAAACTGGAACCCTTATTCACTGTTGGTGGGAATGTAAAATGGTGCTACCACTGTGGAAGGTGATGGTATGGCGCTTTCTCAAAAAGTTGCAAATAGAGATACCATTTGATCCAGCAATTCCACTACTGGGAATATACCCCAAAGAGACCATAACTGACATCCAAGCAGATATATGCACACCCATGTTTATTGCGGCTTTGTTCACAATAGCAAGGAGTTGGAAACAATCTAAGTGCCCATCAACAAGTGATTGGATAGAGAAGCTGTGGTATATTCACACAATGGAATACTATGCTGAATAGAAAAACAAGGAACTCGTGCAATATTATTCAAAATGGGTGACCCTCAAGGACATTATTCTTAGTGAAATATCTCTGTCACAAAAGGACGAATACTGCATGGTGCCACTGTTGTAAAACAGGACTGACCTTGGGGTTGAGGAGACACTGAGAAATATGGGTTTAATAATGTATACTGCATTGAAACAGACGATGGAGAAAACTATTTAAAAGGGATATGTGATTAGGTATTTTTGTCATGACAGGAGTCTAGAGTGAAGGCTACGTGGTGGAGTGGACCTGGGGGAGGGTTTGTAAAACAATGAAATATTTTTTTTTTACTTTTCCAAGAGGATAGTGTACTAGAGGGGAGGATTGGGAGGAGAGAAAAGTGCAACAATGAATGAATGGAAATCCGAAGTCTCTGTAAATTTTTACTGAAATTAATAATAAATTTAAATAAAAGTAAAAAACAAACAAACAAAAAAGGAGACTGAGATTGTAAAAACAGCTTTAGTTTGCTCCGCTCCACAATCAAGACTCTATTTTTTAAAATTTTTTTAAAGTTTTTATTATTTTTGTGTGTGTGTACTGTCAAATTGGATCTGACTGGTACAGGAGGGTACTGTCTATCCTTCTCCAGCAGAGCATCTGGTGGACACAATCAATACTCTTGGCAACAGCCGCCAGGAAATTAAAAGACATATTGCATTGGGAAAGTCTTTGCACTGTCAAGAGACCTCTCCAAAGCACTGAGAACAATGATGTCAGTCTGGAGACTAAGGTGTGTACAGGATAAGATTGGCACAGGATAGAGCAGGGTTTAGTGTTGTTATACACAGGGTCGCTATGAATCGCAGGCAACTCGACAGCACAAAGCAACAACAATCTAGTGGATAGGAAGTTGTATTCTCAACCCAAAGGAAATTGCTTCGAATTCATCAGCTGATCTGAGGAAGAAAGTTGAGCAATTTCCTCTCATGTGATTTACAGCCTCTAAAAACCTGCTAGAAGGTCAGCTATGAGTCAGTTCCAACTCAAGGACAAGTGAGCGAATGAATGAGTTTTAGCTAGCCACTTCGCCTACTAAGAACACCAACTCCATTGCCACAAGTTTCCAAGGTTGAAAATCTTTAAGGGGAGAGACTCCCCATCTTTTCCCAAGGAGCAACTGGTAGATTCAACCACTGACCAGTCAGCAGACTAAGTGCAACCGGGGCATGAGATACAGTAAAGTCAGCAGCAGCTGATTGTGACACAGGAAGCTTTTTGGAGAATAGGGAACAGAGTAACTTCACTTCTGAGTTGAAACCTTATTTATATCTCAACTCCTGCCCCACATACTGAGTTTCCAATTTCTTTCCTCTCCCTATTTTCCCCAACTCTGTTTCCTCTCTAAAAACAATGATAATATTGAAATACAGTGTAAATTCACTACTGTATGCAAACCAATTTTGAAAATTGGGGGGAAAGTCACAATATTATGTGGCATTTGCTTCACCAGTAATAAGGCAAATGAAGAGTTAATTCATCATATCATTGGGAAAGTTTGCTCTCAAGAACCTCTCCAAAGTACTAAGAAGCAATATTGTCCATTTAAAGAATAAGATGCATTCGATTTCAAGCCATGGTATTTTCACTCACTTAAGGAAAATTGATGCCTGTGAGCTGTGGTGCTGGAGAAGAGTATTGAATATACCATGGACTGCCTAAGAAATCAAACAGGTTCATCCTGGAGAGGGTTAAAGCAGGCTGCTCCTTGGAGGCAAAGATTCTGAAGCTTCATCTGACATACTTTGGATATATACAAGGAGGGACCAGTCCTTGGAGAAGGACTTCATGCTTGGGAGGGTGGAGGGACAGTGCAGGAGAGAAAAACACTCTATGAGGTGGATTGATTCAGTGACTGGGGTAATGGGGGTAGGTGTGTTGGAGACACTGAAATTGGCACAGGGTAGAGCAGGGTTTAGGGCTGTTGTACATAGAGTTGCTGTGAGTCGCAGGTGACTCGGCGGCACATAACAACAAACAACAACACTATGCTTTTGAAAGTTAAACCATGAATAAAGTTGAGAGAAGAATTGATGCCTTTGAGTTATGGTAGTAGAAAAGAGTACAGAGTAGCCTATGGACCACCAAAAGAAAAAATAAATATATCTTAGACAAGGTGCAACCAGAGTGCTCCTAGAGGGAAAAATGGTGACTAAGGATGATAGAAGAATTGATGCTCTGAGTTGTGGAGAACAAGATTGAACATACATATGTGGACTGCTAAGAGGATAATCAGATCCATCCTGGAGAGGATTAAACCAGACTGCCTTTTGGAAGCAAGAGTTTTGAAGCTCTATTTGACATGTTGTTGTTGTTATGTGCCATCGAGTCGTTTCCGACTCATAGCGACCCTATGCACAACAGCCCTAAACCCTGCTCTATCCTGCACCAGCCGCACTGCCTCTGACACACCCATCCCGATTACCCCAGTCACAGAATCAATCCATCTCATAGAGGGTCTTCCCCTCCTGTGCTGTCCCTCCACCCTCCCAAGCATGATGTCCCTCTCCAAGGACCCGTCCCTCCTGGCAACATGTCCAAAATATGTTAGACGAAGCCCCAGAATCCTTGCCTCCAAGGAATAGCTTGGTTTAATCCTCTCCAAGATGAATCTGTTTGTTTTCCTGGCAGTTCATGGTACATTCAGTACTCTCCTCCAGCACCACAGCTCAAAGGCATCAACTCTCCTTCTGTCCTCAGGCATATTGCAAGGAGGGACCTGACTAGGAGAGGGACATGATGTTTGGAAAGGTGGAGGGACAAAGCAAGAGAGAAAGACTTGGGTAAGTTGGATTGACTCAGTGTCTAGGGTAATGGGAATAGGTGGGTCAGAGACAATGAGGTTGGCTCAGGATAGAGGAGGGTTCAGAGCTTTTCTACATAGGGTCTCTATGAGTCAGAGTCAAATTGGAGGAGCACAGCAATAATAACATACTGTAGGGGAGCTCTGGTGTCCTAGTGATAACAAATTGTTCTGCAATCCCAAAGGCACTTGGTTTAAAGACATCAGATGTTCCATAGGAGAAAGATAGGTAATCTATGCAATTAATTGCCTCTGAAAACCTGCTGGAGGGTCGGCTATGGGTCTGTTCCAACTCAATAGTGAACACCACCGCCATACTATAGGGAACAAAGAGTTCTATTCTCTCCAATAAGTGTCTCTATGAATCAACATTTACCCCCTAAGCACTCCCATGATAACATTGTAAAATCATGGATAAACTGTAACAAATCTGTGTTTTGGGAGTTCTGGTGGCCTAGTGGCAAGAAGCTTCACTGCAGTCTTGAAGGCACAGCAGTTCAAGGCCACCAGCCCTCCATGATTAACTAACTGTCTCTGAAAACCCTCCAGAGGGTCAGCTATGGGTCAGTTTCTACTTGACAGTACATAGCAACCACAATCTGTGTTTCATACATAAAATGATTAAGATTATTTTGCCCTCAATTTTCACCCCTCGAGGGGTGATATTACTTTTACTAAGATTGCATCCTGTTGAAAGAAAGATAATAAACAAGCAAATAATAAAAATGTTTGTTATAAAGGGGGGAAAGAGATTAAATAGAAAGCATAATTTCTTTAAGGAGGGTTGTCATGCTTATACAGACTAAAAGATAGAAAGGAAACAGTTGTAAATTTTAAAACATCTTCTGTTTCTTCTCTACCTGGCTTAACTTGAGCATGGAGGATTGTTTCACTGTCTCTTCAGCTACAAGCCTAAAGCAAGCATTTCATACATGGGATGTCCAGAGGTTCCTACTCCCACCCTCTTTAAAGCTGAATTGCTCATTCTCCATTTTAAGTTTGAAAAGAGAAGCTGAAATATCATTCAGGGGATGCAAATAACTTCTCTTTTCCTGTTTTACAAACAGACTCACTTTAAACTCCGCTGCCTCATTTATACAAGCTCTTTACTCTAAGCAGAAACGTTGCCAAAAAGCCAGAAACGTGTAGAATCCAGTCAACTTTCTCTTTGCTTTCTGCACAGCTCTGAATGGCTCATTGTTCTTTGGTAGGAGTGTTAGGCAAAGATAAATTTAACTGGCTATAGTTGTGGTACAACAAAGCATGGGTGTGTGCAAAATGTTCCCTCCACATAGGTGTGTGTTCCAATAAATGATGTAAGCAGCCTGGCACAGGCTGATAGAATGTACTAGTTAAGGGCTTTAGAGTCCAAACCACTGCCTGCAAAGGAGCAGATAATTTAGTACTCTGGGGTGATGTCTATTTATTTGTGAAGTGAGAAGAAAGACACTATCATGTTGGGTTGTTATAAAGAATAATGTAAAGAATATACACTGTTTATACAAGCCTATGAGAGCTGAACGCAATGGGGGTAATTGACTTTCCAAGCATCTAAGTTTCCCACCTTTGAGTAAGCATCCTGCTACCACTTTTATATTACTCTCTAAGAGTGGGAAATACCTGCTATTTCCTTCTTGGACAGTTTCTGCCTCATACAGGTTCTGGCTGTTGCAAGTTTTACTATATAAATTATTGGCCCAACGTTTGGAGCATGGCTAAGTCCTTCGGAGTTTCTGGAAGTCAACCATGTTTTGTTTTGGCAATCTTTTCTCCCTGTCCTATTTTTAGAGTAAAGAAATTCAAATGTGGTTAAAGTCAAGGCAGTATCTTTGGCATTTAATCATAAGTAACATCTTGCCCAACATGTCTTTCAGCTACTCTTGCCTTTCAATTATGTTTGTTGACATTTTTTCCCCCTAAATCAATCTGTTGTTCTATTTTACTCAAGTGACTAAGTTGCTTTTATAAAATGCATATAAAATGGTAGAGCACTAAATGAGGAATGTTTTATAAATGAACTTAGCACACGGGAGTAAAAGAAACATACCATGGACCTACAAGAAAACAAATAAAGCTGTCTTAGAGAGGGTGAAACCAAGTTTCTCCTTGGAGGCTAGGATTTTGAAGCTTCATCTCACATATTTTGGGCATGTTGCCAGAAGAGACCAGTCCTTAGAGAAAGACACCATGCTCAGAAGGGTGAAGGAACAGCACAGGAGAGAAAGACCCCAGATGAGATGGATTGATACAGCAACTTGGACAATTGGGTAAGTATGTCAGATTCAGTAAGACTGGTTCACGACGGGGAAGGGTTCAGAGATGCTGTACATAGGGTCACTATGAGTTGCAGGCAACTCGATGGCATATAACAACATTTAGTGCTATGAGATGGGAAATTAATGATAGTACATTTACCAACGTTAGTCCTCATATGCAAGCTTACACAGTTGGATTAGCAAACCAGAAGCACTGAACCTGTTGGGGTTGAGTAATTTCTGACATTTAGTGACTTACAGGACAGAGCAGAAGTGCCCCATAGAATTTCCAAGGTTGTAATCTTTATTGAAGAGATTGCTACATTTTTCTCCCACAAGACAGCTGGTGGACTCAAACTGCTGACCTTTGAGTTAGCAGCCAAGGAGTTAATCACTGCAACACCAAAGTTCCCATAGTTGAATTAAAGTATTTAAAACAAAGCAAAATCAAGCAAATAAACTCTTTTTTTCTTCACCTCTTCTACAGTCTATACCAGGTCCCTTAAGATCTCCAGCCTGGTTTGCTGGTTTCTCTAACCTGATAAATACCTGTGTGGATGTTTAAGATCCTATCTTCTCATGTATGATCCATTTTCTTTCTGTATCTATGCATAGAAATTTCTGTATTTTGTCCTGTCTCTCCATTCTCTTTCCAAAGCCTATCCAGGTACATTTTATCAAGATAGGCCAAACTCACCCACTTCCATGGAGTAGATTCCATCATGTCTGAGACAGTAAATATTTATCTCACCAGAGCACTTTTCAAGATAAGCATTATTTCTAAATGTCAGCTATCTGCACAGGTATAATGTATTAAGGGATGGTTATCATGTTTGGGACCACCCAGTGTGTTTAAACACCTGTTCTATGTTTGGGGAATTTCCCATATTATGCATCATGGCTCAAGGGAGAAATCATGACTTACTGTCCTAGACTGAATTTACTTAAAGTTGAAGAATGACATGGCTCAAGGCATATCCTAGAACCGTGGAACTACAAATGGGGGTGGGGGAATTTCTTTAACAAAAAGTGTACACATAAAGCTATAATTATGCTTTAAGTTAAGTGCTTATTTAGAATAAGGGAGAAAATATCAGAACAACCTGAAAATTTTTTAAAGTTGGCCAAGACCATAAATGTCACAAAAATCAAGAAGAAAAAAAAAACACCCATTTTTTACAATTAATTTCCTGGAACACCTTTTAAAATACCTTTTTCTTTATTTCCATATCTGTATACTCTTTGGTTGCTTCTTCATGTGCCAATGATTTTTAATGTCTTCTGAAACGAACCAAAGGATAATTTAGTCTTTCCTTTAGCATGGTTTTTTAAAAGTCTGTGTATGAGGGCTTCTGTTGATAATTTAGAAAATTTTTTCCTTAAGCTTCCCAAAGCCTTGTTGACAAAATTATGTAAATTTAGTAAATGCAATGGAGGAGTTGTAGTTACAAAATCTTGTTGTTGTTGTTGTTGTTGTTGTGTGCCATTGAGTCACTTGGGACTCATAACAACCCTATGTACAAAAGCCCTAAATCCTGTTCTATCCTGTGCCAACCTGTCTCTGACACATCTTACTTTTGTGAATTTTCCATGAATGTATGGCCATGTAACCACATTTCTAGGGCTCTCTCAGAGTTTGGAAGGGATTTTGGCAAATATGGGACTCTGAAGGGTAAGTGTCATTCATTTGCTTCCTGGGAAACCACCCTGGTATGATTTAGCCTTCACCAAAGGGTTGGAACTACTAAGATCTCAATTCAGAAGTAAGTCAGCTTGAAGAAGCAGGCCTTGAAATCCCTCACTTCATAAAAATGACAGTAGAGGCGCCACCACATATAGAAATTCTTACTGAAATTTCTCTTAAACCTCCAGAGTCTTTGCTATGGGCTGTGGTGTCTGTGTCTGACAATCCCTCTAACAACTTCACAGTGCAACGTGGCCATTGCTCCTGGTTAATGAGACTTCTGACTCTTCAAAATTCTATGGGTTACCAAATATGCTTTGTGTAATTAAAGTTCTTTTTCTGCCAAAGTAGCTAGGTTAGTTTCTGTTTGTATCGAAAGGTCTTGACTGGTAACTGTGGGAGTGTGCACTGTGAGACAAAGGCCAGGACTGAGACAGCAGCAGCCTGCCCAAGACAATGGCATAAACTGAAGCTGGAAGAGCAAACCACAGCAGATTCCACAAGAGAAAACCACTGTCCAGACAGCAGAAAAACAAGGAGGAGGGTCAAATAAATGGGGCCCTGAGTTGCAGATAAATATCAGGGGGTCAAAAATATTGAAAAGACATTGATGGCTGTGGAGGTTGAAAAAAGCAAAGAAGGATAGGTCAAAATTCCTTTTGATACATCAAGAGTTGGGTGGAGTGAGTTAGTGAGGATGAAGACTTATAAAGACAAGGACTCTGGTCCTTATAAATTAGGCCCTTATAAAACTATTAACTTATAAACTATACAGTTTAGCTCTGGTGGCCTAGTGACAAGAAACTGCACTGTAATCCCCAAGGTGCTTAGTTCAAATCCACCAACTGCTCTGTGGGAGAAGGATGGGCAATCTCCTCCTGTGTGATTCACTGCCTCTGAAAACCCCACTGGAGGATCAGCTATGGGTCAGTTCCTACTCGAAGGTACACAATAACAACAATAATTGACTCTCACCTGGAAACACAAAAGACTTCTGATTTCCTCCCACCTTGGCCTCCTTCTTTCTTTGGTGCCATCGTCACTGCCCTGCTTAAAAACTCAACTGTGGCTCCTTGTTCCCTGGAGAAAATCAGAAAGCTAGTGAGCTTTACTTTCCTCATCTAGGTCCATTAATCTCTCCAAATTAGTCCTCCTCAGTCTTTTCGTAGTCTATGCTGGATTTATGCTAAACTATTATTTCTTGAACAGACATTGCTTCTTTTCTTGAACTTATGGTTCTTTCTGCCCAGGATACTCTCTCCCCTCTGTGTCTCAGCACATCCAAATTATCGATTTGGATGCCACAATACCTTCTTCAGCAGTAATCTTTTCCTGCAAAGCCCATTAATTGTACTTCTCATTCTCCTTTTTACCTTCCATCTCGCATTATAGTTATCCAGGCAACACATATCCTTGCTCCCTCTAAGAAACCACAAACTCACAGTGAGCAGAATGCCTAGTACAGTCTTTATACACAAAAGCAGTTGCCCCATAAATGTGTGAGCATAGGCTTACTGGTGCATTCTTTCTGCTATTCTACTCATTACCTTTGAATTAAGGGATCCCCACTCATAATAGGGACCCTCCATCAGGTTTCCACGACTGTAAATCTCTACAGGAGGAGGTTGCTCCTCTTTTTCATACCCTTGTGAAATTGTTCATCACAGATTAGCAAGTAAACACAAGTAGACTTGAGCTTACCTTGTTTATAGGGGAATTTGACATGAAGATAATAATCCCTGCCATATAGAATTGATTTGAAATTAAAGCAAGGAGTGAGGTGGGGAAAAAAATTAAAGAGACTGAAGTCTTTTTGCATAGTCCTTTGTGCTAAAGAAACACATACTAAATGTTAGCCATTTTCAACTTCCTGAATCTTCTCTTTGTCAGTCTTACCAGTCAATCTATTGCTGTTGAGTGGACTCTGACTCCTGGCGGCCCCATGTATATTGAAAACACAATTGTGTTCAATAGAGTTTTCAATAGTTGATATTTTTGAAGAAAATTCCCAGACCTTTCTTATGAAGCACTTCTTGGTGGCTCTGAACACATAAACTTTTGGTTAGCAGCCAAATTCATTAACTATTATTATTTTACCTCCTACTAACTCTTTTATTAAGGTCTGGTAGCGTAGTGGTAAGAAACTGAGCTGCCAACCCAAAAGCACACAGTTTGAATACAAAAGCTGCTCCTTGAGAGACAGGTGGGCAATGTCCTCCTGTCTGATTTACTGCCTCTGAAAGCCCCACTGGAGGGGCAGCTGTGGATAGGTTCCTACTTGATGGTACTTGACAGCAATGACAGCCATGAACCTTTCAGACTCAGCCTTTCTAATTCCACCCATGTTCATCACATAGCCTAGTTTCCTGACTGGCTCTCCATCCTAATCATCTGTTCACTTTTATTAACATTGCTCTTAAAAATGTAAAACCTCCCAAGAATAAGACTGATTCACAGAACTATAGGAGAATAAGTTGGCATGATCTTGAACTTGAATTTCTATTTTTACAATACCAGATAACCTTAATTAACATACTTTGACTAATTTTAAGCTTTAAGTAACTAAATAAACTCCTTAATTTTTTTTTAAATTTATTATTAATTTCAATGAAAATTTACAGAGACTTTGGATTTCCATTCATTCATTGTTGCATTTTTCTCCCCTCCCAATCCGCCCCCACCAGTACACTACCCTCTTGGAAAAGTAAAAGAAAAATTCTTTCCTTGTTTTACAATCCCTCCCCCCCAGGTCCACTCCACTATACAGCCTTCACTCTGGACTCCTGTCATGACAAAAATACCTAATCACATATCCCTTTTAAACAGTTTTCTCCCTTATCTGTTTCAGTGCAGTATACATTATCGAACCCATTTTTCTCAGTTTCTCAGTCTCCCTCCAACCCCAAGGTCAGTCCTGTTTTACAACAGTGGCACCATGTAGTATTTGTCCTTTTTGTGACTGAGATACTTCACTCAGCATAATCTCCTCCAGGGTCACCCATTTTGAATAATGTTGCGTGAATTCCTTGTTTTTCAATGCAGCGTAGTATTCCATTGTGTGAATATACCACAGCTTATCCATTCGTTTGTTGATGGGCACTTAGGTTGTTTCCAACTCCTTGCTATTGTGAACAAAGCTGCAAATTTAAGGAATGCAATGAGTGTGCATTCCTTAAATTTTTTTTTGCATTCCTTAAATGTTTAAAAAATGTATTCTATACTCAGGCCACATGGCCATCCCATAACTGAGCAACCATGAAGGCGCTTACACTTGCCTCTGTTAACTTTCAAGTATTTTATTTAAGAACAGAAAATTATTCCTTGCCAAAATCACCTTGGGCCTTCGTTTTGCTAATCTTTATGGGGACAGGTTGGTGGGAGGAGCACTAAGCAATAACTTGTGAACATTCTCCTTACTCTAGTTTAATTGCAAAGTAAACACTTCCCTTTGTGGTTCACAATAAAGGATACTTTGTGTCTATGTGGCAGAAATATGATTTTTGCACTTTGCCTCTGTCAATCACAATCACAGGGTGACTTTTAACTTCAGTAAACATTAACAACTGAAAAGATTACAGTAAAGGGAGGAAATGGAAAATTTGTCATTCCTTTAATTTCTCTAACAGAAAGATTGTAATTCTTTTTCTCCAACAGAAAATAATAATTTTTAATTTTTTTATTGATTACTCTTTTTAAAAAAATATTTTTTATTTCAATTGTGATTTTCATGGAAGTTTACAGAAAAGATGGATTTTCATTCATTCATAGTTGCACATTTTGCTCCCTTCTCCCAGTTCACGTTCTTTTTTAAAAAAAATATTCATTCATTGTTGCACAATTCCCTCCCTACCCTACGTCCCTTCCCCCCAGTCCTCTTTGCAATGTACCTCTTATTCTTTTCTTTTTATAATTGAAATTTCAATGAAAGTTTATAAAGACTTTGGATTTACATTAATTCATTGTTGCACATTTTCCTCCCTGCCAACCCCTTCCCCAGTTTGTTTTTCTTTTTAAAAAGTTAAAAAAAGACACAACACCCCAACTTACACTATTACACAATCCCCCCACACACACACTAAGTCCACTCCCCCATGAAGCCCTCATTTTGGACTCTTGCCATTAAAATAATACCTAATCATATATTCCTTTCAAGCAGTTCTCTCCCTCATCTGTTTCAATGCAGCATGCATTATTTAAAGCCTCTTTTCTTAGATTCTCACTAACTCCAATGTCAGTCCTATTTTAACAGTGACACTATGCAGTATTTGTCCTTTTGTGACTGAGATATTTCACTCAGCATAATATCCTCCAGGGTCACCCATTTTTGTATAATATTTTATGAGTTCCTTGTTTTTCGATGCAGCATAGTATTCCATTGTGTGAATATACAAGAGCTTCTCTATCCATTAGTTTGGTGATGGGCTCTTGGATTGTTTCCAACTCTTTGCTATTGTGAACAAAGCCGCACTAAACATGGGTGTGTATATATCTGCTTGGGTGGCAATTATGGTTTCTTTAGGGTATATTCCCAGTAGTTGAATTGCTGGGCCAAATGGTACTCTATTTGCAACTTTTTGAAAAAGCACCACACTGCCTTCCACAGTGGTTGCATCATTTTACACTTCCACCAACAGTGAATAAGGGTTCAAATTTCTCCACAACCTCATCAGCATTTGTTGTTTGTTGCTCTGTAAAACTTTGCTAATGTTACTGGGGTGAGATGATATTTTATAGTTGTTTTGATTTGCATCTCTCTTAGAGTTAGGGATTTTAAACATTAGGGTTCAAATTTCTCCACAACCTCATCAGCATTTGTTGTTTGCTGCTCTGTAAAACTTTGCTAATGTTACTGGGGTGAGATGATATTTTATAGTTGTTTTGATTTGCATCTCTCTTAGAGTTAGGGATTTTAAACATTTTTTCATGTGTTTGTTCACCATCTGAATGTCTTGTTTGGTGAAGGGTCTGCTCATATCCTGTGCTCATTTGCAGTTGGATTGTTTACCTTTATCTTGTTGTGGTGCAGAAAATAATTTAACAAAGAAAGACTATGTTTTCATTTAATGTTATTGTTCCACTAATAGCACCATTCAAAAATTTTTACTAATAACAGCTTTAGTTTGCTTGCCTCCACAATCAACACTCTTGGTACCAGCATCCAGGAAATTAAGAGATGAATTGCATTGAAGAAAGCCTGCTGTCAGGGACCTCTCCAAAGTACTGACGAGCAACGATGTCACTCTGGAGACTAAAGTGTACCTGATCCAGGCCATGATCTTTGTCATTACTTGCTATGCATCAGAAAGCTGGACAATGACTAGGGATGATAGAAGAATTGATGTCTTTGAGCTGTATTGTTGGAGAAGAGCATTGACTGATAGGGGAACAAACAAGTTTATCTTAGAAAGAGTGAAACCAGGCTGCTCCTTGGAGGCAAGGATTCTGAAGCTTTGTCTGACATACTTTGGATATGTAGCAAGTCAGGACCAATCCTTACAGAAGGACATTATGCTTGGGAGAGTGGAGGGACAGCACAAGAGAAGAAGACCATTGCTGAGATGGATTGATCAGGATAACGGAGGTAGGTGTGTCAGAGAAAATAAGATTGGCAAAGGATAGAGCAGGGTTTAGGGCTGTTGTATATATGGTCGCTATGAGTCACAGGCAACTTGATGGTGCATAACAACAACTAATATTTTTCTTTATTGCAAAAGTGTAATAGATTTAAATGGCTCACTTTCTAGGTAGATAAAATTCCATTTTTCTTTGAAAATTTATAAAAGAGAAGAGTATGAATAAAAACTTTCTCAACACAAAATTTCTTTAATATTAAATAGTTCTTTAAGTCAAAGAAGAAAGTCTTAATAACAATATATTTTCAATCATAAGCCATTCTTCAGGGGATAGAAAACTAAGCTAATGTTAAATAAAAATAATATTGTAAAATGTGGAATTCACCTAGCTTGGGGCAAATTTTTATCTTCCACTAATTCCTACTTGGGTTATTGAAAATGCATGCTGTCTTGTGGTCCCAAAACAAATTATCCAATTAGAAGATGGATACAGTGGAGGGTGACTCAGGATAGAAGGATTTCTTTTCCCTACTATTTACATGGAATTCTGCAAATTATATTTTCCAATATATAGTCAGGGATTTGGTTACTTAGTACAAACCTAGAAAGGTTTTCAGAAAATCAAGAGTAAGAAATGCCATCATTTTTGTTTATTTCTTTGAATTCTCCTTGACTTATCCATTCTTCAGATACAGCTAACAGGCCCTGTTAAATGTATTCTGGCTTTTTCTAAATTGTTCAAAATTGGCACTGCTACCATTTTACATTGTGTCATAAATCAGTCAGGGTCATCAAGTTAAACGTGAATTCATGCTTTTGTCTCTAATTCCTTTTTCCTGGTTGTTTCATTTAAAGGTACACATCTTCAAGTCCTATGGGGACACTGCTGCTATTTAGTTATATTTGACCCAGAAAACATCATTTTCTCCTGGTTTTGTTTGATTCTCCAGTTGCCATTGAGTTAATTTGGGGTTTCACAGTAGAGCCATGCTCTACAGGGTCTTCAAGGATGTGTTCATAGTTTTCGAGGCTATGATTTTTCAGAAACGGATCCCCAAGCCTCTCTTCCAAAGCACCTCTAGACAGTTCATAAGTAGTCATTGGACCATAAGTAGCCTCTGGCTTAACCATGTGTACTACTAGCTAAGAACAACCTAACATAAGTAAAGATTTCATAAAACTCTAAATAACTCTTCCTGTCCACTCTCTTTACCCTTTAATATTTATAGAACCACATGTATAAAATGTACGATGTGATGAACCCTTTTTCACTCTCCTCACACACAGCCAAATAATATCTCCTTTCCTTCATCCTCAGTTGTCTGGAGTCCATAGAGTTTTTCTATTATTATTATTAAGAAATAATAGAAGAGAAGGTCTTCTTGCCTTGCTGGCATCTCTGGTAACATGACTTTTGATCTATTTCTGGGCCAGTGACATTAAAGCCCCATCCATTGTGTTTTGATCAATTTTTATTACATTATTACAAATCAATTTTTATTACATTTATTACAAATTTTATTACATTTATTACATTATTTCACCAGGATGGTGAAATTTACTGTCACTTACTTTGAGCATATTTTCAGGAGGAACCAGTCTTGGACAGGAAATGTAGTTGTTGTTGTTGTTGTTATTGTTGCTACTGCTGCTGCTATTGTTATGTGCCATTGAGTTTCTTGAGACTCATAGAGACCCTATGTACAATAGCCCTGAAGCCTGCTTTACCCTGTGCCAACTTCACTATCTCTGACACACCTACCTCCATTACCCAATCACTTAATCTGTCTATCTCCTTAATGGTCTTTCTCTCTTTCTCTGTCCATCCACCCTTCCAAGCATCATGTCCCTCTCCAAGGACCAGTCCCTCCTTGCAACATGCCCAAAGTATGTCAGACAAAGCCTCAGAATCCTTGCCTCCAAGGAGCAGCCTGGTTTCACCCTTTCCAGGTTGAACCTATTTGTTCTCCTTGCGGTCCATTGTTTATTCAACACTCTTCTCTAGCACCACAGCTCAAAGGCATCAATTCTCTTTCTTTCACCCCTAGTCATTGTCCAGCTTTCTGATGCATAGCAAGCAATTGCAAAGACTATGGCCTGGATCAGATGCACCTTATTCTCCAGACTTACGTCGTTGCTCTTCAGTACTCTAGAGCAGTCCCTGACAGCCGACTTTCCCAATGCAATTTGTCTCTTGATTTCCTGGCTGCTGATACCCAGAGTGTTGAGTGTGGAGTCAAGCAAACTAAAGCTGTAGAGGGTCATCAAAAAATAGGAAGACCATCCACTACAATGGGCTTGAACATGGCAAAGTTCATTAGAATGGTTCTGGACAGAGCAAAGTTTAGATAGGTTGTTTGTAGGGTCTCTATGAGCCATGGTTGGCTGGCTTGACAGTCCTGAATAACAGCAAAATGGAGAAAGATACTTGGGATTTCAAGCTAAGAGTTTTAGAACTGGAAGATATCTTAATAATCATTTAGCATAGCTTTCCTAGTGGACACTGCTGGTTACTGCTTCTAGCAGTTCAATTTTCACCCTACTATTCTAGCCTCCTCGATGTTGCTTGTGTGCTTTGGGAATGGCCCACCTTAGCAGGAGGGGTGGTCTCATTGTTTCAGGAATTTAGCCTGAGGCCAATGATCACAGCCTAGTCCAGTCATGAGGAAGGGACTGGGCATGGGAAGGTGGCCCAATTTAGACCAATAAGAAGGGGAGTTTTCTGGAAGCTTACAGCAGAGAATCTTCCTTGTTGTTCAAAGAGATTACCAATGGACACACTCTTTTTATCCAAGTTTTGAGGTGAGACAGCAAAACTTGTCAATTTTGCAACCCTTTGTCATCAAGAGGGATGCCCTTTTTGGATGAAGCCAACACTCAGAGATGGGCTTATAGTGAATCGTGCAGAAGAAAGGCAAGAGCTTATTTATTAAGCTTCAAAGCTTGCTCTGAGCTTCCAGTTACATAAAGCAGTAAGCCTCAGGTGCTTAAGCCAAGTTGAATGTGCAAACCTGAAGAGCTTGACTACTCGTCAAATAACAGTTTAGATCCTTTTCTTTTTCCTTCCCTCTTTTTTTTTAAAGTTTATATTAGTTTGCTTACAAAGTTTGTATACATTGTGTTTCACACTATTCTTCATTCATATTATGTGTCATACAATCATTCCCATACATTATGTTTTATAAAATGAATCATCATTGGACCTTGCCCATCATTACACTGTATTTTCACTCAGATATTTCCCATTTCCTTCCTCCCCGATCTGTACAGCTCTGTGCTTTCAGCCCTACCCATCTTCACCCCTCCACTCCTATCCCTTCCTCTCTTGGGTTCCCATACATATTTCACCTGTTATCCTTCTATTCTTAATTTGCCTTTGTGAGACTGAGTTAATTCGCTCAGCATAATGCACTCCCTCTCCCAAGTTATGTAGTAATTTTCAAAATCAGTGTAGTAAATTTCAAAGTCATTACTATGAGTGCTGCATAATATTTCATTATATGAATGTACAACAATTTCTCAATCCATTCAGTTGCAATTGGGTGTTTGGGTTGTTTCCATGTTTTTGCAATGGTGAATAATATTACTATGAACATTGGTGTTTATAAATTTCTGTTTATGCTCAGTTCTTGTTTCCTTGGGGTATATTCCTAGTATGGAATAGCTGGGTCATACAGAGTTTTTATGTTTCACATTTTGAGGAAATGTCAAACTGTCTTCCAGAATGGTTGTACCATTTTACAATCCCACCAATGATGTATAAGAGTTTCCACCTCTCCACACCTCTTCAACATTTATTGCTTGCTGCTCTACTAAACTTTGCCACTGCTACTGGAGTGAGATAGTATCTAATTGTGGTTTTGATTTGCAACAATGTCCAACATGCTAGAAGGAAAAAAAAATAGAATAAGACATGGAGAAGGTAGTGAGCTTGAAAACAAGAACCTATATGGAAACATACGGGGGTGGGGGTGGGGGAATCAGAGATGAGACATAAAGAAAATTAAGAAAAAAAGTAGAACCATGTGAGATGGCATCAAAAAGAACAACATACCTTTGGCTGGAATTCCAGAATATGACAGGGACAGGGAAATCTCAGAGGAAATTGTGGAAGACGTACCAGGAGCAAACTTCACAAGTATTATGAAGAACGAGTAAATCCACATTTAACAGCAAACACCAAATAGACTAGACCCAAAAATAAAAAACATCAAGACAGATCATAGTAAAATTCTCCAAAATAAAGGGTAAGGACAGAATACTAAAAAACAGCAGGAGAAAGACAGTCGCCTACAAGGGAAAAGCAATTAGATTAAATTATGATTTTTTTAGCAGAAACCATGCAAGCAAGAAGACAATGGGATGGCATATGTAGTTCCTTTTAAATGTTATCTCAGAAGAAACGCCTATTTTTTTGTTGTTCACTTGTTTGTGTTTGTTTTCTTTTTTCTTTTGTTTTCCTTTTTTAAAATTAATTTTAATGACTATTGACTTTGCCAAGGTGAGAGTATTGAAAATCTTACGGAAAGCAAAGTAATAAGTCACACTGGGGTGGAATCAAGACCAAAGCAACTGGTATAAGTGATAGGACCAAGCTGTCTATTAAATGATCTCTGAGGAGTAGCTCTACTATTCAACTCTTTAATTTGAGGTACAGACTTAGTCCTGTAACATTGAAGTATCTGATGTTCCAGAACATAGGTTATAACCTTTGAAAAAATCTCTTTCCTTAAAGGAACCAGACCATAGATTGAAAGTTCCATACATAACTGTTAAGAACAGTCAGACTCTTTGTCTGTAAATGTCACAGGAGGAGATTCTGCCTTACTTCCTAGGAGTCAAATGGCCAGAGAGGCACAGCCTTTGGGTTAGAAGTGTGACTCCTTGCAGTCCTTGTTGGGGAGCATGGAGAATGTGACGTCTTTTTAAAGGAAGGCAGAATCCTAAATGTCTCAAAGATTGTCATTGAAGGACAAAGAAAATATTCACCCTTATTTAATTAATCCGAGAAAGCTAAAGTGAGCAGAATTGGGAAAAATAAAAAGAACTGTGTTATAGATCCAAGATGGCAGCAGAGGCAGAGACAGCATGGTGAGCTGCGGGAGCAGCGAACTACTTAAAGCAGGGCCATTCTGGCCTTCCATAGACTTTGACTTATTGATAATTGAACACTTAAACAGTTGATGACTGGCCCTCAGTGAAGATCGAGGCTCAACAACAGGAATTCAAGGATTCCCAAGGAGAAATGGGTGAGTCTCGTGGCTCCCAAACCCCGCCCCTCCCTCCCAGAGCCTGGGTTGCACTGCACAGCCACTGCAGCTCCATGAGGCTTCCACAGCCAGAACGAATGGATTCCCTCACCCAGGATGGACGCTGGGCCCATCCCTCCTCAAGACTGGTACAGCAAAGCCACCACACTGCCTGCCGCAAGGTGGACTTGTTCTGGAGAGAATTCTTGGAGCCAGGATGGCAGCTGTGGGGGAAGCGGGCGGCTGCTGGCCGCCCGCACAAGAGGGGCCATGCAGCCGCTGAGCGCCCGTGTGGCAGGGAGGGGGGCCGCTCCCCCAATGGCCGCCCATGCTGGGGGGCCGTGCGCCTCCCGCTGGCCTCCTGCACTGGGGGGGTGGCACGCACGCAGCTGGCCGCCTGCGTAGGAGGTGGGGGATGGGATGCATGACTGCCATCTGCAGGTTTGGGTTTCCTTGGACAGGCCAAAGAAGACGATTACCTATACAATGGATTGCTGAAAGTCACTGTGAGTCTGATGACCTTAACAGTGGCAGCATGCACAAGAGGAC
>NW_006399767.1:7700514-7704815 GCF_000299155.1 Elephantulus edwardii | reverse complement strand
TGAATTTGCATATGAGTAGTTGGTGGTCTGTTCCACAATCAGCTCCTGGCCTAGTTTTCACAGCTGATATTGAGCTTCTCCAGCGGTTCTTTCCACATATGTTATCAATCTGATTCCTATGCATACCATCAGGTGAAATCCAGGTATATAACCTGCGTTTATGCCTCTTAAAAATGTATTTGCTATGAATAAGTTATTGATTGAAGTCATTAATCGAAGACGCCAAAAGCCCGCGACATCCGTTCTGGCAGAAAGGTCAGAGGAGAGGCTAGGCATCTGACTAGCTGAAGTTGGGCACCTCACAGGACAGCCATCAGACCCGGCAGACCCACCCCATTTTCTCAGGTAATCGAAGACGCCAAAAGCCCACGACATCTGTTCCAGCAGAAAGGTCATAGATGGACTTCTAGATTAAAAAAAAAAAGACTTTTTTCTAGTAAATCAATTCGAGTGTTCTTCCTTCCATGTCAGATCTTTTGACGTGTTATGAGGAGGAGTGAGTCCTCAGAAAAGAACAACACGATTGGAAAAATGAAGGCAAGATCTTCAACAGCATGGATTGACACCATGACTGCAGCAATGGCTTTAAATTCGGCAGAGATTGTGAGGTTGGTGTAGGTTTAGGCAAACGGTGTTTATCCTTGTATAGAGGGGTCACTGTGAGTCAGAGCTGATTCAATGGCACCTAAGAATAATATAGGCATGTTCTTCCAAGGCATCTAGATGGTCCCATGGTTAAAGTTTGGGCTGCTAACCAAAAAAATTTAAGCCCACCGATCAGTCTCTCCACAAGAGAAAAGGCCTGATGACTCACTCTCATAAAGGTTATGCACGTCTAAGGGGTGTTCTGTAGGGCAGTTCCACTCTGTCCCATGACTCAGCAACACACACAAGTGTTCCTCCCTCTAATCCCGCCTGTAGTCTCTCTGCCATGGACGGTGCTCTACCCAGCTTTCATTGCTTCTGTTTCTTTTATTGTTTTCCTGCTTGTGGTTTTCAAGATTCCTGTGCTGTTCCAAACATTCTTCCTGTGGCCAGCTTTGAATGCCTCCGCTCCTATATTTGCATTCTCTTCCACAGCTGGAAATGCTTAGTTATGTTTTCAAAGCAGCTTCCACATTATTTGTATTTTAAGTGCTTATGACATATATTTCTGAGGACATAGACTCTGCTGATCCCTTATATAGAAAATTCATTTTCATCATTTGGGGAAGTGGGAATTGAACTCGCTTTAAACTTCTTGACAGTTTCAAACCACTGCATTTAATTTACATTGACTTTTATTCTTAGAATGAG
This sequence comes from Elephantulus edwardii, assembly GCF_000299155.1. Lineage (NCBI taxonomy): Eukaryota > Metazoa > Chordata > Mammalia > Macroscelidea > Macroscelididae > Elephantulus > Elephantulus edwardii. The sequence goes on along the minus strand of NW_006399767.1, from coordinate 7,703,519 downwards.
AAATGCTACACTAAGATATTTGAATTTCATACATCCTAGGTTAAATATCTGTGAACGGATTCTTTTAAATCTTAGCAAGTGAAATGAAGAAGAGAGATTATCAATGAAATTTTAATATTTAATACTAATTTTTTTTCTGTGACTCCAAACTCTAGTGAGAGGAAAGTATTTTGTCTATTTTATTTACTTTTGTCTCCCCTAGAACTTAACACTGTACTTGGCATCTAGTTGTTGTTGTTGTTGTGTGCTTTTGAGTCAGAAATGACCCATAGCTGACCCTCCAGTGGATTTCTAGAGGCTTTAAATCACACAAAGAAGAGATTGCCCATCTTTCTCCTTCTCCCATGGAGAAGCTGGTGGACTAGAACTGTATATCTTTGGGTTGGCAGCACAATACATAAATATTTGTAAGAGGAATTATTTCTGACACAATTCTAGGATTGTTGTTGTTATTGTTATATATTTGCTTATTAAAAACTCTCTCATTACTATAGAGTCAGGACTGATGTGTAGTTGACCTTCTAGAGCGTTTTCAAAAGCTTAGGCTGTAAATGAATGAGAGGAGATTGCCCATCTTTCATCCCAAGCTCAGTTGGTGGGTTTGAACTACCAGCTTTTGGATTAGCAGTGTAAATCCTTATCCAGTAGGCCACCAGAAGTTTTATTGTATACTACAAGTGGTTAAGCAATCAATCTTATTTAAGAATAACCCCTCAAATTAATTTAATATTAAAAACAAAAAGCAACATTTCCTTCAAGTCAGTTTCAATCCATAGTGACTTAACAGGATTTCTGAAGTTATGGGTCAATTCTTATAAAAGCAGACTATGACATCTTTCTTCTTTGGATAATTGAGTAGTTTCAAAGCAGCCAACTGCTTTAACTATTGCAGCGATCTTTAATTTTATACCGTGCCTTCACAATTTCCAGTCAGTACATGTAATAGGAAGGGTCATGCTGTGTTACTAAATTGATGGATTATATATGAAGTATTATCATTAGAGTTTACAGAGTAGTGGCTAATTACTGGCACTTTATTTCTACCTTCCTTTTAGACATTATGCCAAAAGTTTTGACTGTGGAGGGGTAATATTTTGCAGGGAGTCATTATGCCCATAGTAAAGGAAGAAGAGAAGTTTGTGTTCCCTTGATTATCAAATGTTGTCACCGTTCTTTACACTGTTGCTCAAATCAGTAAAAGCAGTCTGGGTTTTTATAGTATCACATCTTCAGTTTCTGAAAGTTCTTATATTTTCTGTGGGACCACACTACTGAGTATTTAAGCAAAAATAGAAGTTTCAAAGTTAAAGGGATTGTACAGTTGAACAAACAAACAAAAAACTCACTAAGAAATGTCAAGTTATTTTGTTAGTAAGTTAGGCATAATAAAAATCCTTGCACTGGTAATTATTTTTATTATTTGTATTCCTTCTTTAGAAATAACAAACTTTTATTGTTTATTTTAAAACTTCTACATCATTTGCTTATTACTGCAAAACATACAATTTCTCCTTTATGGCTATGATCTCACTATGGTTAGAAAGTTGAAATGAGAAAATTATCCCTTGACATGTGTCAATTTACTTGACTACGTCTATGGTCTAGAAAGTGCCATCTAGAAAATGGATCTGAATGTTCTAGAAAACAAAGTCCAGAATTTCTGAATTCTTGTTCCAACTTCATAGCTATTCAAAGAACTAGTCTTCAAAGTCAGCAAACAATAATAGATGATACACAGGTTGTTGTTGTTGTTATGTGCAGTCGAGTCGCTTGTGACTCATAGCGACCCTATGTACAAAGCCCTAAACTCTGCTCTGTCCTGTGCCATCTCCTATACACCCATCCCAATTTCCCCAGTCACTGAATCAATCCATCTCATAGAGGGTCTTCCCCTCCTGCTCTGTCCCTCCATCCTACCAAGCATGATGTCCTTCTCCGAGGACCAGTCTCTCCTTACAACATGTCCAAATTATGTTAGAGCCTCAGAATCCTTTCCTCCAAGGAGCCTCCCGGTTTGACCCTTTCCAGGATGAATCTATTTGTTTTCCTAGCAGTCCATGGTACTCTCAATACTCTTCTCCAGCACCACAGCTCAAAAGCATCAATTCTTCTGTCTTCCTTAGTCATTGTCCAACTCTCTGATGTATAACAAGTGATAGCTAAGACCATAGAACACTACACTTTCTTTCTTCATGCCAGAAACAAAAACAATGTCTTAAGAAAGGATGACTAGTTGAACAAAGAGAAACACATTCAAAGTACACGTAAGTAACAGCCATGCTTAACTCTACTGGCTCAGTTTCCTTTCTCTAATGTTGTGCATCCGGTACCAATTTTCCACAAAGAAGAAGTGACAAAACTGATTACTGAGAATGTGTCCTGTTCTGTAGCCAGTGAGGATTAAAAATTGTGCTACTTGAGAACTGAGGCGCAAACGGAGACTTGTACACCAGGGTTCATAGCAGCATTATTCACCCTCGCAAGAAGGTGAAAACAACGCAGAGGTCCAACCACAATCAAATGGATTGAGAAATTATAGTACATTCACATGCTGGACTATTATAGAACACAAGAGCAATGATTTTGTAAATCACTACTAACTTGGGAGGGACTGGAGAGCATTACGCTGAGTGAACTAACTCAGTCCCATAAGGACAAATACTAAATAAGAACATTATTGTAGAAGAAGTATGAGGATCCAAGGAGGGGAAAGAGTGGGAGCTGAGGATGGGCGTGAAGAGGGGGGGAAGTCAGGGCGGGTATTTAATCATTGGGTTAATTTGATGGGGTGGAGGGAGGGGGTTGTGAAGGAAACAGGAAAGATCCAGTGTGAAAAACAGAAAAACAATGTATATATACTTTGTAAATAAACCAGTACAAAACAAACAGACAAAAAATTGTGCAAACACGGTGGAAAGTGGTGTGGCACTTTCTCAAAAAGTTGCAAATAGAGATACCATTTGACCCAGCAATTCCACTACTGGGAATATACCCCAAAGAGACCA
>NW_006399767.1:7638538-7699939 GCF_000299155.1 Elephantulus edwardii | reverse complement strand
TATGCTACTTAGCAGACCAGTCAGTATGGTTTTTGTCTTCTTCACCCTCAGTGTTCATTCACATCATAAGGAGGTGAATTTGATCACACAGGTACTTCTCTAAGAGCAACAAATTCTTTCTATCTTTCACTTTAAACCCTTCTCATACTAACTCAGATGGTAAGCAATGTAACTTCCACTTTAGGCTAACAAATAGACACAGATAACTTGCCCTGTATTTTAACTTGCTTCTGCAGGGCAGTGATTTTCTGTGCAACGCAACATTTTACTTCCAAGCAGTGAGCCCTAAAAAAGTTGAGAAGTGGAAAGCAAGTAGTTACAGTGAGTCTAGAATAGCCTCAACGAGGGGTTTGACACCCACACAGCCAACATGCATTCCTGAAATCACATATAAATGGCATAGATTGCAGGAAATGGCACTTCAAATGCCTTTTCCCCACCAGGATCCCCCCAAATAATTAATTACTTAAAAGGCTGTGGGTATGGGATTCAGTTAACATGCCAGATAGAGCTTGCCAAGTTTCGTGACTCACAGGCACCTGATGCTGTGGCAGGGAGCCTCAGATAGGTGAAGAGACTTTCAGTTTGCTGTTTGCAAAATAGGTCTCGTGGCGCCAGATCTGGGAGAGCTGGGTTGCCCTTCCTGTTCCAACACCTACAAGGGAAACACAGGCAGGTTTCTTAATCTTCTCAGCCTCTGTTCTCTCAGACCACATATAAAAAAACCACACCAGGCACTGGAGTGGAATGCACATGCCATGTGCTGAGCAAGGAGACAGGGATGAGACACCAAGAGACAGCCTCAGGAGAAATGTAAAAAGACGCCAGCTGTGAAACCAAATGCCCTGTGGCACAACGTCACTATGGGTTGTATGTGTGGGCTGAGATCATGAAAGTGACCAGAGCCTCGGAGGCAGAGATAGGGGGCTGCAGGACGGACCACAGGGGGATGCCTGTGGACCACATGGAGCCTGGAAATGTGTGAGAATTTCTCTAAAACAGGGACACTGGTAAACAAAACCAATTTGTTCATTTTCCTTGTAGAGTTCCCTCTTCTGGCCTTCCGTGCCTGCTGGAGCTTTGCCTGACAGGATTTACCACTAATATAATAAGAGACTTGCTTCAATGAAATAACAGAGACACAGTAAAAGATAAGGAATCAGGAGGTGACCAGAAGCAGAGTGTAGTCAGGAAAGCTACAGTCCAACACAGGCAAAACCAGCAACAGCATGGTCATCTGTCCCCATTGAGGCCAAGGGACTCTTTCATGTTGATCCCATTGTACGCTCTACCCACCCCAGTGAGGGTGGGCACGATGGTCTACATTGTGAAGTTGAGGAAACTGAGGCTCAGAGAAGTTAAGCATCTTGGCCAGGGTCACATAGCATAGAATTAGGGTTGCAAATCGCAGTGAGACTCCCTACAGAACCCAATTTCTTCTTGACCATGAGAAAGCTGTGCATGTATACTCGTATGTCTGCATGTGCAAGTGTGTGTGTTAGAAAAGAGGTGACAGCAACCAGTGGGAGAAGACATCCAGGCAAGTTGGGACATGTAGCTTATTGCACCGCCCTCTAAGGAGGAAGGGCCCTACTTGGCCCAGCCTCTAGCCTCCACATCCCAACTCCATCCCACCAAGGGACTAAAAGTGCTTTCTCTCCTAAAGAATAATTCATAAGGATCAGCACAAAGCTACTTTGTATGAGGCAGAGGTTACAGATGTCCAAAATGTCCAATTTTTCCAAACGGATGTCCCTCCCTCTCATATCATCATCTCTCATCTCTCATAACAACCACTTCTTAGGTTTAGTAACTTGCTTTGGTATAACACTGAACACATGCACCCTGCTAACAGTTACGTACTATATTGTTGTTGTTATGTGTCATTGAGTCTCCTGCGTCTCGTAGCGACCCCATGTACAACAGCCTTAAACCCTGCTCTATCCCTTGCCAGTCTCACTGTCTCTGACACACCTATCCCCTTTACCCCAGTGACTGAATCAATCCATGTCATTGAGGGTCTTTCTCTCCTGTGCTGTCCCTCCCCAGCATGACATTCCTCTCCAAGGACTGATTCCCCCTTGCAACATGCCCAAAAGAGCTTCAGAATCCTTGTCTCCAAGGAGCAGCCTGGCTTCACCCTCTCCAGGACAAACTTGTTTGTTCTCCTAGCAGTCCATGGTACATTCAATACTCTTCTCCAGCACCACAGCTCAAAGGCATCAGCTCTCCTTCTATCATCCCTAGTCACTGACTTGAGGAGAGTGAGTTTGAGAGGCTTTTTGAGTCTCTGTACCTTAGAGTCATCAGCTTAGATAAAGAGATTGTCATTCTTTACTTCTCAAGGCAGGATGTAAATTAAATCATATAATGATTGCAAAGTAGTTTTTATACAGCAAGTACTGGGTAAATTATTTTTATCCACTCTAATCTCCAGCCCCAGCCTCAGAATAAGAAATAGTTTACAATATGTTAGCTTCATTTAGTCAGACTGTGTTTGCACACAAATCTGCAGTTAGTTCATTGCCAATGTAGAAAATACATGAGGAATTTTCTGAGCAAAGAATAGCAATCTGAGCCCAAAGACAAACAGGAGTTAATATTGACGATTCTAGTTACCTGTTGTTCTCGGATATGGTCCTGCCAATGTTTTCTCACCACCTGCCATTTGTATACATCCTTCTCTTCACTAGTGTTTGTTTATATGTAACTACAGCTTTCAGCCTCATGAAACTCAAATAATGTTGGGACGGGAGGGGCAATGTACTTGTAGGTAGCAGACAGATGGATTTGAAATAAGCAAAAGTCTTTGTTGCTAGTAATGTTTGGTTTTTTGCGCGGTAGGGACTGAAATGAATAGACAACATAGAAATCTCATATGACCAGCTATTCCACTGCCGGGAATATAACCTAAGAAAATCAGAACTGAGACACAAATGTTCCTAGCAGCATTATACACAAAAGCAAAAAAATGGAAGGAGTCCAAATGCCCATCACTAAACGAATGGAGCGAGAACACAGTCATACAATGGAATACTAAAGAATAATTATTTTGAAAAAAATCTATATAGCATGGGAGAGTCTAGAGAGCATTATGCTGAGTGTAATAACATGTAGGGACATATTCAGTGAAAATAGAAGGATGGCTGAGCAAGATACAAATAAACGTTCAAAAGAGGAAGTACAAGCACAAAAAGGGACAGGGGAAATGTCATTGGGATAGCAGAGGTTGGGGGAAGTTTGTGACTGAATGGAAAAAGTTCAATAAGGACTTGAAAAGATAGGGTGATAATAGGCAAAGATCAATGATAATTAATCATATAGAAATATACTGTACATTAATGATCATATAAAACAAAATGTACATGAGTGAAACACAATGTATATGAATGATTGTCTGCAGAGCAATTTAAAAAAAAAGGCAGATCAAATAGCAATCACATGGATTCCAGCTCATGGCAAATCTTTGTGTGTCAGTGTAGAATTGTGCTTCATAAGTGTTTTCAATGTCTGATTTTTCTTTTACAAGTAGAATTCCAGACATTTCTTTAAGGCTCCTTTGGTGATACTCGCAACAGCTTCCAAGGCTTCTCTGGGTAAGCTTGCAGTAGAATTTGCCAAGTAACACCTTGCAACACTCAAGATACCAAAGGAAGCAATGTTGTTGTTGTTGTTAGGTGATGTCAAGTATAACTCATAACAACCCGATGAACAACATATCTGAACCCTGTCCTATCCTGTTTCATCTTTCTTCATCATGTCTAACCCCCCGGGGCCAATGTGGCATTCACTATGTCAATTCATCTTATTGAAGGTCTTCTCCTTTTTCGCTGACCTTCCACCTTTCCAAGTGTGATGTCCCTCTCCTAGCAACATGCCCAAAGTCCACGAGACAAAGCTTTACATCCTTGCCTCCAAGAAGGATTTTAGATGTACCCACTCCAAGACATTTAAGTTGTTTTGCTAGTCCATCAGATATTCATTATTCTTCTCCAACATCAGAGCTCAAAAGCATCAACTCTTTTTTTTTGTCATCCTTATTCTGTTCCAGCTCTCAGACACAGAGTAAATGATAGAAAAGAATATCCTGAATAGAGAGCACCTTAGTCTTCAAGCTGACATTTCTGCTCCTTAGATTTTGGAGAGGTCCCTGACAGCAGACTTGGCCAAAGCAATACATCTCCTGGTCTCCTGACTGCTGGAACCAAAGGTGTTGATTGTGGATCCAAATAAGATGAAATAATGAAAAATTTCAATATCTCCTTCTATTATGATATTACTTATTAGTTCAGTGGTGAGGATTTTTGTTCTCTTGATGCTGAGGTGCAATTCATATTGAGGCTGTAATCTTTGACCTTCTGCAGCAAGTACTTCAAGTCCTCCTCATTTTCAGCAAGAAAGGTTGTGTCATCTGCATAACAGAAGTTGTTGATTGGTCTTCCTCTGATCATGAGCTAAAATTCTTCATAGAGTCCAGCTTCTCTAATTGTTTGCTCAACATACAGATTGAATAAGTATAGAGAAAAGATACAACCCTGATGAATTCCTTTCTGATTTTAAACCATACAGTGTTCCCTTGCTCTATTCGGATACTACTTTCTTGATCTAGATATAGATTTGACATGAGCATAATTAAGTGTTCAGGGATTATAGTAATATAGCACAAGGCATGTATTTACTACTACGTCATTTTTCTTCATTATCTCATCGAACAAGGTTAACATTCCCATTCAGCACTCCCCTGCCAGCCCTGAAGAAGACTTCTAAGTACCTTGCAGGTGGACATAGGCATCAGCATCATCTAGAGATTGTTAGGCATGCAAAATCCTAACTGCCCCATTCCCAGCTGCTGATTCCTAATCTACCTTTTTACAAGATTAGTAGGTGATTTGAGTGCATGAGACATTCCAAGATGATATGATCTAGGTCTTTAATCCACCCATTGACCAGGATTACTCATCATGGATTGCCTTTTATGTAATTGTGACTACACTCAAAACCACAACATTCAAACTAAGTTTACTACTTCTTCTTGGTGATGACCAATGCTAGTCACTTTTCAGTCACTTAAGAAGCACTGTATTTATTAGAATGAGAGCAGACAGAGTAATAGTTATTCCCTTTACCACACTGGCTCAAAATATTCGAAAAGTTTTTCTACTGGGAGAGTCCCTAAATTCTATGTAAAACAATGAAATGTTCCTCAGCCAATGTTACAGGACTTTAGGCTAAAAAGGCAGTAATGCAAATCTGTTTCTGGCTTTGTCTCTGCTTCTGAACAAGTTTGCAAGACTGTGTGGTTAAGACTTGTTCATTACTGTCATTTGGTTTAGCGCTTACGTTGACACCTGCTAACCACTATAAAGTTTTGCCCAGTGTCTATTTTTGTATCACTTTATTGGCCAGTCAACTTACTAAAGCATATATATTTTTCTATTTTACTTGCTATGCATTGTTGGTTAAAAACTCAGAAACAAAAAAAAAAAATACCAGTAGTAAGAATAAAGTATCAATGAGATAATAATTATGATACTACTAATTCTCCAAATTAATCTCAGGTATATTTTCAGATCCAACAAATGCAACCATGAGATTATATTTATTGATTGCTTCAAAAGCAAAGTTAGAGACATAGCATGAAGGTGATATACACCAGGACTTTCCCTTTGTTGCACGTACTGAATATTCCACGCAATGTCAAAAAAAAACAAGTAAATCCACTTGGAGGAAGTGCAAGTAGGGTCCTCCTTAGAGGCAAGGATGGGGAAACTCTGTCTTCTGTTTTGGGGACATGTTGTCAGGAGGGGCTAGTTCTCGGAACGAGATAATATACTAGGAAATGTGGAGGGTCAGAGAAATAGAGGAAGACCCTCACCAAGAAGGATTGATACAGTGATTGTAACAACGGGCTCAAGTATGTTAGAGATGTTGAAGGTGCACAGAACTGGACAAGATTCAGATCTGTGGTTCTGGGTTCACTATGAGTTGAAGTCAACTTCATGGCACCTAACAGCAATAATCCACAAAATGAGTTACCTGTAGAGAGGACCTTGTAAATTTTATTATCTCATAATTTAAAAAAAATGATCAACACAGGAAAAACAATGATGCATGGGAAATGTAAACATTCCAAACATCCATCTATGAAAACATTTACTAATTCATGCCACGACAGTTAATTTTAATCGGCATTTCCATGTTAATCATGACATGCCTTTTAATATTTACCTCTTGGTAAACAAACCTCTCTTTCATAATTAAGGTAACCTGATAATATATTCCTTGGCCATCCACTTCTGAAATAATAGGCTTTCAAAAACCCTATGTACAACAGACCACACTTCGACTAGCAGATCTCAAATACAGAAACACAAAGAAGGAAGAACAGTTGTAAGTGGACACTACTGATTGGAACATGGAATGTGAGCAGCATGAATGTAGGAAAATTGGAAATTTGGAAAATCTGAAAAATTGGAAAATTGAAAAGAAATGTTGTTGTTGTTGTTATGTGCCATGAAGTTGCTTACAACTCATAATGACCCTGTTTACAATAGCTCAGAAGCCTGTCCTGTACTGAGCCCGTCTCACTAACGCTGATGTTACACCTGCCTCCATTGCCCTAGTTACTGTATCAATCCATCTCATCAGGGATTGTCCTCTCCTGTGTGGAGCACATGAATATTGAAATACTAGATATTGGCAAAATGAGATGGCTTGGCATGGGACATTTTGAATCAAATGATCATATGATCTACTATGCCACGGATGAAAAGATGAGAAAAAATAAGGCTGCTTTCATAATTAAAAATGCTATTTCTAGACCCATCTTGAAATACAATGTGGTGAGTGACAGGATAATATTCATATGCATAAAAGGAAGTCCAGTGAATACTATCATTCAAATATATGCACTAACAACTACAGCAAAAAAGGAGAAAATAGAAGATTTCTACCAACTTTTGCAGTCAGAAATCGATCGAACATGCAATCAACATGCATTAATAATAATGGATTGACGGGAATGCAAAAGTTGGGAACAGGGAAGAAGGAACAGTGGTTGGAAAACATGGACTTGGAGACAGATATGAAGTTGGAGATAGACTGATAGAATTCTGTACATTCAATGATTATTCACTGCAAATACTTTTTATAAGAAACACAAATACCTTTATCTTGTTTTGGTGCTCGAGTATTTTATAAATTCCAGATATAAGTTCCTTATCTGACATGTCATTACCAAATATTTTTCCCCAATTTGTGGCTTTCTTTTTCACTCTCTTGCAGAAGTTTTTAGATGTGCATAGGGATTTGATTCTTAGAAGGTCCCATTCATCTATTATACCCTCTCCTGGTTATAGATTTTTCAGGATGCTTGGAAGACTGCTTATGTTGTGGATTAGGCCTTCTAGAGTTCTTACAAGCTTTTTTGAAATGAAGTTTATAGTCCTTGATTTTAGTCCTAGGTCCGTGGCCCATTTTGAGTTGGTTTTTGTATATGGAGTGAGGTGTGGGTCTTGCTTGAGTTTTCTACAGGTAGTTTTCTAATTTTGCCAGCAGCATTTGTTGAAAAGGTTGTTGTTTCCCCACTTAACTGATTTCATCTCTTTGTCAAAAAACAATTGACCATAGGAAGATGGGCTGATTTCTGGATTTTCTATTCTATTCCATTGATCTATGTGTCTGTCATTATACCAGTACCACGCTGTCTTGACCACCATGGCAGTGTAGTAGGATTTGAAATCAGAGAGTCAGATGCCTCCTACCTTATTTCTCTTTTTAAGGAGTGCTTTGCTTATTTGGGGCCTCTTTCCATTCCAAATGAAATTGGAAACTGCCTTTTCCATCTCATTGAAGAATGGAATTGGTATTTGTACTGGAATAGCATTGAATGTGTAAATTGCCTTTAGTAGTATTGTCATTTTCACAATATTGAGTCTTCCTATCCATGAGTAAGAGATATTCTTCCACTTTTACAGGTCTCTTTTTGTTTCTTGTAGTAATGTTTTGTAGTTTTCTTTGAATAGATCTTTTGTGCTTCTGATTAGATTTACTCCCAGGTACTTTATCTTGTGATTAGCAATTGTGAAGGGTATTATTTTTCTAAGCTCCATTTCTGTTTTCTCTTTGTCACTGTAGATAAATCCAACTGATTTTTGTATGTTGATTGTGTATCCTGCCATTTTGCTGAATTGGTCAACTATGTCCAATAGTTTCCTTGGTGATTTGTTAGGGTTTTCTAAGTATACTATCATATCAACTGCGTACAGAGATAAATTTACCTCCTCTTTGCCAATTTGGATACCTCTTATTTCCTTGTCTTGTCTTATTGATAATCCAGTTGAAAAATGGGCACAGGATATGAACAGACACTTCACCAAAGAAGACATTCAGATGGCCAACAAATACATAAAAAAATGCTCAAAATCCCTAGGACTTAAAGGATGCAAATCAACTATGAGATATCATCTCACCCCAGTCAGAATAGCAAAATTTAACAGAGCAGCAAACAACAAATGCTGGAGAGGTCATGGAGAAACGGGAACCCTTATTCACTGTTGGTGGCAGTGTAAAATGGTGCAACCACTGTGGAAGGCTATATGGTGCTTTCTCAAAAAGTTGCAAATAGAAATACCATTTGACCCAGCAATTCCACTACTAGGAATATACCCCAAAGAAACCATAACTGCCACCCAGGCAGATTTTGCACACCCATGTTTAGTGCGGCTTTGTTCACAACAGCAAAGAGTTGGAAACAACCCATCAACAAAGAATGGATAGAGAAGCTCTGGCATATTCACACAATGGAATACTATGCTGCATTGAAAAACAAGGAACTCATGCAATATTATTAAAAATGGGTGACCCTGGAGGACATTATGCCGAGTGAAATATCTCAGTCACAAAAGGGCAAATACTTCATAGTGCCACTGTTGTAGAATGGGACTGACATCAGGGTTGGGATGAGACTGAAAAAAATTGGAAAAATTATGTATACTGCATTGAAACAGATGAGGGAGAGAACAGTTTAAAAGTGATATATGATAGGGTATTATGGTTATGACAAGAGTCCAGAATGAAGGTTGCAATAGTGGAGTGTATGCCGGATGGGGGGGAGGGGAGATGTATACCAATGAAGGAATTTTTCTTTTTCTTTTCAAAGAGAACAGAGAACTTGGGGAGGGGGGAGGGGTGAAGGAGCAAAAATGCAACAATGAGTGCATAGAAATCCAAAATCTCTGTAAATGTTCATTAAAACTAATAATTTTTTTAAAAAAGGGGGAGGGAAGAAACACAAATGCAACCTATACACATAATTTTCTCCTGATGGTATACATATGAATCGAACTGATTATATCTGTGCAAAGAATCACTGTTGTTGTTGTTGTTATGTGTTGTCGAGTCGCTTGCGACTCATAGCGACCCTATGTACAACAGCCCTAAACTCTGCTCTGTCCTGTGCCAATTGCACTGTCTCTGATACCCCCATCCCGATTACCCCAGTCACTGAATCAATCCACCTCACAGAGGGTCTTCCCCTCCTGTGCTGTCCCTCCACCATCCCACGCATGATGTCCTTCTCCAAGGACCGGTCTCTCCTTACAACATGTCCAAAGTATGTTAGATGGAGACTCAGAATCCTTGCCTCCAAGGAGCCACCAGGTTTAACCCTTTACAGGATGAACCTGTTTGTTTTCTTAGCAGTCCATGGTACCCTCAATATTCTTCTCCAGCACCACAGCTCAAAGGTATCAATTCTCCTTCTATCCTCCCTAGTCATTGTTCAACTCTCTGATGCATAACAAGTGATAGCAAAGATCATGGCCTGTATCAGACACACCTCAGTCTCCAGAGAGACGTCATGCTCTTCAGTACTTTGGAGAGGTTACTAACAGTGTACAAAGGATCACTAGAGAAGCTCAATATCAGCTATGAGAACAGCCAGGTGCTGATTGTGGAACATACCACCAACTACGCATATGCAAGGCTGAAGTTGAAGCAAGTTAAATCAAATCTGCAGGAACCAAAATTTGATTCCATCTCTCTTGAATTTCAAAATCATCTCAGCTCTCTGCAAATGTTCATTAAAACTAATAAAATTTAACAATAATTAAAAAAAATCTCAGGAACAATTTGAGGTCTTGAACACCAATGAACAAAGACAAGATGAGATATGGGAGGATATCAAGAATATCATCCATGAAGAATGTAAAGGCAGAAGGGGAAGAAAAGACCAAGACAGATGTCAGAAGAGACTCTGAGTATTGCACTAGAGTGCCGAGAATCCAAAGCAAAGAAAAGAAATTAAAAAAATTAAAGAGCTGAATAGAAGATTTCAAAGGGCAGTGCAGGAAGACAAAGTAATGTATCATACTAAAATGTACAAAGATCTGAAGTCAGAAAACCAAAAGTGCTGAACTCACACACATTTCTTAAGTTTAAGGAATTGAAGAACAAATTCAAGCTTCAAGTTATAATACTTAAGACTGCTATGGGCAGAATGTTAAATGATCCAGGAAGCATTAAAAGAAGATGGAAGGAGTATGCAGTCACTATACTAAAAGGAATAGTCTGACACAGAAGAATTTCATGAAACAACATATGATAAAGAGCCTGTGGTGATGAAGGGAGAAGTTCAAGCTGCTCTGAAAGAATTGGCAAAAAACAAGACCCCGTGAATTGACAACATACTAAATGACATATTTCAACAAACAGATGCTGCCCTGGAAGCACTCACAAAGTTGTGCCAAGAAATCTGGGGGACAACAACCTGGCCAACTGACTGGAAGAGATCTTTATTTGTTCCCATTCCAAAGAAAGGTGACCTGACAGAGTGTGGAAATTATCGAACAATATCATTAATATCACATGCAAGCAAGATTCTGCTGAAAATTACCAAAAAATGACTGGAAAAGTACAGCAACAGAGAACTTTCAGATGTGCAGGCTGGGTTTAGAAGAAGCTGTGGAACGGGGTATATTATAGTTAATGCTAGATGGGTCTTGGCTGAAAGCAGAAAATAATAGAGGAATGTCTATCTGGGTTTCATTGACTCTGCAAAGACTTTTCCAGAGTACTGAAGAGCAATGATGTCAGTATGGAAACCAAGGTGTGCCTGATTCAGGCCATAGTCTTTGCCATTGCTTGCAATGCATCAGAGAGCTGGACAATGACTAGGGCTGATAGAAAGAGAATTGATCCCTTTGAGCTGTGGTGCTGGAGAAGAGTATTGAATATATCATGGACTGCTAGGAGAACAAACAGTTTCGTCCCGGAGAGAGTAAAACCAGGCTGCTCCTTGGAAGCAAGGATTCTGAGGCTCCATCTAACATACTTTGGGTATATTGCAAGGAGGGAGCAGTCCGTGGTAGGGTGGAGGGACAGATAGCGCAGGAGAGGAAGAACCTCAATAAGATGGAATGATTCACTGACGGGTAATGAGGGTAGGTGTGTCAGAGACAGTGAGATTGGCACAGGATAGAGTAGGTTTAGGGGCTATTGTACATAGGGTCGCTATGAGTCGCAAGCAACTTGACAACTCATAACAACAAATGAGAAACAGTAGGAAAGTGTATGTGAGTTGTTATTACAGACTTTATATAATGACTTCGCTAACCAAATATTATGTTAGCCTAAAGTAAAATTGTCTGAAAATCTCTTCTTGAATGTTTTCTATTATTTCTTAAAATGTTTGAAAATTCATGGTTATGGGCCTCATATCACTCTGTTCATTTGTTAGTCACTGAGCTGAGATCAGTCAGCCAACTGTGAAGCTGTGTATACATAAATGGTTAGCTAATTTTTAAATTCCTAAAGGATCTCAGGCAATCGTTTATTATTATGGAAAATGTTTGTGGTAAAAAAAAATAAAAGAACAGTCTGAAGAAAGTGAGGTTTTCTATGGTCTCACCAATCTTCTTTTAAATTTTCTTCTCGAATACATGGAAATGTCCTGCTCTCTCTTCGCTACCAGCACCATCACCACCACTAGCTGGTATGGATTCCAACCACCAAACTTTTCATTAGCAAATGAGAGCATTAACCATTTGCACCATCCAGAGAAGTCCTCTCCTCTCTAGACACACCTGTTGAAACCTAACGGATTGTCAGTTCTGATTCATGGCAACTCCCGATGTTGCAAAGTAGATTGAATGACAGTGAATAGTCATCTAAAAGATAATTATAATTTGAATTTAAGATTTAGTGTAGACAAAAACGATCATTTAGAAACAGAGAGCCGACTGCACCATCAGGAGAGGTTGGCTGAGAGGCAGTCAGTATAGCACCCATCATGGCTGCCTAAAATTCTCCAAATAGTAGGTGCTAGTGGTCTCTCTCCTGCACTGAGCACAGTACATGATACAAAAGAAAGACTTTTTTTTCAAACCTGGAATGTAAGAAATTAACCAACGTGATAAAGTTTCTCAAAACCATTGTAAGCTGGAAAGGGTTGAAGGAGCTGGAGTCATTAACGCTGTGAAACAGCACCACAACAAGATAAATGTAAATAATCCAATAGAAAAATGGACACAGGATATGAACAGACACTTGACCAAAGAAGACATTCAGATGGCCAACAAGCACATGAAGAAATGTTCAAAATCCCTAGTTCTAAGAGAGATGAAAGTCAAAAGAACTATGAGATATCATCTCACCCCTGTCAGAATAGCAAAATTTAACAGAACAGCAAGCAACAAATGCTGGCAAGGTTGTGGAGAAACTGGAACCCTTATTCATTGTTGGTGGGAGTGTAAAATGGTGCACCCTCTGTGGAAGGCATACTGCGCTTTCTCAAAAAGTTGCAAAGAGAGATACCATTTGACCCAGCAATTCCACTACTGGGAATATACCCCAAGAAAACCATAACTGATATCCAAGCAGATATATGCACACCCATGTTTATTGCGGCTTTGTTCACAATAGCAAGGAGTTGGAAACAACCTAACTGCCCATCAGAAAACGAATGGATAGAGAAGCTGTGGTATATTCACACAATGGAATACTACGCTGCATTGAAAAACAAGGAACTTATGCAATGTTATTCAAAATGAGTGATCCTGGAGGACATTATGCTGAGTGAAGTATCTCAGTCACAAAAGGACAAATACTGCATGGTGCCACTATTGTAAAATAGGACTGACCTCGGGGTTGTGGTGAGACTGAGAAAGACGGGTTCAATAATGTTTAGTGCACTGAAACAGATGAGGGAGAAAACTGTTTAAGAGGGATATGTTATTAGGTATTTTTGTCATAACAGGAGTTCAAAGAAAAGGCTGTATAGTGGAGTGGACCTAAGCGGAGAGATTGTAAAACAATGAAAGAATTTCACTTTTCCAAGAGAATAGTGTACTAGGGGAAAGGGTTGGGGAGGTAGAGAAAAGTGCAACAATGAATGAATGGAAATCCAAAGTCTGTAAATTTTCATAGAAATTAATAATATATTTTTAAAAAAACCCACTGTTACACAGAAGACTCAGGAATAAGAAGTTTATCTTCATAGTTCTAAAAGAGGTTAATAAGTAAAAAGGATTAGACTTGTTCTGTATAGCCCAAAAGAGGTAGAAACCTTGAACATTTTTCCACTTAATCAATTCTAACTCATTGCAATCCTCCTTTAGATTCCCAAGGCTATAACTTGTAACGGTAGGAAAATGCCTCACCTTTCTTCCTTAGACTAACTGGTGGATTTCAACAGCAGGCCTTTTTTTTAGCACTCCAGAAAATAACACACTATGCCACCAGGTAACATAATAGCATAAAAGCCTATCAGAAAATATTTTTCTTTGCCTTAGGAAAACAGTTGATTCCCAATTAAGGAAAGCAATGAGCTTTGTACAATTGGCTTAGTGTGTGGAACAAAGAGATCTGTGAGTGCTATAAATTCCAAGTAAAAAATGTTTGCTTCACTCTCTTGAAGGATGCTTGCCATGTGTCAGAAACTATCCTGAGGCTTTACAATCACCAACTCATTGATCTTCAAGACAACAATGTATAATATAGACCATTATTATTGACATGAGAAACTGAGGCACAGGCAAGTCAAAATACTTTCTTAAGGTCATAAAACCTTTAGGTGTCCGAATCATTCTTCATGGTCTTTGTATTGTACTTTTCATCTTTTATAACCAGAAGTTAGTAACCAACCCACCCCCTATCCTGAGATATTCTGTTCTGTTCACTTCACCTCATACTGCCAAAATTAATTTCATTTTATTGTCTGTTTCATGGAAATAAACCTTTATGCTCCCAGGTACACCATTTATTGGGGAAAATACAAATCTGATTTTAACTAATTAATACAGAAAGGTAGCAATTCATTGATAGAATCTGGCTTAACATTGTTATTAATGCATGGATATGATATTTTAAAGGAAAGCACTGATTATCTTAAAGAAATCAATCTATACTGGGATTGTTTTCAACTTTTAGTAGATTGACTATAGTGTCCAGCAGAAAGGTTTTAGACCCCCAAAATCTAACTTCAAACACAATAATTCTTGTTTTGGATGTCAAAGTTGTGTATAAGATTTCAGGGGGAGAAATAGACTCCAGTGTTTGAAATAATCTACTATCTAAGCATTTGATACTTTCACAATGTAAGTCTTAAAATAACAATCAGCACAAAGTGAGGTTAGAACAACACTGGCTGTGATGGTTACAGTTGAGTATCAAATTGACTGGACAGTTATGTAATGATGTAATTTGGTAGTTGAGGAGTGATGAAATTTGCCAGGTATGTGGTATTGAAATGTTTCAGTATGATGTGATTTGACAATTGTGTAATGAATGAAGTAGCTGTTTCTATTTTGTGATGTGATACAGTCATTCTCCATTTTCACATAATAACTTGGTCTTTGGAGCTTAACCATGTTGGTAAGTGAGGAGTAGATTTAATAAACTGAAGCCTCTGTTCTTTCTAAGAGTAAACTGTCCCTTTTTCCAGTCTCCTTACCACCATCAAGCAGCTTCCTGCACCCCCACCCTTGATAAGGAACCCTTCCAATTGCTGACTGGTAGAAACGCCTGAAGCTCTTTCTGCTCCTGTAATGATCAGAACCAAGAACACCTTGTCCTTGTAAGGCAGTTCTACAGCCTCACATAGAGTCATTAGAAATCAGAATCAACTTGATGACACCTAATCACAACAGAGGCTTGCAGAACAAGGGTGGAACTCCTCTGTGCTCTAAAAACGTCAATGAGGACAACCAGAAGGGATTTTTGAGCAGAAGCTTTGAGCCTCTGACACATAAGTGACATTCCAGAAACCAAATAAAATTAAAAAAAAAAAAAATCACAAGTAAACCTATTGCAGTCAGGTGAAGTCCAACTCATCTGATCCTCCATTGGGTTTCTGAGGTTAAAAATCTCAAAGTGAAGGCAACTACCTTTTTCCCTTTGAGCAGTTGGTGAATTTCAAGTTAATCTTCCATTTATGAGTCCAACACATTGTGTAACAGGATATTTCTGTTTTACTCCTGGTGCCGATGGCCATATTTCTGAGCATTTTTTATTAACCAAACAAAGCATGTCTACTGGGAATTATACAGGAAAATCACCATGCAGAGTCCTAGAGCAGCATTCCGAAGGACACTCACAAAACTCCTGAGTCATCTGGTAGCCTACACTTCAAAGCCCCAGCTGGATGACCACTTTCCTGGCCTTACCACTAAACTGTGACACCACATCCGACACACTTTGTTAAAAGTGAGTTTCCAGCTATTGACCAGGTCACTTTTTGAAGTATGATTTCTTTCTCCATGCCCAATACACACTCCAGGACACCGGAGGGTGTATGTGCAGATTTCTATAGACACATATTTGTACTTTTCAGGAGAACCTGAAATTTATCTTCCTGGTTCTAGTCAATGATTAACCTTTAAGGCAGCTCTTTCACTGATGTGTGTGTGTGTGTGTGTGTGTGTGTGTGTGTGTTGGATATCAGATGACCTGTTTTAAATGTTTGTATTCAAGGACACACCCCTACTCCTCATCAATCAATAACATGATTCCAAACGGGTGAGATTATGACTGAGACACTAGTAAAATGGAAGTGTTGTCATCGTATTCTCTCAAAGGCTATCAAACACACATCAGTATACCTTCTCTGAGATGCTGTATATGGTTGTTAGGTGCCTTTGAGTCATAACCCTAAATTCTGGTGATTCTTTGCATGTAAAGGCTGCACTCACTGCTCTCCATTTACCCCTTTAGTCTGTGGGAGGACTCAAGCCAATCACTGAACTATGCCCGGAAGGATCAACAGCCCAGTTGCAGTTACAGCTGGATTCCAAACACATTCCTCAGAAGGAAAGCCTCCGACAACCAACCATTTCCACCAAGAGATTTCCGCTTTATGTCACTAAAAGGGAAACTTATACTGCTATGATTGAAATAGATGTGGTTTAAATTGTGGGAAAGCAGCCTAGGGAAATCCTAATAATGAAAAGTTTAAATGTTATTTGATGATCATAAAATGCAGATTTCCAGATTTAACTGCCCTTAAATTTCAGATCTTCATTTCAACAGCTGGCTCAGACTTTGCTGTTTAAAAGATCATTTCTGTCAACTCAAACTCAACATGAATCAACTCTATTTTCCCTAACTAAAACAGCATTTCCTCAAGATTCCCCATATCTGTCTTCAGTTTTTTAAAAGCAACCTCCTCCTTCTTTTTTGTTTGGGTTTTCTTATTATTCACTTTTACTCCCTTCTTATGCCTGTGAACCCTCCAATATTAATTCTGTGTCTAAATATTGTCCTAGGGTTTGGGTTTTTTTTTATAATACTGCCCAGCATTTTTTGTTTGCTGTCTTACTGAATCTCACTATTGTTGCTAGGGTGAGGTGTTTGTATTTGCATCTCTCTACTAGATAATAATCTTGGGCATTTCTTTTTATGTTTGTTTACCATCTGAATGTCTTTTCTTATGAAGTGTCTATTCAAATGTCCTTTGCCAATTTTGCAGTTGGGTTGTTTTTCTTGTTGAGGTGCTGACATTGTCCATAAATTTTAGAGATAAATTATTTGTCAGACGTGTCATTTCTGAATATTTTTCTCACGCTCAAGTTTCCCTTTTTATTCTCTTTGAGAAGTCCTTTGATTAACATAAGGATTTCATTTTTAGGAGGTTGAAATAATCTAGTTTATTCTTTACTTATTGTATATTTTAAATTATGTTGCTATTGTTGTTATGTGCCATCAAGTCACTTGCAACTCACAGCAACCCTATGTACAATAATCTGAAACTTGCTCTATCCTGTGCCAACATTTTTTTCTCCAAAACACCTACTTTCATTACCCTAGTAATTGAAGTCTGCTGTCAGGGACCTCTCCAGAGTACTGAAGAGTAATGATATCAGTCTGGAGACTAAGACATGCCTGATCCAGGCCATGGTCTTTGCAATTACCTGCTATGCATCAGAAAGCTGGACAAGGACTAGGGATGATAAAAAGAAAATTGATGTCTTTGATCAGTGATGCTGGAAAAAGAGTATTATATCATGGACTGCCAGGAGAACGAACAGGTTTATTTTGGAGAGGGTGAAACCTGGATGTTCCTTGGAGGCAAGGATTATGAGGCTTCATCTGACATACTTTGGACATGTCCTTGGAAACAGACATCATGCTTGGAAGGGTGGAAGGAGATAGTCTATTTATACTATTGCTTAGGGCTCTGAGTTTTGCATTGATAGTTGTTATAGTTTTGGGGGTTTGATCCTAGGTCCTTGATCTATCTTGAATTTGTTTTGTATGGTATGCAGTTAGGGTCTTCTTAAAATTTTCGGCAATTATATATCCAGGAATTTTTGAGCACCACTTTTTAAAGTGGCTGACTTTCATCCACTTAATGGATTGCATCCCTTTTCTTTAAAAAGTGGATGGATTTCTTTCTAAATTCTCAATTCTGTGCTGTTGGTCTTTGTTGCCTGTTGCTATAAAAATGCCAAACTGTTTTGAATACTCTGTGCAGTAGGGGTTGGTTTTGTTTGTGGGGTTTTTTTTAAGTTGCCAATGATTTTCTTTTCCTTGGATCCACAATCAACACCCGTAGTAGCAGCAGTCAAAACATCAAAAGACATGTTGCACTGGGAATATCTGCTGTCAAGAACCTCTCCAAATATGAAGTTAATTTTAAGACTAAGGTGTTCCTGCTCCAAGCTTTGGTATTTTCACTTGTTTCTTATGTTTTTGAAGGTAAGACAGATGTATAAGGAAGACCAAAAAAGAATTGGTGCCTTTGAACTGTGGTGTTGGTGAAAAATATTGAGTATACCATTAGCTGCCAAAAGAATAAAGACATTTCTTGATGGAAATTTAACCGCAGCACTTCTTATAGGCAAGGATGATGACATTTACTGTGGACATATTTTCAAAAGGAGTCAATTCTTAGAGAAATACATCAAGGTATCAAAGGTGGAAGGTTGGCAAAAGAGAGGGAGACCCTGAATGAGTTGTATTGACACAGTGACTACCACAATGCATTTAAGAGTGGCAGAGACCGTGGGGATGGTACAGAATAGGGCAGAGTTCAGATCTGTTCCTCATAGGACTGGTGTGAGATGTAGTCAACATAACAGCAAGTGGGCACATAACAACAACAACAACAAACTATAAAAAAATAAGTCACTCCTTTCTAGTATTTCTGTTGTAGTGGCACTAAATAACTAAGACAGTTGCATTGAAATTCTTTCACATTCTTGATACTATTCTTTAAGATACACAAGTTTTTAAATCTCATAAAGTCCAATTGTCTAGGTTTTTCTGTTGTTACTCTTACAATTTTGGTGGCAAATCTAAAAACCTATGGCCAAACTCAAGATCATGATGAGTGATATTTGTCTTTTTCTTCTAATAACCTTGTAGTTTCAATTACAATATTCAACCCACTGACGCATTATTATTTCATCTCTGCATATAAGATGAAATAGAAATACAACTTCATTCTTTTGTGTGCAGTTGTCTACCTACCATATACTCAAGAGACCTCTTTGCTTATTGAATGTACCTAGAACCTTGTTGAAAATTAATTGGTCCCAAATGCTCTGATATATGTCTCTCAATTCTATCCCCTTGGTCTATACTTCTGTCCTACTACCAGTACCATACTGTTTGGATGATGGTGCCTTTGTAATAAGTTTTAAAAACAGTGTGTCTTTCTATTTTGTTTTCTTTCTTTGGTGTTGGTTTGCATGCTCAGGACCTTTTCAGCCCCAGATGAATTTGGTGATAGGTGTCTCTATTTCTGGGCAGTGTGTCTAGGCCACGGAGGACCTTGGTGAT
This sequence comes from Elephantulus edwardii, assembly GCF_000299155.1. Taxonomy (NCBI): domain Eukaryota; kingdom Metazoa; phylum Chordata; class Mammalia; order Macroscelidea; family Macroscelididae; genus Elephantulus; species Elephantulus edwardii. The sequence continues at coordinate 7,680,661 of NW_006399767.1, read as the reverse complement.
GGTGATGAGGGTCTTGCCTATGGAACAGTGACTGGGGAGCATCCTTCATAGTTTCCAATGGCTGCTGTAACTGAAAACACCACACAATGTGGGCGTGAAAGAACAGGACCGTATTCCTTACAGTCAGGAGGCTGCAACCCTGAACGTAGGCTCTAGTGGAGAACTCTAGTGGAGTGCAGCTTCTGAGAATTGCTGCCAGCCCTGCCACCTAGGCTTGTCTACTGTCCGTGAGACCTGTGTGGTAGGTTTTGTGATTAGAAAATATAAGGCCTCCTAGGCTGTTTTTCTTCATCAGTATATCTGTGCTTAGCAAGGTGTCTTTTCACATAAAGTTGGTATTTACTTTTTCACCTCTTAGAAAAATGATGACCAAGATCAGGATTAGGATTGTGTTGTATTTGCTGACTGCTTTAGGTAATATTGACATTTCCACAATGTTAAATCTTCCAGTCCATATTGTTGTTGTTATGTGCCGGCACGTCACTTGCAATTCATAGCGACCCTATGTACAACAGCCCTAAACCTTGCTCTGTCCTGAGCCAACCTTATTGTCTCTGACACATCTACATTCATTACCCCAGTCACTGAATCAATCCATCTCATCCACGGGCTTCCTCTCTTGTGATGTTCCCTTCACCCTCCCACGCATGATGTCCCTCTCCAAGAACTAGTCCTCCCTTGCAACATGCCCAAAGAATGTCAGACGGAGCCTCTGAATCCTTGCCTCCAAGGAGCAGCCTGGCTTCACCGTTTCCAAGATGAACCTATTTCAATATTATCCTCCAGTACCACAGCTCACAAGGCTTCCTCAAAACCATATAATCTGCAAATAGAGATTATTTCATTACCTTTTTGTCAACTTGGATGCCTTTTATTTCCTTTTCTTACCTTTTTTCTCTGACTAGCACTTTAAGTAAAATATTGAATAGATGTGGTGACAAAGGGCAACCTTGTCTGGTTTCCTTTCACGAGATGAATGCCTTCAATATCTCTTCCTTGAGAGTGATGTTGGCTGTGGATGTGCCGGCTTGCAGGATTTTCTAATGTTGAACCATACATTCTTGCATACTTGGTATGTGTCTCACTTGATCTCACTTGAATGATTTTCCTGTATGAAGTTGGATTCTGCTGGCTAGGACTTTGTTGAGATTTTTGCATCTATGAGGAATATTGGTAAATAAATTTTTTAGCAGTGCCTTTATCTGACTTTGTGTTAGGCTTGAACTTGCTTCATAGAATGAGTTAAAAAATATTCCTTTTATTTGTCCTATATTCTGAAGTAATTTGAGTAGAATTAATGTGAGCTCTTCTCTGAATTCTTGGTAGAACTCGTTTTTCAGTTGAAGGGTTTTTATAACTCATTCTATTTCTTCTTTTGTAATGAACTGCTCAAATGTTTTACCTCTGTGTTAGCTTATGTAGGCAGTACATATCTAAGAATCTGTCCATTTTCTCTAGGTCTTCAAATTCATTGGCGTATGGTTCTTCATTGTTGTTGTTCTTGATTGCCTTCAAGTTGAGCATGAGTCATAGCAACCCTATGAACCCTCTGTACAACTATCAACATTTATCAAAGTTCATAGAGTTTCTGGAAGCAAGTTGTTTAGGAACTGGATGCCATTCCTGTTTCCAAACCTGCTTCAGGGTCATCTATTGGTCAGTTCTGAATTGACTGCACTAAACAACAACAGTCATCCTAATAGCTAGCTCTGGTTGTGTAGTGCATAGGGAGGTGTGCTACGTACCAGTCTAAACATCATGCCTTTCTTGGAGGCTCCAATCCAATATCAGCTCTACTGGAAAAAATGAGGCTGTCTCGTTCCATACAATTTCCGGGCTTACAAACCTGGGAGAGAGAGGATCATCAGAGAGTATCTATGAGCCACTTCTGACTCGAGGGCATTGAAACAGAATCACCCTATGAAATTGATAAAAATGTAACAAATTTGGGCAAATGCAAGATAAAGAAAAAATAACTAGATAACAGTAAAGATTTCTTGTCCATAAAATATTTTAAAAAATCAATAAAAATATGAAATTAAAATAGAATCATCATCCATCACTGCTTCATCTGATTATGGTCTCCCTCAACAGAACTAAACCGCTATTTCAACCAGGACACCTTGGTGTCGCTTCTAAACTCAGCTCTCAGGAATTATCTTCTTATTTTTATGTTAGACTATTTAGGTTTACTTTTCCCTATACAATTAAAAATATTTATCTCTGAATATCACTTGTTTAAGATAAAACTCAATACTTATTCATCACTTGGGCTAGGCTAACTAAAGCTTACTCAAATGGACAGACAATGGAAAGTAATTGCCCTTCTTTTCCCATCCTCCAGAAACTCAATTCCCTTCCCCAGATACATCTCCTGTATCAGATTCATGTATTTCTTCCCAGAAATATGACGTGTATTTCTGACTATTATTTTATTTAATTCCCATTCTCAATTTCTTTCCAATTTACCTCCCTGTACTGCAGAGCTAAAAATAACATCTTTCAGACTCCACTATAAAGAGATTTCCTGATATGATCTAGGTTCCTTAAATCCATTGCAAAAGGGTCCTGGTGGTGCAGTGGTAAAGTACTCAGATGGTGACTAAAAGGTTGAAGGTTCAAACCACTTTGTGGGGAAAAGACGTGGCAGATTGTTTTTGTAAAGATTGTTGTTGTTTCTATGTGCTGTTAAGTTAGAACCGACACATAGCAGATCCTCCAAAGGGTTTTCAGAGCCAATACACAGTAGTTGATTGCCTATTTTTTGCCCACAGAGGATTTGGTGGATTCAAGTCAATTGCCTTCAGGTTAGCAGTACAGCTCTTTAACAGTAGACCACTAGAGCGCTCTTCCTTAAATACTACATGCTTCAGATCACTATGGAGTAATTCTAAGCCCTCATGGTAGGTTACTGTGAGTGGAGGTCAAGTCCACTGCCATGGTTAATCAAATGCAGGAGTTGAGTTCCCATGCTGTGCAAATGGTTACCATACTTGACTGTTAGCTGAAAGTTGTAGGCTACAGTCCATTTATAGGTTCCTGGGCAGGCGGTAGGGGATGGTGGGAAAAAGTCTTGGCAATGTATTTACAAAAGACAACACTATTGAAAACGCTATGTAGCACAATTCTACTTTGAAATATACTCAATCACCATGTTGTTGCAATTGATGGGTGACTACTGCTTTTGGTTTGTTGTGTGTGTTAGTTTTGGTTTCTTTGTGTTGTTGATTTGTTGGGTTTTTTTAAAGCGGAGAGGAATTTGAATGCATTTATACAACACTTAATTTTTTTAAAATATTTTAATTGTGCAAAGTAGAGACAAGCACAAGATGCATCACGCTGCCTACAAGGCTCATAACAGAGGTAGCACAGAGCAGTAGGCTGGTCCTGGAGTCCCAGTTCAGCAAAGCAGCTTTCTGACAGTCACATTTCTGCTGCAGCTTCCAGCAGATTTCATACACAGAAACCTGCTTATGACAGGAGGACTAGATTTCCCATGGCCGAGTTCTGCAGTGTGCTCTTTGGAAATAATTTCTGGAAGCTTAGCCAAAGTTCAGTTAGTCCATCATCCAATAGTTTAAGAACTGTGAAATGAATTCCTTTTTACTTAACCTAGCTAGAGATGATGTGTTCTATAGCAAAAGCTTGACTGATACAACACGCACAAATAAATATATATGCTGTACTAAGCAGAATAATGACCTCTCTTAAATGTCCACATCTTAACCCCTGGAATTTAGGTCTATGTTATGTTACATGTGAAAGAGGTATTAAGATTTCGAATCAATTGATTTTAAAATAGGGAGATAATTTTTACTTATTTATGTGGATATAAGTTTAGTCACGAGGACATTTAAAGTAGAAACGGGAGGCAGAAGAAGAGAGCTGGTCAGAGGGAAATGAGAAATAAAGATGGGAGAAATGTAAAGTTTTACTTTGAGGACAAGAGGAGCTGGCTTTGAGCCAACGAGGATGGGTGGCCTACAGAGGCTGAAAAAGGCAGGGAGCAGTCTCCGTTAGAGCTTCCAGAGAGCAACACAGCCCTACCAACACGTTCATTTTAGCCATGTCAGATTTATCATCTCAAAAACTTTAAGACAATGCATTTGTGCTGTTTAAAGCCACTAGATTTGTGGTAATTCATCAGGGCAGCAATAGGAAACTAATACATGCATATATGGGGGTTTTTGTTTTTGTTTTGTTTTTTGGTTGTTGGGTTTTTTAACATATATGTTGGGGTTTTTTTTATTACTAATTTCAATGAAAATTTACAGAGACTTTGGATTTCCATTCATTCATTGTTGCACTTTTCTCCCCTCCTAACCCTTCCCCTAGTACATTATCCTCTTGGAAAAATAAAATTCTTTCATTGTTTTACAATCCCTCCCTCCAGGTCCACTCCACTATGCAGCCTTCACTCTGGACTCCTGTCATGCCAAAACACCTAATAGCATATCCCTTTTAAACAGTTTTCTCCCTTATCTGTTTCAGTGCAGTATATATTATTGAACCCATCTTTCTCAGTCTTCTCCCAACCCCAAGGTCAATCCTGTTTTACAACAGTGGCACCATGCAGCACATATCCATTTGTGACTGAGATATTTCACTCAGCATAATGTCCTCCAGGGTCACCCATTTTGAATAATATTGCATGAGTTCCTTGTTTTTCAATGCAGCGTAGTATTCCGTTGTGCAAATATACCACAGCTTCTCTATCAATTCTTTTGTTGATGGGCACTTAGGTTGTTTCCAGCTCCTTGCTATTGTGAACAAAGCTGCGATAAACATGGGTGTGCATTACATATATGTTTTTAATACAAATTGTAGAGTAGCACATTCTCTATTTTGTACCATGCATTTTCAGTTAATATTTCTTGGTGGTGTTATTGGGTGCTGTCAAGTCGACAATGACACATGAACAATGTGAGCATGGCAATGATTCTATGAACAATACAACAAACCCTTGTCCTACCCTGCACCATCCCCAGGGTCTCCAGCACGCTCAAGCCCATTGTTACAGATAATGTGTCAATCATCTTTTGAGGGTCTTCCTCTCTTATGCTATTTACCTTTCCCAGCTGGTGTCTTTTTCCAAGGACGAGCCTCTGCTGACAACATGCCCAGTGTATGTGAAATATATAAGTTTCACCATCCTTACCTCTAAGGAGCGTCTTGGTTCTGCTTCGTTCAAGAGGAATTTGTTTGTTCTTCTGGAAGTTCTTGGTATACTCAAAACTCACCGCTAACACCACAATTCAAAGGCATTTTTTCTTCTTTGGCTTTCTTTATTCATTGTCCAACATTATTTAGATAATAGGTAGATAGATAGATAAATAAATAGATAGATCCCATCATTTTTTAAACATACCTCTATTTATGAATATTTATGTTGCATCAGGGCCAGGTCCATGTCAGTTACTAGTAACAACAATGTTGTTCAAATATTTTTCTATTATAAACAATAATGGGAGTTTTCTTTACTGAAATTTAGAAATTAAGGCCTAACTCTAAGGTGATAAATAAAAATGTATATTTTTAGGTAATTTTAGAGGTTATTCATGGCCAAGGTATTAAGCCAAATATCCTATTCAGCTTCAGGTTTGACTTCAGGCTTTGGAAGACAAAAATAGCTAAATGCTTACTTCACATTATCTTCAATATCACTGATCCTTTGAGTGATCAATAATTAAGATTATTGAACTTACCATTGACCTAATGTACATAGGTATTAGGACAGGCTATTCCTTGGAAAAAGACATCATAATTGGAAAGGTGGATGTCAGTGAAAGAGAGGAAGTCTGTCAACAAGATAGACACAGTGGCTATAGCAATGTACATCAGGCAGCTCAAGTACATCAGAGCTGATGAGGATGGTACAGGATAGGACACGATTCAGATCCATTGTTTACGGAGTCTCTATGAGTTACATATGACAAGATAGCACCTAACAACAACAATGTATATGTAATAATGGCAATGAAAAGTCACTAGAGGATTTATTATTCACTTAAAAATATCAGTAAACACTCTAGATGATGCTGGGAATGACACTTTTCTTAAGTGTTTTACAAATGGAAATATTTAATAAGGAATAAGTGTATTCTCTTATTTCAAAAGTAACACTGCAGTGTTGATGCATTATTTTAAAGATTATTCATGTTATATGCAAAACAATTGGTAAGAACTTTCAAATGTTTAGACAAATGTACAATTATATGTAGAGTAAGAGTAATGATGGAGAAAGTGTGTGAAAAGGAAATTGTGTCTTTTCTGTGCCAATGAATGTTCATGGAGTTTTCAAATAACAGCGCAAGGAAGAAAAAGAGATTATATTTCCTCAAATTGAATCTTTATGGAAGTGTTAGGAAGACTGGCATTCAAGACACTAAGCAAAATAATCCTGAGGAATTAAGTCTGATTTTAACTGTTTCTTTATAATTAAACAGGCTTTCAAGAAAAATAATTATATTTAGGAATTTTTTTCTTTCTTGTGTGTTGGATAATAAAATTAAATATAGCTAAGTAATATTAAATATAATTAAATATAACCCATTGCTGTTGATTAGATTCAAATTACACTTTTGGGTCACCAGAGAGCTCTGGTGGCCTAGTGGCAAGGAGTTGCACTGCCAACTAAAAGGTAGGTGATTTGACTCCACCAGAAAGATGGGCATCTCCTCCCATGTGATTTACAGCTTTCTGAAAAGCAATGACGTCAGGCTGGAAACTAAGGTGTGCCTGATCCAGGCCATAGTCTTGCAATTGTGTGCTATGTGTCAGAGAGCTGGACAGTGACTAGGGATGATAGAAAGAGAATTGATGCCTTTGAGCTGGAGAAGAGTGTTGACTATACCACAGGCTGCTAAGAGAACAAACAGGTTTGTCCTGGAGAGGGTGAAACTGGGCTGCTCCTTGGACGCAAGGATTCTGAAGCTTCGTCTGACATACTTTGGGCATGTTGCAAGGAGAGACCTGTCCTTGGAGAGGGACATCATGTTTGGGAGGGCAGATGGAGAATGTAAGAGAGAAAGACCCTTGATGAGATGGATCAATTTAGTGATTGGTACAATGGCAGTAGGTGTGTCAGAGATGGTGAGGTTGGCACAGGAGAGAGCAGGATTTAGGGTTCTTGTACATAGATAGGGTCGCTATGAATCACAAGCGACTTGACGGCACACGACAACAATTACTAGAGTGTCAGCTTTGCTTTGATTCTGACTCAACAGCAATAAGTTAGTTAGCTATAGGGTCTCCAGGATTGTAATCTTTATGGCAGCAAACGACTATATTTTCTCCTGTGGAGTTACTTTTGAACCACTGATGTTTTGATTAGCAACCGAGCACTTTAGAGTGTCACGAAGTCTCCCTGATAAAGCAAACGTCACCAATGTATCACGTCCACATTTTATAAAGAAAAGCCTCAGAATGACTTACAGCAATATCTATGCTCAGTTATATTCCATTTTTATAATAAAGATATAGAAGAAATTTTAAAAACAGAAAACATAAGGAAATTCAAATATGTTTTCTTACTGATTGAACAATGAGATTTTAAAAGAATGCTTTGGGAACGCCATGTAATTTTAATGCCTGAGCTAATTATCATCAGAAGAGAAGCATAAACACTTGGTTGCAGTAAGATAGCACCCTTCCTATTTAGGCAAAACTGACTTGTAGACCCCATAGAACTGAGGAGAACTGCCTGTAGGGTTTCCATGGCTGAGCCAATCCACCTGGCTGAAGTTCTTCCTCTCCATGTCCATCGCTCCACCTTTCAGAGCATGATGTTCCTCTCTAAGGAATAACCTCTTCTAGCAACATACCCAAAGGTATAGGAGACGAAGCTTCATCATCTTTGCCTTCAAGGAGCTCTCTGGCTGTACTTTATTCAAGACAGACTTGTTTGTTCTTTTGGCAATCCACAGGACATTCAGTTGGACATTCTCCAATGCAGTAATTCAAAGACATCAATTCTTCTCTTGTCCAGCTCTCAGAAGCAAGGGCTGTGACATTTATCACCCCATTCATTGATAGGGGTTGATGTGATCCATTTGTTGGCCAGTCACTGCCCCTTCCCTCCCTCATCACTCCATTTGCTTCCTAGTGAAGCTACACACTCAGTTGAAGAGGGTGATCTTCCCTACTAGGAGGACTGGCCTTCAGTCAAAGGTGTTAAGAGTAGAACTCCCTGGTAGAACTTCCAAACAAGCTTGCAGTTTAGTGGCAAGGAATCCTGCTGCCAAAGCAAAGGTATGCTTTTCAAATCCCCAAGTCACTCTGCAGAAGATAGATGATATCCTCTTTACTTATTTATTGCCTCTCTGAAAACCCTCCAGAATATCACCTATACATCAGTTTTGAGTCAACAGTACACAAAAACAACAACATAATATCCTTTAGTTTCCTACCAATGCCTGTCTTTGTCTAAATGCAGCTGGAAGCCTGCAGATAAGGCACCCAGGGAGAGTGGTCTATGGTGATCAACTCCTTATCTCCACCCTTCACACATCCAAAGGACAGAAAGGAATGGGTCACAGTGCTAATAGGTACCAGAAAGATGGCTAATATAGCTAAAAGAAAGAGTTGATATAAATCAATAAGAAAATAATAATTAATAAAACAGAAAAATGAGCCAAGGTTGGCAATCTTTAGATAGAGATAAACATAGTTAACATACAATAGTAAACACAATATACAAGGTCCTTTATCAATTAAAGCAAAGTTTTATAAATTAAAACAAGTTCTAATTATTCTCCTACCCACCAAACCAAAGCAAGGACTATTGACAAGTCAATTCCGACTGACACTAACGCTAAGGGAAAGACAAGAACTGTTCAAGGGTTTCTAAGGTTGTTAACCTTTACAAGAACAGATTGCCCCATCTTTCTCCTTCAGAGTGGCTGTTGGGTTTGAATGCTGATCTTTCCATCATTGTGTCATCATAGCCTCTTCTTCTTCCTACTATTGTTGTTGTGTTCCATTGAGTCACTTGCAACTCATTGTAACTCAATGCACAGTCGCTTGGAATCCTTCTCTATCCTGAGTCAATCTCTCTGTCCCTGACACACCTGCCCCCATTACCCCAGTCATTGTATCAGTCTATCACATCCAGTGTCTGGCCCTCTTGCACTGTCCCTTCACGCTTTCGAGCAAGGTGTCCTCCAACAAGGACTGGTCCCTCAGGGCAGCATTCCCAAAGTATGTGAGACAGAGCTTGAAAATTCCTGCCTCTAACGAACAACTTGGTTTTACCTTCTCCAAGGTAGACATGTTTGTTCTCTTGTTAGTCCATGGAATGTTTAGTACTTTTCTCCAGCACCACAACTCAAAGTCATTGATTATTCTTCTTCTATCGTCTTTATTCATTGTCCAGCTCTCTGATGCATAGCAAGTAATTACGAAGACAGTGGCCTGGATCAGATGCACATTAGTCTCCAGTCTGGCACCCTTGCTCTTCAGCATTCTGGAAGGTCCCTGACAGGAGATTTTCTCAATGCAATTCACCTTTTAAGTTTCTGACTGACTACTAGTGCCAAGAGTGTTGATTGTGGAACCAAGCAAGCTGAAATTGTTAATAATCTCAATCTAATCTCTATGTATCATAATGCTGTCAATGGCTCAGTGGTGAGAATCTCTGTTTTCTTGATGTTGTGTTTCAATCCATATTGGAGACAACAGTCCTTGGTGTTCTGCAGCAAATGCTTCAGGTTCTACTTAGTCATGGCAAGCAAGGTTGTGTCATCTTCATAACACAGGTTGCTGATGAGTCTTCCTCCAATCCTGATGCTACATTCTTCCTTATAAAGTCCAACTTCCCAAATGATCTGCTCCACACATAGATTGAAAAGGTATGGATACAGGATACACCCCTGACACACTCCTTTCCCAATTTTGAACCATGCAGTGTTTCTTTGCTCTGTTCTGACCACTGCCTCCTGGTCAAAGTATAGGTTTTGCATAAGCACAATCAAATGTCCTGGGATTCCCATTCTTCTCAGAGTCAGCCACAATTTGTTGTGATCCACATAGTCAAATGCCTTTGCATAGTCAATGATACACAGATAGACATTCCTTTGATACTCTTTGCTTTCATCCAAGATCCATCTATCACCGCCTATAATGTCCCTAGTGCTAGGACCTCTTCTAAACCTAGCTAGTATTTCTGGTAGTTAACTGTCAATGTATTGTTCCAATCATTTTTGGATAATCGTCAGCAAAATTTTGCTTGTGTGTGGTGTCAGTGATATTTTTCTAAAATTTCCACTCTCTGTTGGATCATCTCTTTTTGGAATGGGAATAAATATGGATCTCTTCCAATGAGTTGGCCAGATAGTTGTCCTCCAGATTTCCTGGCACAACCTGGTGAGCACTTCTAGGGCTGCATCTGTATATTGGAATGTATCTGCTAGTATTTAATCAATTCCAGAGGCCTTGTTTTTTGCCAATTCCTTCAGAGCTGCTTGATCTTCCACCTTCCTCACCATTGCCTCTTGGTCATACATTATTTAATAAAATTCTTCTGGGTCAGCCAATTCTTTGTCGTACAATGACTCTGTGTACTCTTTATCTTCTTTTATGCTTCCTGTATCATTCAATATTCTTCCCGTAGCATCCTTAAATATTGCAACTCATGGCTTGAATTTGTTCTTTAGTTCCTTTAGTTTAAGAGATGCTGGGCAAGTTCAGCTCTTGATTTTCTGACTCCAGCTCTTTGCACATTTCATTGTAATACTTTGTCATATCAAGCTGCCCTTTGAAATCTTTTGTTCAGCTCCTTAACTTCCTGATTCCTTCTTTTTGCCCTGACTTCTCAGTGCTCTAGTGTAATATTCAGGGCCTGTTCTGACATCTATCTCAGTTTTCTCTTTACCTATGTCTTTGTACTGACCTTTTGCATTCTTCATGGATCATATTTTTTTAAGATCCTCCTGCAGCTTATCTGATCTTCATTCATTAGTGTCCAAGGGCTCAAACTTGCTCTTGAGATGGTTTGAAATTTAGATGGGATAGATACAAAGTCAAATGTTGATCCTTAAGGATTAGATTTCGTTTTCTTTAGCTTCAATTTGAACTTGCATATGAGTAGTTGATAATCTGTTGCACAGTCAGCACCTGGCCTCATTTTCACAAATTATATTGAGCTTCTCCATTGATTCTTTCTACTGATGTATTCAATTTGATTTCTGTGTAGGCCGTCAGGTGAGGTCTATGTGTATAGTCGCTGTTTGTATTTCTTATAAGATATGCTTTTCCTTCTTCTAGAGGAATGAAATTAGAGAGAGTATTAATACCGAGTGTTGGCAATACTGTAGATCATTGAGGAGGTGTATCTTGGTACAACTTTATTTGGAAGACAGTTTGCAAAATTGAATCAAAATTTGCCAATTGAACCAAAATGTAAATGTGTATGCCTTTTGATCTACTCCCAAAAGAATGTCACATGAAGTGCACAGATATGCATTCGAAGACCCTCATTATGACAGCATTTATGACACCAAATCAAATGGAAAACACCCTGGAACTTATTTAAATGTTCAAGACAGAATTAGTCATTAGTCATAGAATAATACAGTGGAAGTCACCATTTGAAGGAATGACTTGACATAGAATGCACTTGCATGGAAATAGTCTTCTTCTAGGGTAAAAATAAAATGAGTTGCAGATCTGTGTGTATAGTAAAATCATAAAACATTTACATGTTGAAACTTGGATACAGTTCCTCGTATTCATGTTTTCACAGGTGATGGAAGACATTGGTTGATTGTAACCTGAACTGTTAAGAGTGGCTCTTCAGAGAAAGGGGATTTCTTGGGAATTTTACCTTCTACTTTACAAAGTTTTGTATTGCTTGAAATTTGTACCACAGTAATTTTTATGTAATCAGGAAAAAAGAGCCTAAAAATGTAAACTGTGATTAGTAAATGGTTTTTATAATAAAACAAGTTTTTAAATTTTTAATTTTTTACAAGTTTTTAGTTTTGTTGTTGTTGTTGAGTACTACTGAGTCCTCGAGTCAGAACAAACTCATAGCTGACCTTCTGGTGGGTTCCTAGAGGCAGTTAATCACATGGGATGAGATTGTCCATCCTTCTTCCATGAAGCTGCTGGTGGATTCAAACCACATGCATTCAAAATTTCAGCACAGATTCTTAACACTCGGTCACCAGACCTCCCTAAAGTGGAGGTTTATAAGGGGGCATACAATACTGGTTATATTTGACTGTAATTTTCATTATGTCAAAAAATTTAACTTTACTCATATGTGGAAAATTATCCGCCCAAACCTTCCCCCAAATGAATAAAAGAAACCACCATGAACAAGCTAAAGAAGATGGTTTATACCACCACACTAGCCCCTGCCCCAACCAGACCTAAACTTTCTATGTCTTACTAAGTCCTTTTAATAAGAGACTTCCTCTTTCTCAAAGTTTTCCCCTCTGAAAAACTAAAGTGCCCCTGTGGCTTTCAATTCCTGTCTCTACAAGCCTCTGACTTGAATTTCCTTTCCCTTTCATTTTAGTTTAAACTATATTTAAATAGACTCATTAAATAACCCTTCCACTTAAGGATGAGAAAGGTGTACATGAACTTATACTATAGATAGAAATTTTCTCTAAGGCTAATTCTCTCAGTATAATATTATTTCCCTGGACCTTGGAAAGAACACAAGTACTTTAAGATAGCTCTGCTGTGGTTTTTGTTTTGGTTTTTTATTTATTTTTTTAAATCCTATCTTTCTATTTTGCAGACACTTGATTGAATTGTTTAATTGGGTCTGAAACATTCAATGTGTCTTTGAGCCCTGGGTTCTCTTGTTTCTTAACTGATTTTAGGTTAAAGACACACAGGTAGTGGTTAGTTTCCTGATCAACTGGTCACTATTCTTTAATCTTTTGAACAAAACCTCATGGTGTTGTAATAGCCAGCATTTCTTCATTCCAAGTAAATGTTCTAGGGGTGAGAGGTGAGATGGGATGAGTAAGGTGGAGGCTCATTGGTGGAGAGAGCTTCTCTGTGCATATGAACGTAAAAGGACAGGTTGATGAAGCCCCAACTTCATCCCTCAGAAGTGCCTGCTGGGGTGAAGACCAGACCATAGATCGTTACAACATTTTTTTCCTCACACGATTGCATTTATTTCACTGCTTCTCCCACCTTCCCAGTAAAAATTATGACCTTGTGATAGATAAAAACCAAATCACTTACTATTGAGTCAATTCTGGTTCATGACCAGTCCATGTATTGCAGAGTAGACCTCTGCTCCACGTCCAAGGACTCAGGTTTGAGGATTAGACCACCAGGTCTGTCTTCTGAGGCATCTCTGGGTGGGTCTGAGCCTCAAACCTTTGGCTTAGTAGTTGAACACTTAAACATTTACACCACTCTGGGATATTTTATATGATGAGTAAACCAAAAACCAAACTCACAGCTCTCCCACATGACAAAGTAGAACTGTTCCTTAAGGTTTCCAAGGCTATGAATCTTTATAAAAGTAGGTTAGGTATTATTGTCATGACAGGAGTCCAGAACAAAGGCTGCATAGTGAAGTGGACTTAGGGGGAGGGATTGTATAACAATGAAAGATTTTTTCTTTTACTTTTCAGAGAGAGGAGTGAACTAGGGATGGAGGGGTGGGCAGGGAGAAAAGTGCAACAATGAATGAATGGAAATCCAAAATCTCTGTAAATTTTCATGAAAATTAATAGCAATAATAGAAAAAAGTAGACTGTCTCAACTTCTCCTTCAGGCAACTGATGGCTTCAAACTGACAATCTTCTGGTTAATAGTCCAGAGCTTAATCCACTGTACCATCAATGCTCCTTGGTGGTGAACACAAAGAGCCCTGATGGTGTGGCACCTTCAAAGTGTATCAGCCTTCAAACTGAAAGAAAGGTTAGTGGTTCAAATCTACCAGCCACTCTGTGGGAGAAGAGTGAGCAGTCTCCTTGAGTAAAGATTTGTAGCCTCAGAAACCTAATGAGGTGTGGTTATGGGTCAGAACTGATGCAACAGCAGTGGGTATTCGGAACATAGTGCTTCAGCTTCTTTGAGATTATATTTCTAAGAAACTCTAGGCATCTAAAGAGTATTAAGTTTCTATCCACTCTTATCTTTCTATGCCTGAGATGGGCTCATTCTTTTACTCCGAGTATTTATCTTGCTTATTAAACTTTCCTTTGTCTTACTAAACTTTGCTGTCTTTTGCCATAAAAAAAAAAAAACAAAAATGACCCCAATCATTAGGTTTACTATCTCTGTACATCCATCTACAAAAGCGCCTTGTACATGGCTTGCAAAGAGTAAGTCCTCAGAGCATAGTACGTATTCTGTCTACCACCTGATCATCCAATATATTGTTGTGGTTTGCATTCTGTTGTGATGCTGGAAGCCATATGCCAGTATGTCAAAGACTAGCAAGATCACCCATCATGACAAAATTTAGCAGTTCCTAGACCAAGGCTACTAAGAAAAAAACCTCTGGTGATCTATCTACTTCTGAAAACAAGTGAATGAAAACCTTATGAATCACAAAAGCATATTGTGTTAGTGCTAGATGATGACTCCTGCACATTGGAAGCCTCTTGAAGTACACTGAGCATGAAAATGGGGCAGGACCAGTTACAGTTTCATGCTGATGTAGTGACACTGTCCTGAATCAGAGTTAACTCAGTGATGATTAACAATAACTTCACCTACTATGTGAAGGTCCTTTCCTGCTTAGTCTATGTAACAACAGGCTTAAAAATAATCCTTTCTATTCATTGCCTACCCCCTTTTATTTCTTTTCTCTATTTCCCCCTTTAAATAGAGGAAGAAGAAATCACTAGTAAAAAATTGACCTAACATAGCCTGGAACATCAACTGTGAAATTAACCTTCATGTAAGCATTGGCTTTTCCAATATAGTAATGATATCATGTTTTTTATTCTTCCATTCTTTCTATGTCCAGATCATTATTAGGGTCTGTAAAACAAACAAGGGCCATGTGGACATGGCCATATCTGCCCTCTACCAACTCCACAATGGGGAACTGTTCCCATCAACAATACTAAACTAGTTCTCATGAGGTCAGGCATGTCCTTCATGCTGCTACACCTCTTTCTACTCATCCCAACACCAATCTTACTTGCTTTACTGGGTCTAAAATCCATTGCAATAGCTCAGTGATCTCATAGAACCCTATTACAGAAGTCAAAAGGCTATAATTCAGGTTGGCAGCAGATACAATCAATTAATCAGGACAGCTTCTGAAACATGCTCACAGGCACCTCAGTCCCAAGGTTGGCTCCATCTCATGTGAGGTCTCTGGTTCTCTGGTCCTGGATCCTAGGGCCGCTCATCCCATATGCCCTGGTTGGGCTGGTGCAAGAGTCCTTGGTCCCAAAGGACACAGTATACTCTCTTGCTTCTTATATAATGGTGTTGCGATTCTCAAAATCTGCTGAAATCTTCTCAATTTAATGGCAAGGCTAGTCAATCCTCTTGTGGATAGATGAACATGCCTTATTCACATACCCATCCACATGGCAAAGTCCAAGTCAATGACTAGGGAAGCCATTTTGAACAATAAACCCTTAACACCACAGGGTCTCAGTGCATAATAATCATGTTTCTCGATATTATTGGATGTCATTGTTGTTGTTAAGTGCCATCGAGTGGCAGGCAACTCATAGAGACCCTATGAAGGAAAGTCCTCAATGCTTGGGTGCCTTTCATCCTCTCTCCAGGTTCATAGGGTTTCCGGAGGCAAGCTATTATGGAAGTGGATTCCACTCCTCCTTCCAAGCTTGTTTTAATCTAGCAGCTCCACCCCACTCTCTGTCCACATTGGGTAACCAACCATTAACACATTTTACACATCAGTGTCACAGTGTTCAGCCTCACAGCAACCACAAGTGACCACGGTACGGCAACTTGTACACCAGGGCTATACGACGTAGAGGAATGTCTTTGGATAGCTAATAAATTATTGACCTGCAGGAGTGGCATCCACTTCCTAAACAACATGTCTCCAGAAACTCTATGAACTTTGGTAAATGTCGATAGTTGTAGAGGGGCTTCAGGCCTTTTGTTCATAGGGTCACTATGAGTCATGTTGGACTTGAAGGCAATCAACAACAGCAACAGTCATGCTCCACTCCCTCCCTAAACACAGCTGATATCAGGACACACAATGATCTTTCTGGACAGAATAGCCTCAAAGCCATGTCATCTTAAATGCTGTACCTTTGAGTACATTCTCACTCATCGCAGACCTACATAGTATGATTATACTACATAGCATGACTGTTCCATAGGCTTCTAAGCCTATAATCTTTATATGGGAGCAACCTGACATATCTTTCTGTCTCCCATTGTGACAGATCTTATGTAAATTAACAAACTCAAATCTGTTTCCTGCTCTTTACAATAGAGATGCTAATACAACTACTCACAAGGTTGAGAATTGTGTCATAAGAGGTATATGAAGTGTGGCAGTTAAAACAGTCAGTTGAAATTAGCTGTTATTAATGTATTTACTGTTGCCAATACTACCAACCTAGAAATACTACTTACTTTGGAGATTTGTTTTAAGGAGCAAATTGAGATTGCCCGCTGACAGCTTGTAGAAAATTTTGTTCTTTCACAATGGTCTCAAAATGTCAAAAGCATAAAGAAAGATTTAGTGGTGAGATAGTGTTAAGAGATCAAAGAGGTGGTATTTGTGGAACTTACTAGACCGGACAAACTGGATTGACAACAAAAGGTCAGTGTATATAATAGAGTAAAAGGGTTAGGAGATAGTCTAAGAAAAGGAAAACCCAAGAAGATCCAGAGATGAGATTGTTGTTGTTGTTGTTATGTATGGTTGAGTAAGGGCTAATCCACAGCTGACTGTTCAGGTCTCCAGATGTAGTATATCTTAATACCTGGCTTTCTCCCATGGAGCAGCTGGTAGATCCATGGGATGACAGTGCAACTCCTCACCAACAGCAAGAGACCTCTCTTTTTATATTATTATTATTAAATTTTAATGAACATTTACAGAGATTTTGGGTTTCCATTCATTCATTGTTGTACTATTTTCTCTACCCTGCCCCCCCCCAGTTCATTCCTCTTTTTTCATTCCCCCCTTGAAAGTCTGTTTTAATTGTCCCATTGCCACAGTGCTTGTCAAAGCCAGTTCTGATTAATCTCCTTTGTCAGTGTGTCCTTTGCCATTCCCTATCACTCCTCCCTGAGAGAGACTTCACCCTGATTCATAAAGAAAAGGGGATGGCGTATTCTCTTAGCTACTTCCTGCTGAAAAGGGACGCTGTAGGTTTCAGGGTGAAGATCTTTTCTCACTAAAGGGCCCATTTGGCAATAGGAAACATGTAGACTATTGTGGAAATTGATTTTGGAATTTAGGTGCACTGTTATCAATTGTACTTAGCTGTACATGTTCATATCCTTGTAGATGTATCATGGAACTGTTGCAGCCTAGAAGACACAATTTTAACTAACAAGTCAAAAGTATATGAGTAAAAAATTAAAAAGCAATAATATTCCAAGTAGAGGTTCTAATAGTGGCATAAATCAAGTTACGGAGGGAAGGTAGGTCTTAAAATAAAAGACCTATTGACTAGCACTTTGTCTATTATAGTATAAAGGTTAGGAACCACAAGATGCAGAGGCTCAACTATATCATTTATTGTTCTTAAGTCCTGGAGCAAATTCCATCTACCACTGGGTTGTTTTACAGCTCAGAAGTCTGCATGCAAGGCAGAGGGGAAGTAAGGAACTGCTTATGAGGTTTTCCATCAATTCCAACAACTAAGAAATAGTGAGAAGAGTTGGGACCTCAGAAGGCTTTTAGGACCAAATAGTAGGCTCTTGTGTCCAGGAGAAAATGAATATACTTACCAGTAATGTTAATGCTCACCCATAGGTCTTCTGGGAGGATCTAAATCATTGAAGAGTCCTCCTTTGTTTCCAGCTGGGAGCTGGGGCCCGTTAGTCCTGTCTGCCATGAGGACCTGATGTGGGCCACCCTTGGCCAAGTGTCCCTCAGATTCACACATAAAGCAAGTGAGTGGGAGCTTCTTAAGATTGTTACTATTGTTGTTAAATGCACTTAAGTTACCTGTGACTCATAGCACACAATAGCTTTGAACTGTGTCCTATCCTGAGCTAGTCTCACTGTCTCTGACACATACCTACCCTCATTACCCCAGTTACTGTGTCAATCCATCTTATCCAGGATCTTCCTCTCTTGTGTAGTCTTTTCACCCTTTCAAGCATGAAGTCCTTCTCCAAGGACTGGTCCCTACTGGCAATATACCTAAGAAGCAACTTGGTTTCACCTTCTCCAAGACAAACTTGTTTGTTCTCTTGGCAGTCCATGGTATGTTCAATACTCTTCTTCAGCACCACAAATCAAAGGCATAAATTCTTTTTCTGTCATCCTTAGTCCCTGTCCAGCTCTTTGATGCATAGCAAGTAATGAAAATTATCATGGCCTCAGTCTCTAGACTGGCATCATTACTCTTTATCACTCTGTAGAGGTTCTTGATAACAGAGTTTTGAGTCCACAAATTAGCAATATATGACTCTGACTCTTGAGGGAGGAAACAAACAACAAAAAAAAGTGACATAATCTATGTTGAAGAAATACATGTAAAAAAAAAAGAAGATAGGGACTTTTGTTGTAGTGGTGGTTATGTGCCATCGTTGAGTTACCTGTGACCCATAACGACCCTATGTACAGCAAGTCTGAACCCTGCTCTGTCCTGAACCAGTCTAATTCCAACACACGAACCTCCACTGCCCCAGATATTGTATAAATCAATCTCATCCGGGGTCTTCCTGTCTTGTGCTGTCCCTCTACCCATCTGAACATGATGTCCTTCTCCAAGGACCAATTTCTATTGGCCACAGGCCCAAAGTAAGTGAGATGGAGCTTCAGAATCCTAGCCTCTAAGGATAAATTGGTCTCACTCTCTCCAAGACAGACCAATTTGTTTTCTTGGCAGTCCATGGTATGTTCAAGACTCTTCTTCAGCACCCCGATTTGAAGGCATCAATTCTTTTGTCATCCTTAGTCATTTGCGAAGACCATGGCCTGGATCAGGTGCACCTTAGTCTCTAGACATCATTGCTTTTCAGTACTCTGGAGAGGTCCCTGACAATAGATGTTCCCAGTATAATTCATCTTTTGGTTTTCTGACTGCTAGTATTAAGAGTGTTGATTGTAGAGCCAAGCAAGCTGTAATTGTTAACAATCTCAATCTATTTTCCATCTAATATGGTGCTGTCAATTGGCCCAGTGGTGATAATCTTTGCCTTCTTGATGTTGAGCTTCAATCCATGTTGAAAACTACAGTCCTTGACCTTCTGCAGCATGGTATCATTTCAAATGAGTTAGGCTCTAGGGTTACAAACTTGAGGTATTAATATAAGCTGACAAGTAAGAAGGCTTAATTTTTCTATTTAATTTGAAGTAGCCATCAGAGGTCTATGACGTTCTTGTGGCACAGTCTTAGCGAGTTGCGCTGCTAACCTAAAGGCTGTGCTTCTTTTGTGGTTCAAATCCACCAGCCTCTCCTTACAAGAAGGAAGGACACTCTCTTCCATTGTGATTTTTATACCTCTAGAAATCTGATGCAGGGTCCCAGTGAGTCAAGAACTACTCAATGACAGTGTGAGGCGAAGAAGATCAGATATCTAAATGGAAGTGAACAAAGGAAGATGTTGGGCTAGGAGGTGAGCCAACAAGGAGGACAGGGAGACCTGACATGAACCCCATGCAGAATGTGGTGCCTTTGTGGGAGTGTGGAGGTGTGGCCAGGAAGCCAGCAGAATGGAATGCAAGCTCTCAGGGAAATGCAGAGAGGAACATCTTGATTCATGAGATTCCTTTGCTTTAACAGGTAGTTAATTCTGATTATCAAAATAATGTCAGAACAGGCAGTTTTAAAGCTCCCCTGTATCAGATGGGTTATAACCCTCATCATCTGTACCAGTCAGGGAAGTTAAATGAGGATCTGAAACAAAGTTTCCACTGTTTCTTTCAGAAAAATTTCTAGTTGGGTGGGCAAAAGCATAGAAATAGAATGATTTGATATTAAAATGCTGATGCTCAGGGCACAGTGACTCTAGATGGCTTCTTTGACCTTGTTCTATATTATTTTTTTAGCCCCTTCTTCATAATTTATGCAATCCCACAAGTGAAAGAAACACAGATTATTAGTGTTTGTGCCTTAAAAAGCTACCCTGTGGTACAGTAACTTCTGCTGGGGACATAGAGTGAAAACTCTAACGGCTGAAACTTGATGGGATTGCCATATTTTCCCAAGTTTCTCAGGTATTCCACCTTTGACAGAGAGCAGTCTTATCATGTTGTGTTGTTTGTTTGTTTTTTTGCTATTTTATTGTTGTTGTTATGTGCCATCAAGCCAACTGTAACTCATAGCAACTCTATGAACAATAGCTCTGAATCCTGCCCTATCCTGAGCCAATTTTACTGTCTTCCACACACCTACCCCCTTACAACACTTCTACTGTGTCAATCCATCTCATTTGGGGTTTTCTTCTCCTTCCACCCTTCCAAGCTTGATGTCTCTCTCCAAGGACTTGTCCCTCTTGGCAACATGCCCAAAATATTCAGAGTGAGCTTTAAAATCATTGCCTCCAAGGAGCAACCTGGTTTCACCTTCTCCAGTACAGACTTGTTTGTTTTCCTAGTGGTCTAGGGGATGTTCAAGACTCTTCTTCAGCACCACAACTCAAATCATCAATTCTTCTTCTGTCATCCTTAGTTATTGTCCAGCTCTCTGATGCATAGCAAGTAATTGTGAAGACAATGGCCTGAATCAGGTGCACCTTAATTTCTAGACTGACACTCTTGCTCTTCAGCACTCTAAAGAAGTCCCTGACAGCCATCTTTCCCAGTGCAATTCATCTTTTCATTTCCTAACTGCTGGTACCAAGAGTGTAGATTGTGGATCTGAGCAAGGTGAAATTGCTAACAAGCCCAGTTTCTCCTCCATCTATCCTGGTGATGAAGGGAGGTCCAGTGACCTACTGGTAAGAAGCTGCACTGCAATCCCAAAGGCACATGGTTCAAGTCCACTAGCTGCTCTGCCAAAGAAAGATGACAATCAACTCCCACGTGATTAATTGCCTCTGAAAGCCCACCCAAGGGCCAGCTATGGTTCATTTCCAACTCAACAACAGTCTGCAATAACAGGGATGGTATACAAGAACAACAACATATCTTTATTAGATAACTCCAAATTTATATATAAATTCAAAATATGCCTTAGCCTTATTATTTGTAAATCATATTCCTGAAAGGTAGAGTTTTGTTTGCTGTATTTTATCACTCATAGTGTCATATATATAACAATATCATTAATATCACATACAAGCAAAGTATTTCTGAAGATCAACCAAAAGTGGTGAGAATAGTATACTGACAAAGAACTGCCAGAAATTCAGGCTGTGTTTAGAAGAAGCCATGGCAACAGGGATATCGTTGCAGATCTTAGATGGATCTTGGCTGAAAGCAGAGAATATCCTAAAAATGCCTATTCATATTTTATTGAGTATGCAAAGGCATTTAATTGTGTGGGTCACAACAAACTATTGCTATCATTGAGAAAAATGGGAATCCCTGAACACTTAATTGTGTTCATATGAATCCTATACCTAGACCAAGAAGCTGTTGTTAAAATAAAGCAAGGAGCACTACATGGTTGGAAATCAAAGTGGCCATAAGGATTGTACCCTTTCTCCATAGTTATTCAATATGAATGCTGGACAAATCATTTGAGAAGCTGAACATTATGAAGAACATGGCATCAATACAGGAGGAAGATTCATCAACAACCTGCGTTATGAGATGACACAAACTTGTTTGTTGAGAGTGAGGAGAACTTGAAGCGCTGTCTGCAAAAGATCAAAGACTATAGCTTTCAATATGGATTCTATTTCAACATTAGGAAGCCAAAAATCCTCAGCACTGAGCTATTATGCAGCCTTATGATATATGGAGAAAATATTTGAGCTGTCAATCATTTTGTCTTACTTGGACCCACTATCAACACTACTGGTACCAGCAGTCAAGAAATCAAGTCATGTTGCAATGGGAAAGTCTGCTGCCAGAGACTTCTCCAAAGTACTGAAGAGCAATGACGTCAGTTTAAAAAACATGGTCCTCCTAATTCAGGCCATGGTCTTTTCAATCACTTGCCAGGTATCTCAGAGTTGGACAATGAATAAAGATTACAGAAGAAGAATTGATGCTTTTGAGCTATGGTGTTGGAGAAGAGTATTGACTATCCCACAGACTTCAAAAAAACCAAACAGGTGTGTCCTGAAAAAGGTGCAGGCAGAATGTTCCTTGGAATCAAAGATTATGAAACTTTGTCTCACATACTTTGGGCATACTGTTGTTGTTAGGTGCCATGAAGTTGAGTACAACTCACAGCAAACTAATGAACAACAACAGATCTGAACCTTCTCCTGCTCTGTGCCATCCTCATAATCTCTGATGCACTTGAACCCATTGCTGCAGTCACTGTGTCAATCTACCTGATTGAGGGTCGTCCTTTCATCATCCCTCCATCTTCCCAAGCATGATGTCCCTCTCTTAAGTAGAGCATCTCCTAACAACATGCTCAAAGTATGTGAGATGGAGTTTTATCATAGGGTTGCTATGAGTTGTACTTGGCTCGAGGGCACCTAACAACAAGAACATGGTAACTCAGTGTGCAAAAGTAGAATGGCTCTTCGGGGTTTTCATAGCTGTGACCTTTTGGAAGCAGTTTGCTAGCCTTGCCTATCGGGTAGATTTGAATCAGTAATTGATTAGTAGCTGGAAGCTTAAGTTTCCTTCACCAAGGTGCCCTGTTTTCAAGGTACAAATCATAATTTTGCTATGTAATATTTGCAAGAGGAGGCCTGTTGGTACAGTGGTTAATTGTTTAGCTGCTATCTAGGGAAATCAGTGGTTTGGACCCACCAAACGCTCTTTAGAATGTGTGGCATTCTGCTTCCATAAAGATTACAACCTTTCCATCACAGATGGATTTGTGCCCAGCCTCAATCCCCAAAACATGTAGCTAATAATTAAAGTGGATACTGTGTAATTATTTGGTAAACCAAATGGTGTGGGAAGATTGGGTGTAGAATACAACATCCCTCTATCCCATCACAGCCCTCACCAACATAGGAGAATGTCCCCTATTGTGTTACCTGTGAGACTTACTAGAGATAAAAAGGGAGCTCTGGCGGCTTAGTGCTAGGAAGCTGTGCTGCAAATTCATGGAAGAAGGATGAACAATCTCCTCTCTTACGATTTTTCTGCCTCGGAAAACCAACTGGAGGGTCAGCTATGGGTTGGTTTGACTCTACGGCACACAACTAAAGATAAAAGGAGAAGGAAGTGGTGGGTGGGTGGTAGCATGGCAATACCACCAAGAAAGAGGTGCTACAAGTGGGGTGTGTCCTTTTGGTCAGGGCCTCTGAGAGAAGAAGCTCCTTGGCCTTAGGAGGGTTAAGACACATGGACATCAACAAGAACACCTGGGCCACAGATGTGGAAGTAAGGAAATTTCTCCACAAGTGAAGTGAGAGGGAGGGAAGGAGGGAGGAAGGGAGGGAGGGGGAGAGAGAAAGAGAGAGAGAGAGAGAGAGAGAGAAGAGAAGAGAAGAGAAGAGAAGAGAAGAGAAGAGAAGAGAAGAGAAGAGAAGAGAAGAGGAGAAGAGAAAGAGAGAGACACCAGCCTTCTCATCACAAAGTTGGCAGCCTGATTTTTGGCCTTCTAACTTCCCAAACTGTTTAAGGGAATAAATTTCTGTTTGTTAAAGCAATCACTAGTGACAACTGTGAAAATCACACTAGATAACAAAGGCTGTTGGAAACTCCATGACCCAGTTCTACTCTGTTCTCTAGGGCAGGGCTGCTATTAACTGGAACTGACTTGATAACACTTAGTTTGACTTTTAAAAAAAAAAATTGAAAAATGAAAACATACTGAAAGGTGGGATTATTTAAAGCATCTGGTATCATAAAAATATCCCCCTTTAGTATTTCGACAGAATGATATTTCTTGCAATAGACTCCTTTTGAGGGCCTATGAGGTTCCTGCCACTTGTTTATCACAGGGCAGCAATACACCGAAGCTAGTTTCTGAATAAAGAGCAAATAATGTCATTAAAAAGGTTCCTCCATTTGGCAAAGTGGTGAGTCATTTGGATGGGGTCAGCATGTTTTTTAATTAAACTTATTCTTCATGTGCAACAATAAAAAGTGCTTAGAGTGGTTATATGCCTAACACATCCCCCAAATTGTCAGTAGAGGAGCAGGATTTTGTTATAGACTGATGGGTTACTATTTAGAGCAGGGAGATTTTTTTTTTTTTTAGCCCCAGTGACCTCATGGTCTAGGTATTAGGACTGAGATTATTATTTCCTGCAATTGTTTTCCAAAGAATGATTTTTAAAAATCAGGTTATGTCTTGATGCAATTTTTGTGTTAAGTACACATTAAAGTACCCATGCCACAATAGGATGATAACAAGAAAACTGCTCAGGAAATTTCATTCTGTGGACCAAAAAGAATAAAGATACAAAATAAGAATGAGTTGTACATTAGATTTAAGCAACGTGAGTGTTTTAAAAATCAGAGTCAGGTTAATGTTTAATGTCTTTTTCCCTCTGCATGATTTTCCTGGTTAAATAGTTTATACCAGAAGGAAAGGTGGGAAATGATTTATTCATTTTAGATACCTAGTAAATTCCTGAGAAAACATTAGGAAGAGCCACTGTGTTTTTCACAAATAATACATTGTTGTTGTGTGGAATTGAGTCACTTGCGACTCATAGTGACCCTGTGTACAACAGCTCTGAAGCCTGCCCTGAGTTAGTTTCACTGACTCTTGACACACCTACCCTCATTGCTCTAGTTACTGTATCAATCCATCTCATCCAGGGCCTTCCTCTCCTGCGCTGTCCCTCTACTCTTCTGAGCATGATGTCCTTCTCCAAGGACTGGTCTCTCCTGGCAACATGTCCAAAATATGTAAGACAGAGCTTCAAAATCCTAGGCTCCAAGGAGAAACTTAGTTTCATCCTCTCCAAGACAGACCTATTTGTAATTTCTTGGCAGTCCATGTTCAGTACTCTTATCCAGCACCATAACTCGAAGGCATCGATTGTTCTTCTGCCATCCTTGGTCACTGTCCAGCTCTGTGATGCATAGAAAGTAATTGTGAAGACCATGGCCTGGATCAGGTACACCTTAAGTCTCTAGTCTGGCATCATTGCTTCTCAGTACTCTGGAAAGGTCCCTGACAGCAGTCTTTTGATTTCCTGACTGCTGGTGCCAAGCCTGTTGATTGTGGAGATGAGAAAGCTGTAACTGTTAACAACCACAATCTCGTCTCCATCCATCATGGTGCTGCCAATTAGCCTAGTGGTGAGAATCTTTGTCTTCTTGATGTTGAGCTTTGATCCATATTGAAGACTACAGTCCTTGACCTTCTGCACCAAGCACTTCAGGTCTGCCTCAGTTTCAGCAAGCACGGTTGTGTCATCTGCATAACATAGGTTGTTGCTGAGACTTCCTCCAGTACTGAAGCCATAAAATATTCACACATTCTAGACAGGAATGATGAAATTACTAGCATGACATTCACGTATATAGCATGCATGTCTTGTGACATTTTCACAAGTGAATTTTGTTTCTAAACTCTGATTCAATAGTCTCGAAGTGTTACTTTTGATCATATTTGTCTAATAAAAGAAAAATCCATGATCAAAGAGTCATTGATTGAGATTGGTGTTTGAAATTCTGTGTTGGTTCTGAAGCAGTTTGAGACCGGTTTGAGAGTTGTGAATTCTATGTAGACTATCTGTGTCCAATTCTGTTTGTGCTTGAGGTGGGTGAGAATTCAGGCATAGGGTTACATTGGTAGTTTGGAGCTTTGGCCTGCAATCACTTGGATTTTGTAGTACCCATCCCACAAGAAGGCAGGTAGCAAGTTTATCCATCTTGTCCCAGAAAGAGATGTGTGATCTTTCTATATCTGTCCCATAAAGCTTCCAAAACTGTAATCTCTACAGAAGCTGACTGCCACATCTTTCTCCTGAGGAGCCACCTGATAGGGTCAACCACTGACATTTTGGTTAATCACCAAGAAATTAACCATTTTTAACGACTGAGTGAAAGTAACAATTTTTTTAAATTCAAGAATTCATAAACATTTTGCTTTATAACACTAAATACATGATTAATTAATTATGCTCTCTAAACAACCCCTTAGGGAGCGCTTGTGGTCTAGGGGTAAGAAGCTGCATTGTAATTCCAAAGGCATGTAGTTCAAATGCAAGAATGGTTCCACGAGAGAAAAATGGGCATTCAACTCCTGAGAGATTTACTGCCTCTGAAAACTCACCAGAAGGTCAGCTATGGGTTGGTTCTGACTCTATGGTACACAACGACAGTATCTAGTATGCAGATGACACAACTTTGCTTGCTGAAAGTGAGGAGGCCATGAAGTATTTGCTTCAGAGGATCAGACACTGCAGCCTACAATATGTATTTCATCTCAACATCAAGAAAACAAAAATTATCACTACTGGGACTGATAGGCAATATCTTGATAGATGGAGAAAAGATTGAAATTGTCAATGACTTCATCTTACCTGGAGGCACAATTAATACACTTGGTACCACCAGTCAAGAGATCAAGAGACGTACTGTATTGAGAAGGTCTGCAGTTAGGGACCTATCCAAATGATTGAGGAGTAATGATGATGTTACTTTGAGGACTAGGGTGCACTTGACTCAGGCCATGGTCCTTTCAAGCATTTGCTATACTGCTCAAAGCTGATCAATGAATAAGGATGACAGAAGACAAACTGATGCCTTTGAATTGTGGTGTCCATATTCCATGCAATGCCAAAAAACGAAACTTTTCAGCCAGGGTGCTCTTTGCTGGCAAGGATGGTTAAGTTTTGTCTTACATACTTTGGGCATGTTCCTAAGAAAGGCTTTTTCCTTGAAGGACATCATGCTTGCCAAGGTGGAGGGACCAAGGAGGAGATGTAGATGCTCAAATAGGTGCATTGAAACAGTGACTGCAGCAATGAGTTTGAGATTAGAACAGGATTCAGATTTGTTTTTCATAGGGTCACTGAGTTGTACTCTACTCGACCACCCCTAACAACAACAATATGGCAGGTACAAGGTTCGAATCCACCAGAGAAAGATGGACAATATTCACCCACACAATTTACTGCCTGTGAAAATCAGCTATGGATTGATTCTAATTCTATGGTACTCCACAACAGCAACATCTGTCACAGACTGTGATTTCTTCCAACAACTTCAAGAAATTAACTTACCCAAAATGTCACATAAAAGAAGAGTCTGTGCTGACTTTCATAAATCCAGTTCTGCCTGGTTCCAAAGGGTAAGGCAGCTTTAGTGTCGGATAACCAAGAAATAAATGACATAATTTCTTTAAAAGACACTAGGCATCCTGGTTGGTGTTCAACAAATGTTGCTTACTAAAAACACACACACACACACACACACACACACCACCTGCCCAGGAATTGAGTTTATTTTACCAGGAGGGATTGAAAAAAGATTTGTTGAATTATTCATACTTGTTTCTAAGAAAGGAACCCGTTCTGATTACAATAATCGTAGAAATGCCTTTGAATGCAGAAAATTGGCTGGCAATATTGCATGTATTGTCTATACTTATTAGGAAATGATTTAAATTACAGTTTAAAGAGAAAAGGTAGTTAGAATGTTGTCTTCAGCTGAGAGACTAAAGGAACGCAATAACTTATTCCTTGTAAATAAAATGTTTTTCCATACCTGACTCTCCCCCACCAAAGAACCATTGTGTCTGATTGCTAAGGCAAACCAAGGCAAACTGCAGCAGGGTCTCAGTAGCAGATCCTTCAAGGCGCAAAAAAAAAAAAAAGCAGGGTAGCTAACTCTTCCCTTCACCTCCAATTCTCTTTCAAGTTCCCCAGAATCTGCCTGTGCCAGAAAATAACACCGTGTCGCTGCCGCGGAAAGTGGGGCAACCCAGGCTCACTTTGCCTATCAGCAAAAACCCTTTGTACCCAAGCTGAGGCTACAAACTACACAAAACGCCCAGCCCAGCTGTCCCGCAGCGCAGATGGGAGGAAAACCGCAGCTTCCCGTCGGCGTCCTTGTCCTCCGCGCGCCGCACCTGGACGCGGGCGGCGCGGGACCCCAGGCCGTGACGTCAGCGCACCTGGCACCAGCCCGGGGGCCCGGCGAGGAGTCCGAGCGTGGCGGGGGCGGGGTGGGGAGGGGGTGCAGGGAGAGGGAAGCCAGTTCTCGCGAGACTTGGTTTCTCCGCGGCCCAGTTCTCGGCACCTTCCCGGTCTCTTCTTCAAATCTAGTTGTGGGCTGCCTAGGAAGGGACGTGGGTGGGAAGGGGTCCCGAGCTGGAAAGGCGCTCCAGGTTGGAGCCGGCGAACGGGGCGAGCCTTTAGGTTCTCATTGCCCTGCGGGGGTGACCGGGTAAAAAAACCCACCTTTAGGCGGGCGGCGAGGGGCCTTCCTGCTGCCGCGGCTTCGGCGGAGGCTGCGCGTGAGGAACCGCCGCCGCCGCCGCCTCAGGGGCCACGCCGACGGCGCTGGCGGACGAGCGCCGCGGGACGGATGGAGGCGCCTTCTCGCCCCGCCTGAGCTCGGGAGGGGCGACGCGGGGTGCGGGGCCCGCCTCCGGCCGCTGGAGCGGCCGAGCGCACAGCAAGCCGGGGGAGGAGCAGCGGCGTCGGGCTTCTCCCCGCGGGTGCCCCCAGCATGGGTAAGAGGCTCGGGGCGCTGCCAGCCGCTTGGCTGAGACTCCCGACCGAGGAGGTGCTTCCCCTCCTCGCGCTTTGCGGCGAGGGGACGGGATCAGCCCTTGCGCGCCGCCGCCCGGGCGTCTGCGCGGCTCCCCCTCGCGCTTCCCTTCCACCTTGCTTCGCTCCCAGAGAACTAGGGCGGAGGGCTGGCTTGCTTGCTGGTGCTCCTCGCGCTCCCCTTCTCGTCTCTTTTTCCGCACCCGGGAAGGAGTCGCGGGCCGCCGACCTCTCTTCGCCCCCAGCCCGGCTGCACTCAGTCCCCGGCTCCTTCCCTCCCCCACCTTGGGATGGGAAAGTGTGATCCGAAAACTTGACCAAGTAGCCCTTGCACTGGCTTTATCTTTTGCGAGGCTTTGTATATAGGTTGGGCTTTTGAGATTTATTTTTGATAGAAAAATCTTATGCCCCATGCCTTGCCTCCGCCTCCCTCCTAAACTTTTAAGGGATGCATCAAAGACGAGGAGACTTGAGTAGTTAGTTACTCTGGTGGTTTTTACCTAGACAAATGTGTTGGCATTTAAATATTAAATCTCTTGAGAACCGCGCTGGGGTTTGATAATGGTTTCAGGGTTGAACCCATGGCGGAGCAGTTTCCTGTTTGGAGTTAGACTTCCTTCGTACAGGAGAGAAAAGTACAAGGGCTTATGCTATTTACCATGTGTTTTCAAGACTTGTTTGGGGCTTGAGAAAGTAAAGTGCGTTGCAGACTGATGTGAAAGGTAGTTTTGTTGGGGAGTGTTAGCAATTCTTCTGAAAACGAGTTCGATGTGGGTTAGGCACTGACTCCCTCAGTCTTTTCTTAAGAATGAAAAACACTTAAAAAAAAAAGACTAGCTCCCCCCACCCCTTCCCAGTAAAATTCGTCCCACTGTCTGGCTGAACTTGTTCTGTAAGAGTAACTCCCATCTTTGGTTTTGCAGAGTCAGTCAGGAGTGCACTGAGAGTTGGTGCTGCTTCCTATCAACAAACCATTAACCAAAATTAATAATTCATGAAACTAACGAATGGTTTAGAAGCAGGATAAATAAGAGTACTGCTGATGTGGCACCCTCTGCCCACACTTGCTCGTGGGAGATGCTTTAGATACAGTGTTTATAGATATTTAGCTATTTTCTTTTTAGACTTGCTACTTTTTTAGCTCTCCCTCCCCTCTGCTTTTAAAGGTAACTTTTTATGCACAAAGTGCATTGAAATTCGAAGCAGTAAAATCTTTGCTATTTAGAATTTTCGAATTAATGCCTTTCTAATTGATTTGCTGAGCTCATGGGAGCACTGAGGGTTTATTTCTTTTAGCACCAGATTATAAAGCCATTTTAACGGCTTTGAGAATCACGTTAAAATTAAACAGGTCCCCCTCCTCAATTGGATGCATACCACACTTTAACCACGTTTAATGACCTTGGGCCATCGCTTGTGACCATCTGTTACTGTGACACATTGAAGATCTGTTGGGTTGTATATTAATGTGATTAATTTTGCCTGTAGAAGTTAATTAAAAAAGATTTTTTCCTTGTGCGCGTGATCACTGCTATCAGTGTCCTCTTTCACTCTTCATTTTTTAAAAAGTATGAAAGTAATATTCAAATATGTGATTCTTCAAAAGAGGGAAAAAAGCAGTAGCAATGTGTGAAAGGCTTCTATTTTGGGGAAAAATAGGTAAGGGCCAATCAATACCTGAGTAGTGTGTTTTTACTGATTAGAGTCACTTTCTTAGTAGTGTCCTTGCAGTGTTTTATTAGGTGAGTTGCCAAGGAGCACTGGTGGAGTGTCAGGCTAGTATACCCTCTATTTGAATACTCAGAAAGTGTTTGTTTTTTTTTTTGAAGGTGTTCTGTTACTAGAGGAGGCATTTGTGATTAATTAAAAAAAAATTCAGACACTTCTCTATGAATGTGTACAGTTATCAGTCATGTGCTCTTACAGGGAGTTTGCTGTAAATCTTTGCTTGATTTTCTTTATCAGCAATCTTTGGTTCTTATGACTTAAGCTAACATCTAAAATATTTATGTACTATTGGACATAAAGTTTAAAAAATTTTGTTTTGTAGTAATATAGACATCTACCAAGTGGTTTTTTTTTTACTTGGAGGTAGTATAGCTAGAGAATTAAAGAGTGTGGTTGCTGCACTGGGACTGTCTGAGGTAAAGTCCTGGCTCATTCAGCTCCATGTGCTACTAATCAAACTTTGTAACTTGTCTTTGCTTCATTTCCTAACCTGTAAATGGGATGAAAGGATTTTCATCAGTGACTGCTGCTGCTATTAGTTGCTGTTGAGTTGGTTTCTACTCATGAAAAAAGTATCAGGACATTCCTACACGTGGCACCCAAGTGTACTGTAGAACCGATCCCAGGTGTAGTCTGTGGCAAGCTGCCATGATTCCAGTCCACCTGGGCTTCCTGAGGAGAAAATGAACAGCCCTCTCTGTTAGGATTGATAGCTTTGGAATCTGATGATAGTGAGTTGAAGCCTGCTCAGTGACAGGGAGGTTTGAGTTAGGGTTTTCAAAGCGGTAACGTTTTGGCGGCACATCGAACCTGTCTTCCAACCAAGTGGTTTAGGATCACAACCCTTGGCTAACCATTTGCTGTATGTTAGAGTAAATGAACTGCTGCTTGTAAAGCACTTAACGCCATGCCATTGCTGCTGCTAATGATCGTATTCGTTGTCAAATGATTTCTCCAATTCATGCACTAACTGGAAAAAAAATTCTTTTTTTAAAAAAAACTGCTGGAAGCACAAAGTATTGTTGGTAAAAGATCAGTGGAGTGAAATGAATCTGTACTAATGCAGAAATTGAGTTTTATATGAATAACGTAACTTCATTGTAAGACAGTTTGTTCCTGTCCAGTTTTGAGTATATTGCGAGAAAGCTCATTCATTATTAGTTTACTATTTTAATGTTTATTATTTTAATAAAGATTTTAAATGGCACCGATGAAGACTAGAAATTTTTTTATTAAAGCAATGCTTTTAGTTTCAGTATTTTTAAATGTAGAAGAACGCTTTATCAGAAAGTAATTTCAGGCATTTTGTAAAATTTTGGATGATAGAAGTGTGATAGTTTTTCATTTTCTGCTGTACTGATTGGCGTTTTTGGAGAAGGCTAAGGCAAAGCAAATAGGGAAAAATGAAATGTCACTGTATATAAATTTTTAGTTTTTGAAAAGTAAGAAGAACTGAACTGTAGAAAATGTCAGATGAAGCTATAAGGCACGAAATTCAAATCCGCTAGCTGCTTTGTGGGAGAAGGATGAGCAGTCTCCTTAGCTGTGATTAATTGCCTCTCAGAAGCTGCTGGAGGTGTAGGTCAGTTTTGACTCCATGGCACACAGCAAAAAAAAAACCAAAAAGAAAAACATTTCTTAGTTTACAATTGCCTTACTGGTACAGATGCTGTTTAAAGTTAATATGAAATTATTTTAATAGGCAAAACTTTGCAGTTGTTTTAGAGATGACATTTACACTGCTGTTATTTCTCTGTTTGCACTGAGAAGCAGTGATGTTAGTCTCAAGACTAAGATGCACCTGATCTAGGTCATTGTCTTAGCAATTATTTGCTATGCATCAGAGAACTGGACAGTGCCTGAGGATGATAGAAGAATTTATGCCTTTGATTTGTGGCGCTGAAGAATAGCATTGAACATACATACCATGGACCACCAAGAAAACTAAGAGGCCTGTCTTAGAGAGGGTGAAACCAAGTTTCTCCTTGGGAGTAAGGAATTTGAAGCTCCTTCTCACATACTGTGGGCATGTGGCCAGGAGGGGACCGATCCTTAGAGAAAGACATAGTGCTCTGTAGGTGGAGGAACAGCACAATAGAGGAAGAATCTGGATGAGATGGATTGATACAGTAACTAGGACAATTGGAATAGGTCTGTCAGAATTAGTGAGACTGGCTCAGGACAGGGCAGGCTTCAGAGCTGTTGTGCATAGGGTTGCTTTGAGTCGCAGGTGACTTGATGGCACATAACAACAACTATTTGGAAAATGATCCTGTTTTGTATAGATAAGTGAGTATTACTGGAATTGCCTGCTAATAATTTGCCTCTCGATTTACTTCAGGTTTGCTAATCCAGAGCATCAAAATAAACTCTGGTAGTTAGGAGTGTTCAGCTGCTAGCTGAAAGGCTGATGATTCAAATTCATAACTGTTGAGAGAAAAATGTAGCAGTCTGCCTCCATGAAGATGCTAGCCTTTGGAAGCATCTTGGGCAAGTCTGATAGGGTGTTAGGAGTCAGAATGACTGGCAGTGGGTAGAGGCCATTTGGAAACTTTTGTCGCATAATCAAATCAGTGGCAGATCTGCTATTCATTTAAAAAACTCATTGTCGTCGAGTTGAAACTGAGTCCTAGCTGACCCTCTAGCGGGTTTTCACAGGTTGGAATTCAACTGGGAGGAGCTTGCCCATCTTTCTTCAGTGGAGCAACTGTGGGTTTAAATTGTTTTCCTTTGGGTTTGCAGTGCAACTCCTTACCTTCTAGGCCACCAGAGTTCCCTTATTAATCACTTAGTTGTGTTATTTAATTAGTAAGTGTTCATGACTAGATTTTCCCATGTGTTTAGTCTTTGAATAGTTTTAAGTTTCATAAAATCACATTACAGGTGAAAATGTGCAAGTATAAATTTTTATATTTTTGAATAGAAATGAGCGTGAGTTTTGCCATGCATTTCTCTAAATGAGAAATTTGCAAAGTAAAAAGATATAACAACTTGATAAGATGATCTTAATTTTTAAAGCACTTAATATTAAAAGTAAAGTTCTAGTGCAAGTTGTTTTTGCTTCATACTATATATCGCCAGTCAGAAATATCCTCCAAATTGTTATTTACACATAATCCAAATTTTTGCTTTCTCCCCCTTTTTCATAGTATATATTTTGCTATAAATATATTTTGATTATTATAAAAATACTAAAATTTCACATGCATGTATGATATGCAGGCTGGGTCTAGAAGAAACCATGGTTAGGGATATTATAGTTGATGTTAAATGGGTCTTGGCTGGAAGCAAGGAGTACCACAGGAATGTCTATCTGTGTTTCATTGACTATACAAAGGCATTTGACTGTGTGGACCACAGTAATCTGTGACTGACTCTGAGAAGAATGGGAATCCCAGAACACTTATGCTTATGTGAAACTTATACTTGGACCAGGAGGCAGTCCTCAGAACAGAGCAAGGAGACAGACACTGCATGGTTCAAAATTGGGAAGGGTATAGACCAGGATGTATTCTGTCTCCATACCTTTTTAATCTATATGCAGTACAGATCATCTGGGAGGCTGGGGTGTATCAGGTGCAGTGTGCATCAGGGTTGGAGGAAGATTCATCAACAACCTGCATTATGCAAATGACACAACCCTGCTTGCTGAGACTGGGGAGGACCTGAAGCCCTTGCTGCAGAAGGTCAAGGATTGCAGCCTTCAGTATAGATTGAAGCTTAACATCAAGAAAACAAAGATTCTCACCACTGGGCCAATTGGCAGCATTTTAATAGATGGTGAAGAGATTGAGATTTTTAACAGATTTAGTTTGCTTGGCCCCACAATTGACACTCTTGGTACCAGCGGCCAGGAAATCCAGAGATTAATTGCAGTGGGAAAGTCGGCTGTCAGGAGTCTCCAGAGTACTGAGGAGCAACGATGTCTCTCTGGAGACTCAAGTGTGCCTGATCCAGGCTATATTCTTTGCAGATGTTTGTTATGCACCAGAAAACTGTACAATGACTAGGGATGATAGAGAATTGATGCCTTTGAGCTGTGTTGCTGGAGAAGAGTATTGAATATACCGTGGACTGCCAGGAGAACAAAGAGGTTTGCCCTAGAGAGGGTGAAGCCAGGCTGCTCCTTGGAAGCAAGGATTCTGAG
The DNA here is from genome assembly GCF_000299155.1 of Elephantulus edwardii. Classification (NCBI taxonomy): domain Eukaryota; kingdom Metazoa; phylum Chordata; class Mammalia; order Macroscelidea; family Macroscelididae; genus Elephantulus; species Elephantulus edwardii. The sequence goes on along the minus strand of NW_006399767.1, from coordinate 7,645,920 downwards.
GCTTCATCTGACATACTTTGGGCATGTTGCAAGGAGGGACCAGTCGTTGGAGAGGGACATCATACCTGGAAGGCTGGAGGGATGGAGAGAGAGAGCGCAACACCCTTGATGGATTGATTGATACAGTTACTGGGGTAATGAGGATAGATATGTCAGAGACAGTGGAGTTGGCACTGGATAGAGCAGGTTTCAGGACTATGTTGTACATAGGGTCACTATGAGTCATAAGGGACTTGATAGCACATAACAAAAACAACATGCATGTATAGTGCCATTTTATCAAGGGCTTGAAGATGGGCAGAGCTTTGAGCAATAACAGGACAGGTCTACTAGCCTGCTAATACATAGAGAGAGATCACAAAGCCTTGGTCTAGATAAACTGGTGAAGCAAGTTATGAAAGATCATTAAGTTTTTAGGAAGTTATTGTTGAGGGGTATGAGGTGGGAAGAAGTGAATAAAGGCTAACGTGAAGTGATTAAAATTTAGGTAAATTTGATCATCAGCATTATGGTGGAGATAGGACTTCTTTTTTCTTTGTAAATTTACTTTTTTATCTTTTCATGTTGCGTACCGTCAAATCTGTCTGATTCGACTGGCACTGGAGGAGATTGCCCTCCCCAGCGGACCATCTGGTGGATTTGAACCACATACACCTTCAGGACTGCAGTGCAGCTTCTTGCCACTAAGCCACCAGAGCTCCCTAACTTTTCGTTGTAGGACTTGGTATTCTACTACTGTGCAGACTGAATTTTAGCAGGATTTACCTATAGAATAATCCTGACAGGAAGTAAGTAGTTAGAGGAGTGATCTTCTAGGTGAGGGAGTGAACACAACACTGATCTGAAAAATCTGCAACTAGCCCAACAGTGTTAAGGTATGATATATAGGAAAAAGCATGGCCATGTGTAGGCATGTAAGTGAAACAGGCCTGCTTGGCGGGGAGTGCGATGGTGGTAGATAGCAGCTATCAAGTTCACTCTGCTAGGGGCTGGGGAGAAGGAGGAAAAGAGGACCTGACCTTAAAGACCTGGCTACAGGGAAGTGACAGGTTTCTTAGGAGAGATACAAGGTAGATACTTGTTTGTAGTTAGGAATGAGTTTACCTTAAACTTTCCATTATGCTCCTGCTGAACTCGGCTCATTGGCAAACTAGAGATGACTAACACGGAAGCCTAAATTCTATCTATTGTAGTACTGTCCTCTTATCAGTGGAATTCAATTCAGGTTGTTTTTGATGAGTCATTGTCTCCATAGTTCCACAGGAGTGATTTCATAACATATAAATCCTCAAGGATTTTCTAATGGAAAAATAGTTCCAGTATGGTAATAGCAGTAAGAATTCATTTCCATTTTCCAATGGAAAAATACCCATGGTGTGGTAGGGTTATTGTTGTCAAGTGCTTTAGAGTTGGAACTGACCCGTGGTTGACTCTCTAGTGGGTTTTCAGAGGCACTAATCACATGGGAGCTCTGGTGGCCTAGTGGCAGGAAGCTTCACTGCAGTCTTGAAGGCATGCAGTTAGAATCCACCATCTGCTCCAGGGAAGAAGGATGAGTAGTCTCCTCCTGAGTGATTAACTGCTTCTGAAAACTCACAGGAGGGTCAAGTAGGGGTTAGATCCGATTCAGTGGTACACAACATCATCTATTACATGGGAGCTCCAGTGCCCCATGGCACTGCAATCCTGAAGGCAATGTGGTTCAAGGCGACCAGCACTTGGGAGGAGATTGCTCATCCTTCTCCTGCAGAGCACCTGGTTGATTTGAACTGTGTGCCTGCTTTTGGAATTGCAGCACAGCTTTTTACCATTTGGCCACTAGAGTTCTCTAGTGAAAAAGGGCTGCTGTCAACAATTAGACTCTACTAGTGACGTCACAGGAGAAAAATGAGCAGTATTCTATAATGATTTACAGCCTTGGAAACCTAGTGGAAGGCGGCTTGACTTGATTTGAGGGCAGTATTGTTAGGTGCTATAAAGTTGAGTTAAACTCATAGCTACAGTGTGAACAACAAGTCTGAACCCTGTTATATCTTGTGCCATCATCTTCTCTGGACACACTTGAGTTGATTGCTGCAGTGACTATGTCAATCCATCTTGTTGAGGTTTTCCTTTCTTTGCTGACCCTCTTACCTTTCCTGTGATATGCCTCTCCAAGAAATAGCCTCTGCTCGCAACATGACAAAAATATGTGACACAAAGATATGCCATCTTTGCCTTTAAGGAGCATTTAGACTACACTCTTTGAATGGGAGGGTGTGTGTGTATGTAAGTGATGTAAAAGGAGCTGTAATAGTGCATTGGTTAAAGCAGTTGACTGCTAATTGAAAGATCAGTGGTTCAAATTCACCAGCTGGAAATGGGATCATTGTCAATATCTATAAAGATTATAGCCTTAGAAACTCCATGAGGCAATTCTGTCCTGTCCTACAGGGTCACTGTAAATTGGGATTGACTTGGTTTTTGTTGAGTAGTGTAAATGGTTAATGAGCTCTGCTGCTGACTGGAAGTGTGGAGATGTGAATTCACCTAGAAGTACCCTGAAAGACAGGCCTAGTGATCTCCTTTAGAAAAATCAGCCAGGGTGAACACCCTCTAAAACATGATGTTATGGGGTAGCTTGTGAACTTCATGGCACCCTTTAAAAAATAGGAAAAGGCACCTCCCGCGTTAAAAAGGAGGCTCTCAGAAAGTTCACATCATCAACAGTGGAAATACTAGTTGATGAAAGAATAATAAAAAACTTTTTTACATCATCAACAGTGAAAATACTAGTTGATGAAAGAATAATAAAAAACTTTTTTACCTTAATATGAGAATGTACTGAAAAATGTTCAGCATCAGAGAAACCATTGATGATTGGTAGCTGCACAAGATGCTTGTTAACAGGAAGTTTAATCCAAATCTTAATGGCTAATTGAAGATTGGTTTGAGAGACGCATCTGAGATCTGCCTCATAGCTAGGAAATCTCTATGGGACATTTCTGTTTGTCACACTGGGTCACCATAAGTTGTTGCTGTGTTCTGTCACATAGAACTTCCACATAGAACAGTTATCACTGCCAACAGGTTGGTTCCAACACATAGCCGTCCTTGGGTTTCCAAAGCTGAATTTGGGTTTTTAAGTCTTAAAGGGATGATATTGCCTGTCTTGCCCCCCTCCTCCCCGAGATGCAGAGTTACTGGCAAATTCTAACTGCCAGGGACACACCACTGGCTTTTGGTTATCTGCGCAACATGCTATGGACTACACCACCAGAACTCTTATTATAGAGTTGAGAAAAAACTGTGAACTCAAAATATATTTTATAGTTCTTTTCTTAGACAGTTATTCTAAATTCTCTGTTGTCTACAAGTTAAGTTTATAATTAACGCCTCTTAGTTGTTGTTGTATGCCATTAACTTTGAACTGCTCCATAGCTGACCCTCCTCCAGCGGATGTTCAGAGACAGTGATCTCATGGGAGGAGATTGCCCTCTCTTCTCCCACAGAGCAGCTAGTAGACTCTAACCCTGTGCCTTTGAGATTGCAGCACTGCTTCTTAACCACTAGGCCACCAGAGCTCCCTTAGTGTGAAAAACCTTATAGTAACTTCATAGTAAGGACGAATTAAATCTTTTTTATTATTCTCTTCATTTCATGTGTAAATGACCTTATTTGCCCCAAGCTCATTGTTTACATAAATTTATTTTGTTTTAAAAATTTGTTGACATCCTTAATAACCAGCAGAAAAATTGGAGCCAGCTCTGTACCTAGTAAGTCTGATTTGTTTATGTTTTAATTTGGACTAATTGGAGAGGGAATCAGTCAAACAAATGCAACATATATTTAAATATACCCATTTAATGAAAACTACAGCAATAAGTGTAACTAACAATATGCTGCATACTGGAATGAACAGTTGTAAATTATTGTGTATATTTGGACTTTCTTTTAAAAAATAAACTGAATCCTCACCGGAACTGTTAAATTCCTTTTGTAAACAATCACTGATAAGAGTATTAAAAGAATCTTGTCAGGTGGGTTTGCTGCTTGTTTAGATCATGTATGTTCCATGTGGTTATTAGATATTTCTAATAAAAGGAAAGTTACTTACCTTGCAGATGAAGGACATTTGTGTGCAATCTGTTATTTTCTATGTTAAATCAAGTTCAGGCATAAAGAGTGTTCTTAATGTACGTTGGATCTTTTTCTTGCTGCTTGTATAATTTTGCTTCGTTGAGGAAGTTTTGAGTTCGTTAGATAACCTGGAATAGCTTTTGGACCTTATAATTTAATAAACTCTGTATGACTTCTCAACTGTAATTGACTCATCTCTAGAATAATGCTAATAGAAGTATATAGCAGGCTACATAGGTAGTTTATACGTTTTCATAGTTAAATTAAAAACTGAAAAGGTGATTTCATATAATTTAGATTAAAGAAAATGCATTATTTCAACATATATTTAATATAGAAGTATTATTAATAAAATAGTTTGATTTCTTCATACCTCTTAAATGTAGAGTATATTTTACATTTCTTGAACATCTTAGTATGAACTAGCTACTTAGTTGACTAAAAACCAAATTTACCATCTAGAGTTTGTGAAGGTTGTTAGTAGTCCCCTGCTGGGTTTCTGAGATTATCAGTCTTTACAGGAGGAGATTGCCTGTCTTTCTCCCTTGGAGCTGCTGGTGAATTCAGACTGTGGCTCTTTCTCTTAGCAACCTGTTACTTTATATACTGAGCTACCAGTGCTCCTTACATGCTGGCTAATTACTGCCACATTGAACAGCACACTTATGAAAATGTAAATGTAATATAAGTTTGTGAATCAAATGCAAATTTAAGTATTTTAACATCTTTATATAATTGTAAAGAATTAAACTGTTTAAAGATTTGTTAGTGGTATCTAAAGCATGATATTTTCTGATTTATTCTGTATTAGATATTTAATCTGGTGATTTGCTATAATTATTTGAAATATATTTTGTCATGGCAAAAAACAATTTAGTAGACTGTATGCTGTAGGCCTTATGTTCATAATATTTTAAAAGGGTTTTTTTTTGTACCTGGATTATTGACGTATTAGAGAATTTGGAGCGTATGAATGATGTTGGTTAGTTACTTGGAAGTATTTGTTCTTAGTAATAAGAGGGCTGTTTGTTTAATTTATAATGCTTAATTTATGTTGTTATGTACCATTGACTCTAAACTGACTCAGCTGATCATCCAGTGGGTTTTCAGAGGCAATAAATTGTATGAGAGGTGATTGCTTATCTTTTTCCTGTGGAACAGCTGGTAGATTCAAACTGTGTACCTTTGTGTGCGCTAGTGGACAATGATGTCAGAGCAGTGATGTTAGAGACTAAGGTGTGCCTCATTCAGGCCATGGTCTTCACAGTTAGTTCCTGTGCATCAGAGAGCTGGATAGTGGCTAAGGATGGTTGAAGAAAAATCGATGCTTTTTGAATTGTGGGGCTGGAGAAGAGTATTGAACATACCATGGACTGCTAAGAGAAAAAAAATAGGTTCTGCCTGGAGGGGGTGAAACAAGGCTGCTCCTCAAAGGCAAGGATTTTGAAGCTCAGTCTGACATACTTTGAACATGTTGCAAGGAGTGACCAGTCCTTGGAGAGGAACATCATGCTTGGAAGGGTGGAAGGGTGGAAGGATGGCACAAGAGAGGAAGACGTTGGATGAGATAGATTGAGTCATGACTGGCATAATGGGGGTAGATGTGTCAGAGACAATGAAATTGACTCAAGAATAGAGCAAGGTTCAGACCTTTTATACATGTGGTCATTATGTACAAGTTGAAGTTGACTTGACAGCACCTAACAACACAACACCTTTGTGTACTTCATAGATATTTAAAGAATGATATTTTGTAGATGAAGTTGGCGAATGACTCTAGAATGCCAAAAATACTTTTAATTTAACAAATCTCTGAAATTAGCGTGAAGAAAACATTTTGAAAGTGTGCTAGTTTTAAGTGGAAAATGTTATGTGAATTTTTGTGATGGAATTTTTCTGGGTAAAGTATGTCTTTCATTGGGTTTCTAGTGAGGTGTGAGATCTATGATTAGAAAAAGGTTCTGAAGGATCGTCAGATAGTTTTTATGTGATTTATTTTCATAATTTTTTGTTTTAAATAATTTGTTGTGAGGTGCTGTCACGGCAGTTGCAACTCATAATGACCGGCTACAACCATAGCAACTTGGAGCAGGTCTGAGCCCTGCCCCTTCTGCATCATCTTAATCATCTCTGATATGCTCAAGTTCTTTGTTAAACAGACACAGGACTAGTTCGTCTTGTTGAGAATCTTCTCCCTTTCTGTCACCCTCCACTTTTTCAAGATCCCCCCCCCCTCTTGACAACATGTCCAAGGTATGAGAGGTGATGTTTCACCATCCTTACCTCTAAGGAGCATCACCTCACCCTGGTTGCATTTCCTCCAAGACACACTTTTTTTTTTGGCAGTCCGTAGGATATTCAGTACTCTTGTCCAATACCATTATTCAAAGGCATCAGTTCTTCTGTCATCCTTATTCATTATCTAACTATCAGGTGCATAAGAAACAGTTGAAAGGACCATGAGTTGGATCAGGCAAACTGATGTCTTTGCTCTTTAGCACCTTAATAAAAGATTTTCCCAATGCAGTGCATCTTTTGATTTCTTGATTGCTGTTACATTGATGGTGAATCCCAGTAAAATGAAGCCATTGACAACTTTAATCTACTCTATTTATCATAAGGTTGACTACTAGTCTTGTGGTGAGGATTCTTTATTTTCTTGATGTTGAGGTGTATAATCCATATTGAAGGCCAATAATTATGAATCTTCTGCATTAAGTGCTTCAAGTCCTTTTTATTTTCTGCAAGTAAGGTTATGTCATCTGCATAACATGCCAGACTATTGATGAATCTTCAATTCTAATACTACGTTCTTCTACATCTAGTAAAACAATTCCAGCTATTTGCTAAGCATACTGGTTGAATAGATATGGAGAAAAGCTACAACGTTGGCACATACCTTTACTGATTTTAAACAGTGCATTGATACCTTGTTCTGTTCGGACAACAGCTTCTTGGCCTGAGCTGTGTATAAGTTTCACATGAGCACAATTAAGTGTTCTGTATTTCCATTCTTTTTAGTGTTAGCTGTAATTTGTTATAATCCACACAGTCAAATATCTTTGCATAGTCAGTAAAACACAAACATCACTCTGGTATTATGTGCTTTCAGCCAAGAGCCATCTGATGTCCCTTATTCCAAGGGCTCTTGTGAATTCAACTTGAATTTCTGATATATTTGTTCTAGCCATTTTATAATAATCTTTAGCAAAATTTTACTTGCATATATAATATTAATGATTGTTGTTGTTATGTGCCATTGA
>NW_006399767.1:7629246-7631094 GCF_000299155.1 Elephantulus edwardii | reverse complement strand
CCTTTTTACCCTGTTGGAGAGGTTTTTGGATGTGCATTATTTCTTAAAACCCTTTTGGAAAAGGGAAGACTATTGGCTTAAATAGAGCAACTAATAGGGTTGATAGAACTGATCTATTGTTAAATGCCGTGAGAGTTAGTATGATGACTCAGCAACCCTGTGAGCAACAGTGTTGAATCCTGACCTGTCCTGTGCCATCTCATCATGTCTGATACACTTGACTCATTGCTGGAGTCACTGTGTCAGTCCATCTCATGGGGATCTTTCTCTTTTCTTGTCTGTCCCCTTTTCCAAGTGTGATATTCCTTTCCAAGGAATAACCTCTTCTAGCAGCATGTCTAAAATATGAGAGATGACACTTTACCATCCTTCTCTCCAAGAACCACTCTGGTTGCACCATTTCCAGGACGTAACTGTTCTTTAGGCAGTCCATGGAATATTCAGCACTCTACTCTTAACACCATAACTCAAAGACATAATTTCTTCTTCTATAAACCTTGTACACTGTCCAGCTCTCAGATGCATAGCAAGAGATTGAAGACCTGAATTAGGCACACCTTCATCCTCAAACTGACATCATTGCTCTTCAGTAATTTGGAGAAATCCTTGACAGCCGACTTGCTGTAGCAGTCCATCTCCTGATCTCCTCCTGTCTCCTGATTGTGGACCCAAGCAAGATAAACTCATTGACAGTTTCAATCCTTCCTCCTTCTGTTGTGATGTTGCCTACTGGCTTAGTGTTAAGGACTTTTGTTTTCTTGATGTTGAAATGTAATCCAATCCATATTGAAGGTTATAGTCTTTGCTCTACTGTAGCAAGCTTTTCGTCCTCTACCCGCTCAGCAAGCTTAACACAAGTTGCTGATGAGTCTTCCTCAGATCCTTGTACCACATTCCTCTTTGTAGAGTCCGGATTCACAAATTACTTACTCAGTGTACAGATTAAATAATTATGGGAAAAGAATACATCACTGATGCATATCTTTCCTGATTTTAAACCAGACAGTGTTGCCTTGCTTCATTCGGACAATTGTCCTAGCATAGGTTAAAAAGAAATACCACTTGAAATATTTAGATTGGTATTTTTCATTGTTCATGTGTTGGGTAATTATTTTAAGAGAATTCTATTAAGAGAATATTAACTGCAATATATGTTTGTCTTTTATTTATCTAGTAAGATAGTATGTTTTTTAGTTACGATTTAGTTCTGTAGGACTTAATGAATATTCTTACTTGATTAAAACATTGTTAAAATGAATTTCTAGTGATTTTTCATAGTTAATTGTGAAGAAAAAAATGAGCAAAATTTAATTGAATTTTCCACCTTACTTGACTTTTATATGGAATGTGTTTCCAGGATTATTTTTGGAAAGAAGCATTATTAACCATAGGCATAAAGTGACATTGGATTTTTTTTTCCAATTTTAAACCTTGATTAAGGTATTTTTGTTGTTTTCTACCACCTATTTGTTTAGCTTAGTAACTTAGAAAGAATGTAACACTGTAAAGTTTTCCTTAAATATTGTATTAGTTTTTCTTCTCTTATCCCTTTGGATATGTGTTAAAGGATATGTATATATGTATATTATGTGGGAGAGAGAAATGATATCTATATCCATATCTACACTCTTGGCACCAGTAGCCAGTAAATTGAAAGATGTATTGGCATGGCAAAGTTGGCTTAGTACTGAAGAGCAGTGGTGTCTCTCTGGAGACTAAGGTGCACCTGATACAGGCCGTGATCTTTGCTATCATTTGTTATGCATCAGAGAGTTGGACAATGACTAGGGAGGATAGAAGGAGAATTGATGCCTTTCAGCTGTGGTGCTGGAGAAGAGTATTGAATGT
>NW_006399767.1:7628328-7628852 GCF_000299155.1 Elephantulus edwardii | reverse complement strand
AAAAACTCAACTACTAATCAGAAGGATTTGAATCTTCACAGCCTTAAAATCCCATTGAAGTTGTTCTGCTCTGCACACACAGCGTTGCTGCGAGTTGAAATTCAGCATGATGGCAACCAAAAGTAACAATGTTTCAGGTAGAATTTAATTCTCAAAACTATATTATTTTGGATACTGCTAATACTCTTCTTTATTGAGGTTGAGCACAGATGTAATGAAAAGTTATTTCTAGAATAAGGTTTAAGTCACACGTGTCTTTACCCACTTATTTCCCTGCTCCACCATCCGCCAGGATATCCATCCACTTTTACCCACTCCCTTCAACATTCATCTCCCATTGTCCCACCCTTGATCAGATAGCTTATATCTGAAGCTTCCTTGGCTTCTGTGATTCCAAATACGTCTGCTTCTGACAGTTTCTTGTTCTGTGACCAGTGTCTCTTAAGTTCAGTGGCGAGGACCTGAAGACCTTGCTACAGAGGGTCAGTGACTGAAGCCTCCAATATGGATTGAGGCTCAATGTC
>NW_006399767.1:7625113-7627293 GCF_000299155.1 Elephantulus edwardii | reverse complement strand
CTTAACACTTTATACCCAATTGATCATATTGGAGAGCTCTTTGGAGGCATACCTCAGGCATTTGTTAGGAGGGGCTATTTCTTGAAAGCCTGGAGGGTCAGCGAAGGAGAGAAGACCCTTGACTAGGTGGATTGACGTGATGCTGCCACATTGGGCTCTAGTGTGTCAGGAAATGAAGAGAGCACAGTGTAGGACACAGTTAGCTTTGTTCATAGGGTTGCTGTGAGTCATACCCAACAACACCTAACAACAACAACTTTTTATAGAGGTGTTTTTTGGCAGCAGATGCAGTATGCCATTTGATTTTGACCACTGCTTTTATGGGCTTTGGTTGTGGATCCAAGTTAAATGGAATCCTTGAGTCAGACTCATTGCTGCTATAAGATGTTCTCTACACTACTCCTTGGAGAGTTTTCAGTTTGTTTTATATGATTCTGCATATTCTGCCCTACTTTTTATTTTATCAATTCTACTGTTCATGTTATATCTGACTTTAAAATTTCATTAATTGTGTTATTGTTTCCATCTCAACCTAATAAAATGTAAAGTCCAGTAAAGCACAGGGAGCTTTTGCTTTCATCTTTGATAAATAAGTCAGTGGAAAAAGACATCTTGACTAGATAGAAAGGTAGAGGGCCAGTGAAAGAGGAAAAATCTTGAACAAGTTGAGTTGAGACAGTGACTGTGACAGTGGACTTCAGTATGGAGATTGTGAGGATGCTGCAGGATAGGACCAGGTCTTAATCCAGGACAAGTCAAGGGCAAGGTTCATGAGATTGCTATCAATCCTGGCTGACTAGACAGTGCACAACAAAGTCTCAAGAAAAAGTGTCTTCCAGGAGTGACCTTAGCTCAGGATATGTTTGCTAAATAAATTTATACTTGCATTGTTACCGTATATGAAAATGAAGTTTTAACAATTTGAAATGAAATATTAAGCAATAAATTTTCTCTTATTTCAGTGCAGTAGATTGCTACTGTGCACATATTCATGTCAGGCACTTTGGGCCTTAATCTTACGTGGATTGTTTGTTGGTATCCTGATTTTAATAGTTCTTTGGTTATGGAAGCTCAGAATTTTGGATTTTTGTCTACATATGGTAATGAAGGTTGGCTCAGGATAGAGCAGGATTCAGAGCTGTTGTACATAGGGTCGCTATGAATTGCAAGGGACAGTGGCACTTAACAACAGCAACATGTATATTAATGAGCACTTAGAAACGTGAAATTCAAATAATTAAAGGTTTGTTTTTTCGTATGTTTAACGTTCTTATTGTCAGTATAATTTTTTTGTGCTTTTAAAGTCTGTTTATAATTCTGGTGGGTTTTATTTTGATAATTTTTCGATTACTTAACCATTTTGCTAGTTACTAGCTTTTAAAGAGTGATTATTGTGCTAAACCTGGTGTCAATTTCTTCATCTCCATAGTATTATGAAGTAAAGTATTACTGTTTCCATTTTTTGTATTAGAAAGAATGTTACTGGTCCAAAATCAGAGACAATATGTAGAGGTGGCAAGAATAGATTTACACTGGTCTGTTTTATGAGCATGTCCTTTTAATGATTTCTTTTTTTTAAAAAAATATTCAAATTTATTATTAATGTCAGTAAAAGTTCACAGAGACTTTGGATTTCCATTAATTCATTGTTGCACTTTTCTCTCCTCCCAACCCTCCCCCCTAGTACACTACCCTCTTGGAAAAGCAAAATTCTTACATTGTTTTACAAACCCTCCACCAGGTCCATTCCACCATGTAGCCTTTGCTCTAGACTCTTGCCATGACAAAAATACCTAATTCCTTATCCCTTTTAAACAGTTTTCTCCCTCATCTTTTTCAGTGCAGTATACATTGTTGAACCAGTCTTTCTCAGTGTCTCCCCTACCCCAAGGTCAGTCCTGTTTTACAGCAGTGGCACCATGCAGTTATTTGTCCCTTTGTGACTGAGATACTTCACTCGGCATAATGTCCTCCAGAGTCACTCATTTTGAATAATATTGCACGAGTTCCTTGTTTTTTCAATGCAGCATAGTATTCCATTGTGTGAATATACCACAGCTTCTCTATCCATTCATTTGTTGATAGGCACTTAGGTTGTTTCCAACTCCTTGCTATTGTGAACAAAGCCACAATAAACATGGGTGTGCATATATCTGCTTGGATGTCAGTTATGGTCTCTT
>NW_006399767.1:7612759-7621183 GCF_000299155.1 Elephantulus edwardii | reverse complement strand
GTGGAGGGACAGCTCAGGAAGGGAAGACCCTCTATGAGGTGGAATTATTCAGTGACTGGGGTAATTGGGGTAGCTGTGTCGGAGACAGTGCGATTGGCACAGGACAGAGCAGAGTTTGGGGCTGTTGTACATAGGGTTGCTATAAGTTGCAAGCGACTCGATGGCACATAACAGAAACAGTGATTTCAGTTTGAGGACTAAGGTATGTCTGATTTAGGCCATAGTCTTTCCAGTTACTTGGTACGCATCTGAGATCTGGACAGTGAGTAAGGATGACAGAAGGAGAATTGATGCTTTTGAGGTGTGGTGTTGGAGAAGAACACTGAACATTCCATGGATGGCCAAGAGAACAAACAAATATATCTTGGAGAAGGTCCAGTTGGAGAGCTCTTTGAGACAGATCTGATGAGACTTCACCTCATATACGTTGGGCATGTTGCTAGAAGAGGGACATGATGCTAGGAAGGTTGGAAGGCCAGTGAAAGAGAAGACCCTGACCAGCTGGATTGACATGGTGACTGCTGTAGTGATCTCTAGTGTGTCAGCATGTGTGAGGATGGTACAGGATAAAACAGGGTTCAGATCTTTTGATCATAAGATTGTTAGGAGTCGTACTTGACTCAAGGGACCCTAATAACCTAACAATAACAACTCAGTGAGAGGAGAGTCCTTGTCTTTCTCCGCCAGAGTAGCTAGTGAATTTGAACTACTGTATTTTCGGTTAGTAGTCAGCCAGCACCACCATACCACCAAAACTTTTTACCAAGAAGTAAAATATTGGTTGAAATGCTGTGTGAGTTTCTGTTTATGCATTTCTGATAAAGAATAGCTATGCTGTCCTGGAAATTAAAAAAAAGGTGGAAAAATTACATTTAAGTTTGGATATAAAAAAGACTTTTTATAAAAATAGGGAATGGAGCAGCTAGTGTTGCTGCCCCCCCATCCTGGTCCTGCCTGCCCAAAGCCTCCCGAGGAAGAGCCAGTGTTGGAAACCTTTCCCAATACAATCCTCAGGTAGAGCCAGAGAAGGATGTCCTGCAAGTTAGCCTGGAGTTAGCCTGCTCCATGGTATTTGTATGCATGATTGTTTCTATGGTTTGCTGTTGGAGGTATAACCATGGTCTGTTACTTCACTGAACTGGAGGAATAATTTGTATGATGCTACCTTTTAAAGCTTAAATATGTATGTACTTGCTCAGTCAGTGTTTGCCCTTATTGGTAAAACAGTTGTCTTGTCAGCTTGCTTTACTAGGGTAACTTGTAAGTTACTGTAATGCTGGAAGCAGTGCTACCTGTGTTTCAAATGTCAGTAGGGTCACTATGGTGGACAAGTTTCAACAGTGCTCCCAGGTCAAAATAGACTAGGAAGTAGGATTAGCCACCCATTTCTACAGTGAGAGCCTTTGAAGAACCTATGAACAATAGAGGAACACAAGTAGCTCTAGTCTTACTGGTAGAACCCACAAGGGAAGTCACTAAAAATGAGGACAATCAGCTGCAAACATCTACCAATAAATAATTGGTATATGGGCTGTGTGAAGTCTAAATTTAGAAAAACAAAGTTAAAAAAAAAATAACTAGAATGCATAAAGATAGGCATTACTAAGCTGAGATGTACTGGAATTGGCCACTTTGAATAGGACAATCATATGATATACTTTTTGGGGAATGAAAAGTTGAAGTGGAATGGTGTTGCATTCATAGCTAAAAAGATCTTTGGGAGATTTATTATGCAGTCCAGTGCTGTGAGTGATAAAATACTAACCATATGCATACAAGGAAGACCTGCTAATTCAACTGTTACTCAAATATACAGACCAACAGCTAAAGCCAAAGGTGAGGAAATTGAGGAATTCTATCTCAGACTGAAATGGACCAAATAGGAAGTAAAAAAGCATTAATAATAATTGAGAAAAAGCAGAAATAATTAGAATGCAAAAGTTGGAAACAATAGAAGGAAAGATTGTTGAAAATTATAGACTTGGAGACAGAAACGAAGCTGAAGATCAAATGATTGGATTCTGTACATTTAATGACTTATTTATTGCAAATAACTGAGAAACACAGATGATGACTATATACAGTGATGTTAACTGATGTACTTGCACAGGAATCAGATTGACTACATCTGTGGAAAGAATTGTTGAGGAGGTCAACATTAGCAGTCAAAACCAGCTCAGGTGGTGACTGTGGACCAGACCATTCATTAATGGGCTAGACCCATGTGCAAGTTCAAATTGATGCTTACAAAAATGAAAACAAGTCCACAAGAATCAAAATACGAATCTGGGTGTGCCCTACCTGAATTTAAAAATCATCTCCAGAATAGGTTTAAGGCATTGAGTGGTTGAAGACAAGATAAATTGTGCAATGACGTCAAAGATATCAATGCATTAAGAAAGCAGAGGGTCGTTACAAAGACACAAGAGAAAAAGACCAAAATGAATGTCAAGAGGCTGCAAAAATTGCACTGGAGTGTCCAGAAGACAAAACAAAGGAAAAGATGCTGAGGTAAAAGTGATGAACAGAAGATTTCAAAGGGCAGCTCAGTAAGACACAGCAAAGTATTATAATGGAATGTGTAAAGAGCTGGAGTTGGATAATAAAAAGGGAAGAACTTGCTTGGCATTTCTCAAATTGAAAGAACTGAAAAATTCAAACCTCGATTAGCAATACTGAGAGATGCTTTGGGAAAAATCTTGAATGATCCAGGAAGCATCAAGAGAAGGTGGAGGGAAGACGTAGAATCACTGTACTGAAAAGAATTGACTGGCACTGCATGGCAAAAAAATAAGGCCTCAGGAATTTATAAGGTGCTGATTTACATGCTTCAGATAACCAGTGCAGCTGTGACTATATAGTCTTTGCTAGGAAATTTGGAGGACAGCTGTCTGGCCAGCTGATTGAAAAAGATCTATTTCCCAAGAAAGATGATTCAACAAAATGTGGAAATTACCAAACAATGTCAATATCACCTGTAAACAAAATATTACTGAAGATCGTCCTAGAACAGCTAGAAGAGTTCATTGACAGAGAATTGCCAGAAGTCCACTTTGTATTTAGAAGAAGTTGTGGCACCAGGGATGTCTTTGCTCATGTCAGATGGATTCTTGCTGAAAGTAGAGAATACTAGAAGAATATTTATTTGTGTTTTATTGACTGTGCAAAAAAATTTGTATGGATCATAACGTAGTACAGCTAATATGAGAAGAATGAGAATTCCAGAACACTTAAATGTTGCTTATATAAATTTTCTATCTTGACTAAGAATCTGTTGTCCAAACAGCAAGTGAAGGCTATATGGCTTAAAATCAAAAGTATGTTAGGCTTGCATCCCATCTCATAGCTATTTATTATATACAATCATCTGAGAAGTAATCATTAGAGAAGCTGGACTTTATAAACAGGAATGTGGCATCAAGTTTGGAGGAAGACTTAACAGCAGCCTGCATTATGCAGATGCCACAACCTTGCTTGCAGAAAGCGTGGAGGATTTGAGATGGCTGCTATAGAAGATCAAGGACTACATTCTTCAATGTCGATTACATCGCAACATCAAGAAAACAAAAGTTCTTTCCCCTGGGCTAGTAGGGAACAATATGATAGATGGAGCAAACATTGAAATTGTTAACAATGTCATCTTATTTTGATTGACAGTCAACAGCATCCTTGGTATCAGTAGTAAAGAGATCAGGAGATGTATATCATTGAGAAAGTCTGCTGTCAGGGATCTCTCTGAAGTCCTGAAGAGTAACGATACCAGCTTAAAGACTTTAGATGTGCCTGAGGCAAGCCATGATTTTTCCAATCACCTGCTGTCTGAGAGCTGAACAGTGAATAAACATGACACACAAAGAATCCATACCTTTGACTTGTGGTATTGGGGAAGACTACTGAATATTCCATGGACTGCCCAAAGAATAAACAAGTATGTCTCGGAAAAGGTTCAACCAAGAGTATAGGCCATAGAGGGAAGGATAGTGAAGCTTTGTCTCACATACTCACTCTCCGCATATTGTTAGCAGAGGCTTTTCCTTGGAGAAGGGACATCATGAATGGAAAGGTGGAGGGTCAGAGAATGAGAGGAAGACTCTCAGCGAGATGGATTGATACAGCAACTATGGAAATGGGCTAAAGTGTGTCAGGGATGATAGGGAATGGTGCAAGATAGGACAGAATTAAAATCTATTTTTCATATTTTCTACTTATTTCATAGGCTACTTGAAGGCATCTAACAACAATGTCATATTAATGGTTAGAGTTTTTACTTTAATCATATTGTTACTTTGATCGTTAAAGCTTATAATTGCTTTTTATTATGGCAAAATTTATTTCTATTAAGATTTTGTATAATTTTGTTTTATAATTTGCTGTAATAGTGCTCCATTATATGTCACCAATGATGTGTAGTATAAAATGGATTTGACAGACCCATATAAATACTCTTGCAATTATTATCTATGTAACTTTTGTATCTCCATCCATTCTGACCAAAATTATGAGCAATATTTCTAATATAAGTTTTGCTTGTCATAAGTCCATACATGTTATACATGTTTAAAATTTATGTAAGTGGTTAATGTTTTCAGGCATTAATATTTTTCAAAAAATCATGAAATGCAAATTTGCTTATTAGGGTAGAACAATAGAAAAAAAATGAATAAAAACCTCAGAATATTACTCAGTAGATGCAAATACTTGAACTACAATACATTTATTAGTATTTTCATAACATTGTTCTCTGTGTAAAGAAAAAAGTACTGAATGTATCCTTTCCCCCCTATTTTCATTGAGTGGTTAAGTGCTTTTCATTATTAATGTGAAGTATTAAGAAATAAAGTTTAAAAGGCTCTGCAATGTTAATCTTGGTGGATTTATTTCAAACATCATAGCTGTTTTTTCCTACTTAATTGGCTATCTAGATTATATTTGTACTTTTACTATGAAAACTTTTGTAATACTGCCATCATTATTTTTATGCATAGTATCTTAAGAATTATTATTAAAAGATTTTAAAACGAAGTTTTATTTCTTTTTTTTTTTTAAATGCTAGTTTATGTTGTGGTTTTTTTTAAAGGCAATACTTAACCATTAGACTCCTTAAACCATGGCCTCCTGCCTGAAGCTAAATTCTTAAGGGTTGATTTTTCTTTTTTTAAACATTAATGGAGTGATTGTCTTCATTAATTTTAAATATTTCACTTTCTATTTTGAACTAGATTTTGTTATTGGTCCTAATGACTTTTTAATTCTGTGTATTCTTGTTTCCTTCGAATATTTCCACTTTTTAATTTGCTTTAAAATTTTGATGATTATTTTATTTTGCTTTTAAGATTTAGAAATGATTGCTCTACAGTTTTGATGTTCATTGCCATATTATTTTTCTCTCTACTCTTCCTTCTCTCCGTCTTCCCTTTTTTTATGGTTTTTAAGAATTCTTGTTTATGCAAGGAGAATTTATCTTGGATATGTTGTTGTTAATTGTCTTTGAGTTGAGCATGACTCATAGTGACCCTATGAACAAAAAGCCTGAAGACTTTCTATAACTATCGACATTTATCAAATTTCATGGATTTTCAAGAGGTGTGTTGTTTAGGAAGCAGAAGAAAATGGGTATACATTTTGATGTACAAAGAGGGAAAGACGGATGTCAGTAGAGACTCAAAACCTTGGCTTTTAATTGCAGAATAGCCAAAGTGAATGGAAAAAAATTGATGAAGAGCTAAATAGAAAATTTTGACGATTATTGAAGAAATCACAGTAAGGTATTATGATGAAATGCTAAGAGATCAGGATTTAGAAAATGGAAAAGAAGGGTAAACATTGATATTTCTAAAGCCGGAGAAAACTGAACAGAAAACTTAAGTCTCGAGTTATAGTATTTTTTTTTTGAGTTATAGTATTGATGAATTATGAGTGAACAAAAAAATGAGTGACTTAAAAGCATCAGAAGAAAAAGGGAGGAATTCTATTTCAGGAGCTGGCTCTGGTGGCCTGTGGAGAGTGGTGCTACTAACCCAAAACTCATGCCTCTTGGCTGGTTCAAACCCACCAACTGCTCTACAGGAGAGAGATCCTGTTGGAGGGTTGACTCAGCAGCATTGAGGGGTCATATGGTCAAGAACGATTGGCATTGAAGGAAGATGTTTAAGCTAAACTTGAATGCATTGATGGAAAAAGAATGACAGGACTTGGGGAATACCAGTTGAGATGCTTCAACAAGCAGATGAAATGCTGGAAGTATTTATTCATCTATGTAGAAAAATTTGGAAAACCGCTACCTGACCACCTGACTGTAAGAGATCCTATTTGCTTCCATTTAAAAGAAAGGCAAGCAAACAAAATAGGGGAATAATTGAACATACTATGTACAAACTCTCTAAACTCTATCAATGTACAGATACGATGTTAGTTATAGAAGAGAGTTCTGTACGAATTGATGTTAGTTATAGAACAGAGTTCAGGTCTTTGGTGCAAAGCTTACTTTCAGCCATATTTTACTTGACACCACTTAACTACTGCTAAATGAAACTAGTGCTGTTAAATGTGGAAGAACACTCTTCCACTTTGTACATCATTCTTTGTCAATGGGCAGTATGAAGTAACATGGGTTTGTTGTGATGCTGAACCTTGTACCACTGGGATATCAAATACCAGATTGGTATTTCCCAATGTGGACAGTGTTTGGTGGAGCTCCCAGGTATAAAATGGGTTTGCAAGCAGGAGTGGCATCCACTTCCTAAACCACATGCCTCTGGAAATTCTATGAACTTAGAGAAATGACGATAGTTATGGAAAGACATTAGGTCTTTTGTTCATAGAGTAGCTATGAGTCGTGCTTGACTCGAAGGCAGTCAACAACAATACTATGTGCTAGTAAATTTTTGCTAAAGATACAGTTAAGATAATTGCAGTTGTATGTTGTCAGGGAACTGCCAGCAGTTCAAGCCAGATTCAGAAGAGAGCATGCTGTTGTTGTAATGTGCAGTGGAGTCGCTTGCGACTCATAGCAACCCTATGCCAACCTCGCTATCTCTGACACACTCACTCCCTCCACCCCAATCACAGACTTGATCAATCCCATCTAGGTCTTCCTCTCCTGTGCCGTCCCTCCACTTTCCCAAACATTATGTCCCTCTCCAAGGACCAGTCCCTCCTTGCAACATGCCCAAAGTATGTCACACAAAGCTTCAGAATCCTTGATTCCAAGGAGCATTCCAGCTTCACCCTCTCCAGTACAAACCTGTTTGTTCTCCTAGCAGTCCATGGTATGTTCAACACTTTTCTCCAGCACCACAGCTCAAAGGCATCAATTCTCCTTCTATCATCCCTATTCACTGTCCAACTCTCCAATGCATAGCACGTAATTGCGAAGACTATAGCCTGGATCAGGTGCACCTTAGTCTCCAACCTGATGTCACTGCTCTTTAATACTCTTGACAGGTCCCTCACAACTGACTTTCCCAATGCAATTCATCTCTTGATTTCCTGGCTGCTGGTACTTAGAGTGTTTACTATGGAGCCAAACAAACTAAAACTGTTAACTGTCTCAATCTCTTCACCATCCATACTGATGCTGCCAATTAGCTCAGTGGTGAGAATCTTTGTTATCTTGATGTTGAGTTTCAATTGAAGGCTGCAGTTCTTGACCTTCTGCAGCAAGGGCTTCAGGTCCTCCTTGGTTTCAGCAAGCAGGGTTGTGTCTGTTATTTGCATAATGTAGGTTGTTGATGGATGATTCTTCCACCAATCCTGATGCCACATTCCTCGTACAGCCCAATACCTCAGGTGATCTGCATACAGATTGAAAAGTTAATGGAGACAAAATATATTCCTGATGGACCCCCGTTTTGATTTTGAGCCATTATAATGTCTCCTTGCTCTGTTCCTGACGACTGCCTCTTGGTCCAAGTATAAGTCTCGCATAAGCACAATCAAATGTTTTGGGATTCCCCTTCTCACAGTCACCCATAGCTTGTTGTGATCCACGCAGTCAAAAGCCTTTGCATGAGTCAATGAAGCACAGGTAGACATTCTTCTGGTATTCTCTGCTTTTTACCACAATCCATCTAACATTAGCTATAATATTTCTAATACCATGACCTTTTCTAAATCCAGCCTGTACATCTATCAGTTCTCTGCTGACACATCGTTCCAAACGTTTTTGGGTAATTTTCATCAGAATCTTCCTTGCGAGTGATATTAATGATGAAATCATTACTGTTATCACACAGAACTTGGTAGAAATCAGGTACTACTAGAATGATGTTTACTTGTGTTTTATCAGTTGCACAAAGACATGTAATTGTGAGTTCATAACAAATTTCAGCTGACCTTGTGAAGAAATCATTGTTGTTTGTTGTTAAGTGCCGTCGAGTCGCCTGCGACTCATAACGACCCTATGTACAACAGCCCTAAACTCTG
>NW_006399767.1:7605736-7612059 GCF_000299155.1 Elephantulus edwardii | reverse complement strand
ATTGATAAATCGTCCACCAATCTTGACCCCACATTTCTCCTCATAGAGCCCAGCCTCCCGGATAATCTGTTCTGCATATAGGTTGAAAAGGTGTGGAGATAACACTTAATTGTATGTACTGTGTTGACTCTGTACCCAGATTAGGAGGCAGTTGTTTGAACAGAACAGGGGTATACATACTGTGTGGAACCAGAAGACAAGAAACCAAATGACATATTAAGATTTTAAAATGTAAAGGTATCACTTTAATGACTGTCAATTTTGACCCATGCCATGGCCTCATACGCCTATGAAAGTTGAATAATTACAAAATGAAGACAAATTTATGTACTTGAGATGTGATTGTGGCAAAGAGAACTGAATACAAGTATCATGCTTGGAAAAGTAGAGGGTGGTCAGTATAAGAGAAGAAGACCTTTGACAGGATGGACTGACATGGACTGACAGTGACTGGCAGATGGGGTCGGTTGTGTCTAGAGATGCTCAGATTGATTCAGGACAGGGCACAGTTCAGAGCCATTGTTCATACTGTTGCTGTGTGTTGTAGGGAACTCACTAGCACCTAACAACAACAATCACTGCCTCTTATTATTGCTAAGCCAAAGAAATTTTGAATTGGAATCTTAATTAAAAAAACCAAAGTAAAATCAGCGTGAAGCATTTGCTTTGAGAGAGAGAGGCAGTTTGCGCCCTGAGCAGGAAGTTTGTCATCACCAAATTCCTTTCTTAGGAGTATATGCAGCATTAAGGTACCATAATTTTGATCTGTGTTTGTGAACACTGTTTTTGTTATTGTTATGTGCCCTTAAGTTGACTGCAACTCATAGTGATCCTGTGAACAACAGATCCAAATCTTGCCTTTTCCTGTGCCATCCTCACAGTCTCCAGTATACTTAGGTCTGTTGCAATCACTGTGTCAGTCTGTCTTGTTAAGGGTCTTCCTCTTGTCCTCTGATGCATTCCTTTTCCCAGCTTTATGTCATTTGCCAAGGGCTGGCACTTGCTGACAGCATGCCCAGAGTATGTGAGACCAAAAATCACCACCTCTCATCACCTCCCAGGAGCATCCTGGTTATACTTTCTCCAGAAAGAGGGCTCCCCACCCTGTCACCCCCAACCCATTGAATCTTCAGTACTCTTTGCCAGAACCACAAAGATGTCAGTTGTTCTCTGGTCTTCCTTCTTTCTGTATAGCTTTAGTTGTAATTAATCCTTTGGGGCTTCTTTGTACAAGTTTGAATCCTGGTAACTACAGTTCTTTGCTATCAGGAAAAATAATTTATTGATAAGTTTTAGTTTGAGAGGTTAGGACTTCATTTCATATGGCTGAAGTTTAACTGAGCTTAGAATAACACTGGAACTGAGAGAGAGGAACTATGCTCGTGTTATTTTAAGTTTTCTGTGTTATGTGTTGTAACTAGGTGCTGTCGAGTCAACTACAGTTTATAGCAACCTTCTGAACCCTCCTGCCCTATCCTGCACCTTCCTCACCATCTCTGATACACTTGAGCCAATTGCTCCAGTCATTGTGTCAATCCATCTCATTGAGGATCTTACTCTCTTACACAGACCCCATCCTCCCAAACTTGGTGTGCTTTTCTAAGGACTTGCTCTTCCTAATAAACATACCCAAAGCACAGACCCCATCTTCCCAAACTTGGTGTGCTTTTCTAAGGACTTGCTCTTCCTAATAAACATACTCAAAGTATCCTTGCCGTCAAGAAGCACACTTGTACTTTCTCTAAGACGTACTGTTTGCTTTTTTGGCAGTCCCTGGGGTAGTCATTACTCTTTTCCAACACCACAACTCAAAGGCATAGATTCATTTTCTGTCATCCTTATTCAGCATCCGTCTTTCAGATGCATAGCAAGTAATTAAATAGACCACTTTAGTTCACATCCACACTTTGGAGAGGCTTTTGATAGTAGATTTTACTAATGCAGCAAGTCTTTTGATTTCTTGACTGCTTGTACTAAGGTTGGGCAGTTTTTAATTAATATTTTTAAGGGAGCTTTGGTGGCCTACTGGCAAGAAGCTGCACTGCAGTTGCAGAGGTATGCTGTTCAAATCCACCAGATGCTCTGTTGGAGAAGGAGGGACAATCTCCTCCTGTATCAGTCAGATCCGATTTCACAGTACACAAACAAAAAATAATTTTAAAAAAATTAATAATTTTATCACTGGATCAATTGGCAGCATCAGGATGGATGGTGAAGATATTGAGATTGTACACAGCTTTAGTTTGCTTGGCTCCATAGTCAACAGTCTTGGCACAAGCAGTCTTGGCACAAGCAGTCAGGAAATTAAAAGGCGCATTGCCACGGGAAAGTCTGCTGGTAGGGACCTCTCCAAAGTACTGAAGAGCAATGGTGTCTCTCTGGAGACTAAGGTGCGTCTGATACAGGCTTTGGTCTTCCCAATCACTTGTTATGCATCAGAGAGTTGGACAATGACCAAGGAGGATAGAAGGAGAATTGATGCCTTTGAGCTGTGGTGCTGGAGAAGAGTATTGAGAATACCATGGACTGCTAGGAAAACAAACAGATTTGTCCTGGAAAGGGTTAAACCGGGTGGCTCCTTGGAGGCAAAGATTCTGAGGCTCCGTCTAACATACTTTGAACATGTTGTGAGGAGGGACAGGTCCCTGGAGAGGGATATCATACTTGGGAGGGTAGAGGGACAGCACAGGAGAGGAAGGCCCTCTATGAGGTGGCTTTATTCAGTGACTGGGATAATTGGGATGGGAGTGTCAGACAGTGCGATTGGCACAGGACAGAGCAGAGTTTTAGGCTGTTGTACATAGGGTCGCTATGAGTCGCAAGCGACTCGACGGCACATAACAACAACAATATATACATTGTGTTTTCTGCATGTACATTGTGTTTTACACAATCTTTCATTTACATTATATTTTGTTCATGTATATTGTGGGTTTCCCCCCCCCTTAAAATTGTCTTACTAAAACTATATTTGTGAAAGCCTCATGTCTTAATATCCCTGTTTTAGATAGACAATTTCAGATTTCCCTGTTCCTGTTAAACAAGTACTCTGAAGGAACAGTCATATTCCTTTTGCTTAAGAATCCTTTGTTCAGCTTGGAAACTTGAGCATTTGCATCCACAAGCATAGTCTAGTCCAGAGCAACCCATCAGGTTGCAGCAAACCTGAGATGCCAAAGTTGCTGATTGTGGTTACATGTATAAGGAAATAGTTGACAGTTTCATTCTTTTCTCCATGTATTATGTATTTCGATCTAGTGGTGAGGGTTTTTTGGTTTTGGGGGATTTTTTTTTGCTGTTGAGATGTAATCTATATTGAAGGCTATAGTCTCTGATCTTATGCAGCAAGCCGTTTTAAGTCCTCACTTGTTGCAAGCAAGGTTGTGTCATCTGACTAATGCAGGCTGCTGATAAGTCTTCCACTAATCCTGATGTGACATTCTTTATCATAAAACCTAGCTTTTAGAATGACTTGCTCAGCATGTGGGTTGAATTTTTGTATTATTTTGTAGGTTAGTTTTTGGACATGGGAATATTTGAAAAATGTTGGCAAGACTAAGAGAGCTTGTAACTGATTTTAACTCCATAGGCTGTGAGTAAAGGCTCAAAGGTGAGCACATGGAGAAGCTATCCTGACTGAAGAGTTGTATCATGATCCTGATTTGATTTTAACCTGTAAACTTCTCTAACTTCTTAAACATGGGAGACCAAAAAAGAAAAGTCATCATCTTTAGTAAAACAGAAGACTAATGAAAATGAAAGAAGTACTCCTGGCCAAAAGAATGAATTTATGACACTGAGAGTCATGAAGATAGAGCAGAACTGGGCAAAGTTTTATTCTGTTGTTTAAGTTCATCAAGAGTTGGAGACATGTAGATGCCAGTTAACAATTAAGTAGTTTTCAACCTTTATAATACTGTATTGCTGTTTTGACTTAGATAAATTTTATTGCTTTCCTGTGCATTGGGAATGCTTCGCATTCTAGACTCTATCACTCGATGTAAGTAGCAGCCTCCCAGATATAATAGATAACAATGTTTCTAAACATTGCCAAATGTCTCGTGTAGTGCTAAATATGAATCATTTAATAAGAATCAACACAAAATCGATTCTAATAAAACAGGTTAAAGATGTCTCAGCTTCTCTAAGCTGTTTTACAACTCTAAATGTCTCTAACATCAGCTACTCCCTTTTCCCTTATGCGTTCTGTTCCCTGACTCTGGGTTTGGTAATTTGTTCAGTTTCTCAGAGAACTTGATTGTTCATACAATTAAGTGGTTTATTAGGAAAGTAACAGGCTCCAACTCAGGATCAGAATTAATTTGAAAATAATAGGAAATGCTTAGGAGGATATGTAACTAGCAGGGTTCCAGTGGGACTTAAAGTTCATAGTATTTTTCCCCCCAGTGAAAAGAATACTTAGAAAAGGCACATGGATAAGCAAAACTTGATATTGACCTGTTATTGTTTTGTGCCATCGAGTCGCTTATGACTCATAGCGACCCTATGTATGTTGTTGTTGTTGTTGTTGTTGTTATGTGCCGTCGAGTCGCCTGCGACTCATAGCGACCCTATGTATGTTGTTGTTCAGTGCCGTCGAGTCGCGGGCGACTCATAGCGACCCTATGAAGGAGAGTTCTCGACGCTTGGGCGCCTCTCATCCTCTCTCCAGGTTCACAGGGTTTCCAGAGGCAAGCTATTATGGAAGTGGATGCCACTCCTCCCTCCAAGCTTGTTTTAATTGGAGAGCTCCACCCCACTCTCTGTCCACATTGGGTAACCAGCCATTAATGCGTTTGACACATTAGTGTCACAGTGTTCAGCCTCACAGCAACCACAAGTTTCTGCTGTATGGCAATTTGTACACCAGGGCTATATGACCTAGAGGAATGTCTGAACAAAAACAATGAAAGACTGGCCAGAGGGCTGTGGATTAAAAGTCACCCACCTTTGGTTTGGTAGCATAGTTTTCTGTCCTCTGGGCCAGCTGATCTCTCTATGTTGATGTTATTGTTGTTCAGTGCCATCGAGTCGCAGGCGACTCATAGCGACCCTATGAAGGAGAGTCCTTGACGCTTTGAGTGCCTTTCATCCTCTCTCCAGGTTCATGGGGTTTCCAGAGGCAAGCTGTTATGGAAGTGGATGCCACTCCTCTTTCCAAGCTTGTTTTAATTGGGAAGCTCCATCCCACTCTCTGTCCACATTGGGTAACCAGCCATTAACGCACCCTATGTTTAAGAGCCCTAAATCCTGCTCTATCCTGTGCCAACTTCACTGTCTCCGACACACCTACTCTCATTACTCCAATTATTGAATTGATCCATCTCATCGAGGATCTTCCTCTGCTGTGCTGTCCCTCCCATCTCCCAAACATGATGTGCCTCTCCTAGGACTGGTCCCTCCTTGCAACATGCCCAAAGTATGTCAGACCCTCTGTAGGACACACTTGTTTGTTCTCCTAGCAGTCCATGGTATATTCAACACTCTTATCCAGCATCACAGCTCAAAGGCATCAATTCTTTCTGTCATCCCTAGTCACTATCCAGCTCTCCGACGCATAAAGACTGTAGCCCAGATCTGGTGTACTTTAGTCTCTAGCCAGTGAGGCAAGGCCAGATGAATTGTGGGATGACATAAAGAATACAATCCTTGAAGAAGGCAGAAGTCATTACAAAGACACAGGAGAAAGAAAAACCCAAAATCAATGTCAGGGAGACGCAAAATTGCACTAGCATGTCAAGAAGCCAAAACCAAGGGCTGAAGTTAAAGAGTTGAGCAGACAATTTCAAAGAGCAGGACAAGAAGACAAAGCAAAGTATTATAATGGAATATACAGAGAACTGGAATGGGAGTTGGAGAATACTGTTTTGATTTCTTTGACTTTTTAGTCAGCTTCCTATTTTCCTACTTTGTTTTTCTACTTTGCTAGTGTTTTGTTTATTTAGAGTTTTTGTTTTCAGTATCAAGTTATTCATTACCATGTGTCAGAACTGACTCAGCTGATCCTTCAGCTGGCTTCCAGAGGCTATAAAACACATGGGAGGAGACTGCCTCGTTCTACTCCTTCCTTTCTTTGGTTTACAGCATAACTCCTTAACCAGTAGGCCACTGGAGCTGTCTCCATATCAAAGTAATGATTACCTTTTCCATCTTTTTCCAAGAATGACAACATGATTTGAGTTGAAATGTGACTTATTTTTCCAAGACAATTATGAGATATCATCTCACCCCAGTAAGACTAGCAAAATTTTACAGAACAGCAAGCAACAAATGCTGGCGAGGTTGTGGAGAGACTGGAACCCTTATTCACTGTTGGTGGGAGT
>NW_006399767.1:7564965-7605117 GCF_000299155.1 Elephantulus edwardii | reverse complement strand
GGTGGGGGTGGGCGGGGCGGGAGAGGGGTGCAACAATGAGTGAATGGAATTCCAAAATCTCTGTAGATGTTCACTGAAATGAAAAATAAAGAAATTAAATAAAAAAAATTAAAAAAACACGAAAAAAAAAGAAATGTGACTTATTTTTCAAGGCATTTTGATTAAAATATCACATATATACTGTAAAGTGCACAGATCACTAAGTGAACTTGGTCATGGGTCATGTAGCCAAATTAAACAAAAAATATTACTAACCCTTTGGAATCTCCTCACTTTGCACCTTGTAAATTTATATTGCTTTTTATACGGAAACTGAAGATTTAGAATATACTCTTTGTGTTTATTTCTTTTGACTAAAAAAAAATGTTTTGTTTATGGGTTTGAGCCTTGTTTGCAAAAGTCATTTATTCATTTTTACTGAGGATTGTCTTCTGTTGTGTGAATATATTACAGCTTATTGATTTGCTCTACTTTTGATAGATACTTGGATGGTTTCCAGTTTGAGTCTATTGTGAATTTTATTTCTATGAATATTCTTTGAATACATCTTTAAGTGCAATGTGTATTCATTGTGTTTGAGTAAATGCTCAATCGCAAGGAGTGATGTTTATGTGTCAGGGAACATATGCACCTATAATTTTAGTAGGTATTTCCAAGCTGCTTGACAACGTGGTAGTTGTTGTTGTGTGCCATTTCTTTGGAACTGTCTCCTTGTTGACCCTTCAGTGGGTTTTTAGAGGCTTTAAATCACAGAGAGATTGCTCATGTTTCTCCTGTGGAACCGCTGGTGGATTTGATCCATGTGTCTTTTGGTTGGCAGTGCAACTTTTTACCACTTGGCACCAAAGTTTATATTCTCAACAGTGGTGTGGGACACTTGCTGTTTGTCCACATTATTAATAGTACTTAGCATTTTATTTTTGTTTTTAATATGTTTTTGACTTCACATCACTCACTTTTTAAGTATTATTAATATTCTTGGTTTCATTATTTTTAATGGCTGTATAGTTCTTATAAATTCAGGTTATACACAGGGATTTCACTTGATGGTATGCATAGGAATCAGATTGATTACATATGTGGAAAGAACCACTGGAGAAGCTCAGTATCAGTTGTGAAAACTAGGCCAGGTGTTGATTGTGGAACAGACTACCAATTATTCATATGCAAGTTTAAGCTGAAGCTAAGAAAAATGAAATCAAATCCATGGGAAACAAAATAATGATCTTGAGTCTATCCCACCTGAATTTCAGAATCATCTCAGGAACAGGTTTGAGGCCTTAAACACCAGTGAGTGAAGACCAGATGAATTGTGGGAGGATATCAAGAGTTTCATCCAGGTAGAGTGCAAAAGGTCATGACAAAGACAGAAGAAGAAAAAAAGACCAAAATGGATGTCAGAAAGAGACTGAATATTACACTAAAGCGCCGAGAAGCCAAAGCACAGGGAAGAATTTAAGATATGAAAGAGCTGAACAGAAGATTTCAAAAGACAGTGCGGGAAGACAATGTAAAATATTACAACAAAATGTACAAGGAGCTGGAGGCAGAAAATCAAAAGGGCCGAACTCACTCAGCATTACTTAAGCTTAAGGAACTGATGAACAAATTTAAACCTCGAGTTGCTATACTTAATGATTCTTTGGGCAGAATATTATATGATCCAGGAAGTATTAAAAGATGGAAAGAGTATACAGAGTTATTGTACCACAAGGAACTGGCAGACACAGAAGAATTTCATGAAACAACATATGAGCAAGAGCCTATGGAGATGAAGAAGTTCAAGTTGCTTTGAAGGAATTGGCAAAAAATAAGGCCCCAGGAATTGATGATATACCAATTGATGTATTTGAACTAACAGACGCTGCCCTAGATATGCTCACAAAGTTGTGTCAAGAAATCTGGAGGACAACCAATTGGCCAACTGACTGGAAGAGATCTGTATTTGTTCCCCTTCCAAAGAAAGGTGACCTGACAGAGTGTGGAAATTATAGAACAATATCATTGATATTACATGCAAGCAAGATTCTGCTGAAGATTATCCAAAAACAACTGGAACAACACATCAATAGAGAACTACCAGCAGTTCAGGCTGGGATTAGCAGGGATAGTGGTACTAGGGATATTATAGCTAATGTAAGATGGACCTTGGCTGAAAGCAGAGCAATTTCTGTGTTTCTTTGATTATGCAAAGGCATTTGACTGTGTGGATCACAATAATCTGTGGCTGACTCTGAAAAGAATGGGAATCCCAGAACACTAGGTTGTGCTAATGCAAAACCTATACTTGGACCAGGAGGCAGTTGTCAGAACAGAGCAAGGAAACAGTGCATGGTTCAAAATTGGGAAGGGTGTACTCCAGGGTTGTGTCCTTTCTCTATATCTTTCCGATCTGTATTCAGAACAGATTATCTGGGAGGCTGGGCTGTATGAGGAGAAGTGAGGCATCAGGATTGGAGGAAGATTCATCAATCTGCATTATGCAGATGACACAAGCCTGCTTGCTGAAACGGAGGAGAACCTGAAGCTCTTGCTATAGAAGGTCAAAGACTGCAGTCTTCAATATGGGTTGAGGCTCAATATCAAGAAGACAGTTGGCACCACTCGGCCAATTGGCAGCATCAGGATGGATGGTGAGGAGATAGAGATTGTTAACAGCTTAAGTTTGCTTAGCTCCACAGTCAACACTCTTGGCACCAGCAGCCAGGAAATTAAAAGACGTATTGCGATGGAAAAGTCTGCTGTTAGGGACCTTGCCAAATCCTGAAGAGCAGTGGTGTCACTCTAGAGACTGAGGTGCACCTTACAAGAGGCCGTAGTCTTTGCAGTCACTTGCTATGTGTCACAGAGTTGGACAGTGACTAGAGAGGATAGAAGGAGAATTGGTTCTTTTGAGCTGTGGTGTTGGAGAAGAGTATTAAATATATCATGAACTGCTAAG
Source organism: Elephantulus edwardii (assembly GCF_000299155.1). Classification (NCBI taxonomy): domain Eukaryota; kingdom Metazoa; phylum Chordata; class Mammalia; order Macroscelidea; family Macroscelididae; genus Elephantulus; species Elephantulus edwardii. The sequence continues at coordinate 7,602,176 of NW_006399767.1, read as the reverse complement.
ACAACGAACAGGTTCGTCTTGGAGAGGCTTAAATCAGGCTGCTCCTTGGAGGCAAGGAATCTGAACCTTCGTCTGACATACATTGGACATGTTGCAAGGAGGGACCAGTCCTTGGACAAGGACATCATGCTTGGGAGGATGGATTGACAGCACAGGACAGGAAGACCCTCTATAAGGTGGATTGATTCAATGACAGTTGTATCGGAGACAGTGAAATTGGCACAGGGGATAGAGCAGGGTTTAGGGCTGTTGCATATAACAGTAACAACATAGTTATATTGTGTGGAATAGGAGTGAGCAAACTTCCTATTTAGGGAAACTTACTTTCCCCTGAAAGAACTTCTTTTTAACATTTCTTGCACGACCAGGTGTGTGATGATGAATTCCTGTTTTCACTTGTCTGAGAAAATCTTTACTCTTTAACTTTAGATTATTACTAGCAAAATTTTGCTTCACATACTTTTTTTTTAGGTTTGTGGGTTTTTAAAAAATTAGCATTTATATTCTTCTCACTTTCTTGTTGCTTAGGTGATTTCTTGTGAGGAGGCTATTATAATCCTTAGCCTTGCACACCTTCATTGCCAGATGCCATCAAGATCAAGCCTTTTTTTTTTTTTTAAGATCAAGCCTTTTTAACTTAAGTTAACTCCATGTGTTACAGAGTAAAACTCGGATTTTCAAGGCTGTGAACTTTTTAAAAGTAGACCTCCAGCCCTATCTTCCAAAGCCCTTCATTGTGGATTCTAACTGCCAATCTCTTGGTTAATAGTTGAACATTTGATGCAATACCCAGGGACAGGTAAGGGCCCCTCATCTTTTCTGTCACTAGCATTTTTGCACTAACCTTGGTGATGTCAGTTTTTAAAATTCTTTTCTTCCCCCCATTGCATTTCATTTTGGTACGCTACTCTTCACCTATCTTCAGATGCATTGATTTTGTTACTTTTTCATATCTAAATATTTCTAAGCTCTGTTAGTGGTTTTTTATTTCTAGCCTCTTTTCTTTGTTATTTCTTCATTTTCGTGTATTTGTTTATCCATTTACTCTTGAATGTCGCTTATTTTAAATTTTTTTCCCTCACATCAATCTCTTTTAAATTCTATGTTTGAGAATTTTAAGATCTATATGTCATTTCTGAATTTGGTTATGATGCTTGTTTTGTTTCTTCAGACAGTTTTACTTTCTTTTTAGTATATTATTGTTTAGATACCATCGAGTAGAGAACAACTCTTAGCAACTCAGTGAAAAACAGACCTCTATCCTAACCGACTCTCTGCCATCATCATCGTCTCTGATACACTTGAACCCATTGGCTGCAGTCACCATCCCTATCTGAGGGGTATCTCTTTCCAAGAAATTGCCTCTCCTAGCACTCACCTGAAGGATGAAAGACAAAGCTTTGCCATCCTTGCCTATAAAGAGGCCTCTGGCTGTTCTTTCCCCATATCTGCACACTCTTGGTTCGTGGGATATTCAATACTCTGCCGCAACACCACAGATCAAAGGCATCAAGTCTTCTATCATCCTTATTCATTGTCTAACTCTCAGTTGGAATAGAAAGTGATTGAAGACTATGGCCTGAAGAAAGTACACTTTAGTCTTTAAACTGACATCATTGCTCTTCACTATTTTGGAGCGGTCCCTAACAGTGACTTATCTAAAGAAATAATGTCTCCTGATCTCCTGACTGTTGGTGCCAAGAATGTTGATTGTGGATCCAAGCAAGATAAAATAATTGACAATTTTTATACTTTCTCTGTCTATTGCAATGTTGCCTATTGGCCCAGTGGTAAGGACCTATGTTATTTTCGTGTTGAGATATAATCCATAATGAAGGCTATATTCCTTGATCTTCTGGAGCAAGAGTTACAAGTCCTCCACATTTTCAGCAGGCAAGATTGTGTCGTCTGTATAATACATGTTTTTGTTAAGTCTTCCTTCAGTTCCTGATGCCGCCTTCCTCTTCATAAGGTCTGACTTCATGAATATTTGCCCAGCATATAGATTGAATATACATGGAGAAAGGATACAACTGTGACACACACCCTTCCTGATTTTAAACCATGCAGTATTCCCTTGTTCCATTCGAACAACAGCTTCTTGGTGGTCTAGGTATAGATTTCATATGAGCACAAGTTTAGTGTTTTGGGATTCTTTTCATTTTTAGCCATAGTTTGTTATGATCCACACAGCCTTTGCATATTCAATACAACACATTCTTTTTGTACTGCCTGCTTTCAGCTGACATCATTAATGATATTCCTAGTGCCAAAGCCTCTTCTAAACTTCGCTTGATTTTCTGAAAGTTGCCTGTTAAGGTACTGTTGCCAGCCATTTTTGTATGGTATCAGCAATATTTTACTTGTGTGTGATTTTAATGATATTGTTTGATAATTTCCACATTCTCTTAGATCACCTTACTAGAGAATGGGAACAAATATTTTAATCAGTCGGCCAGGCAGCTGCCCTCCAAATTTCCTGGCATAGACTGGTGAACACGTTCAGGATTGCATCTATTGGTTGAAACATGTCAATTGCCCATCTATTCCAGGTCCCAGTTTTTTCCAGTGTTTTGAATACAGCTTGAAGCCCCATTGAAATCTGTCTACATTGCATAACTTTGCTAGTAGTATGTTAAATACCAGTGGAATAGCTATCACCACAGCATATGAACCACTTTAGTATGGCAAACTGACCAGATGAGTGGTGGAGAGACTGTGAAAATGCCCTCTCTAAGGTTTTCTAGACAATAATCTTTAAGCTCTGGCACAGTAATTAAAACATTCAGCTGTTAATCAAAAGGTCAGTGGTTTAAAGGACCAGCCACTCCTCAGGAGAAAGGTGTGGCAGTCTGCTTTCATAAAGATTATGGCCTTGGAAACTTTGTGGGTCATTTCTAATCTGTCCTTATATAATAGCCATGAGTTGTTATCAACTCCATAATTTTTTAAAGTGGTTTTTTTTTTTTTTAATTTTTAAGGGAGCAGATCACTAGATATTTGCAGGGTAGATTCCAACTTGACCTTTGGGTTAAAATCTATGTGCTTGACTTGTGCCACCAGGGTTGTTGTTGTTATGTGCCATCGAGTCGCCTGCGACTCATAGCGACCCTATGTACAACAGCCCTAAACTCCGCTCTGTCCTGTGCCAATCGCACTGTCTCTGACACTCCCATCCCAATTATCCCAGTCACTGAATCAGTCCACCTCATAGAGGGCCTTCCTCTCCTGCGCCGTCCCTCCATCCTCCCAAGCATGATGTCCCTCTCTAAGGACCAGTCTCTTCTCACAACATGTCCAAAATAAGTTAGATGGAGCCTCAGAATCCTTGCCTCCAAGGAGCCACCTGGTTTAACCCTCTCCAGGACAAATCTGTTTGTTTTCCTAGCAGTCCATGGTATTCTCAATACTCTTCTCCAGCACCACAGCTCAAAGGCATCAATTCTCCTTCTGTCCTCCTTGTCCAACTCTCTGATGCGGGTAGCTTTGTAAATTATTGGGTTCCAAAGTAGAATAAATCAAGATTAAAAACACAAAGAATGAGACAGTGTGGTAGTGACTATGGGTTTGGTAACCAGCATTGTTCTCCGACGCCCCCCCGCCCCCAGTTGCTTTTGTTTCAGGTAAGCAGTTAGCTGTGTGTTTTTTGTTTTTGTTACAGTTTTGTAAGAGGAAGAAAGATGAATTGGATTATGATTAGTCCTCAGTTTCAAATCGTTAATTAGTTGTTTTTTCCCCTTATTGAAACTTGTAAAATATTAATGATGAGTATGTTATGCCCAGTAATTTAAAATCTTGTGCTTACTAGGTAGCTATTAAGTTTTAGTTTCAGCAGGTTTTTTATGGATCAGGAACAGTATTGCTACAGTCTTAGCTTGAAACATAGATATCGTTAACTCAGAATTTTTGTAGGTTAGAAATTTGGATTGGATCCTCTGTAAGGCTGTAATCTCAATGTTGGCCAGAATTGGATTATATTTTGGGGTTCTTCTGTGAGGGAAAAAATCACTTTCTAAGCTTTTGCACTTAATGGCCTGACTTTTTGTTGGCTGTTAGCCTTATACCTCACTTAATTCTTTCCCCATGAGCCTCTCCATAGACCAGCTCACAGTATAGCAACTTGTGTTTTCAAAAACAGCAAGGGAGAGAATCTTCTAGTGAGATGCACATTTATTTATTCTGTTACCTTTACCATATTCATAAATCGTATCTACACCTAAAGGGAGAGGGTTGCACAGGGATTGAATTCTAGGAGTTTGGGACCCAACAAACCACTGTAGAGTATGTCTTCCACAAAGGACATATAATGGACTGTACAGTTGATGGAGAGTTCGGCAATATATATATTTTGATGATCCCATGTTAAACAGGTAATGTGCTTCTTGAAAAATTATTTTCAAAATATCTTAAGTTATGCAGGAAATGAAATTCCCGTTAAAGTTTCTACATAGATTGCTTTGGTGACATTGTACATATTTTTCACACTGGACCACGTTTTTATTGTCTCCATTATGATTAATTTATACTATTCTTGGTTCCCTCACTGTCAGACCTTGTCATGTTTGCTCTAAATGAAATGTTGATTATTTGGTCTCACAGAAGATATTTTTAATATGAAAGGAATACAGTAACTTTAATGTTTATTTTATGAGCTAGTCCGTTACTTAATTAAAAGATGGTTATTGAGATATGACCTCCAGAACTAGTTTTTGTTGGGTGGTGGTGTTTTTTTTTTTTTTTTTACTTATTTGCAACATTTTAATTCATAATTAACAAATGACATCCTTGTTAACACAAACCAAACAACATATGAAGGGAATACATGGACATACAGCAGAACTTCAAAACTTCCTTAAGAGTTTTTAATGTTTGCTTTTAACACATGAACAATGAAGCATAAGCAGAAATTTAACCACTAATGAGTGGCAGAATTAAAACAGTTGTTCAACAGCCCAAGTGTCCATCAACAAACAAATGGATAGAGAAACTCAGGTATATTCACACAATGGAATACTACGCAACATTGAAAAACAAGGAATTCATGAAATATTACGCAAAATGGTTGACCCCGGAGGACATTATGCTGAGTAAAATATCTCATTCAAAATAGGACAAATATTGCATAGGATCACTGTTGTAAAATGGGACTGACATCAGGGCTGAAGGAGGACAGAAAAGGAGGGGAGGAATGATGTACATTGCATTGAAACAAATGAGGGAGAGAATTTTTTTAAGGGATATATGAATGGGTATTCTTGTCATTAGAGAAGTCCAGAGTGAAGGCTGCATAATGGAGTGGACTTGGGGAGGATGAACTTCATAACAATGAAAGAGTTTTTTGTTTTCTTTTCAAGGATAATAGTGAATTGAGGGGAGAAGGTGGGCAGGGAGAAATTTGCAACAATAATGACTGGAAACCCTAAGTCTCTGTAAACTTTCATTAAAACTTATTATTAATTATATCCAAATTAATAAACATTACTAACAGGCAAAAAAAAAAGATAATTTCTAATGATAAAGGATCTTTATAATATGTATACATTTATCACAATACATGTACAAAGTATTAACAGTTTAAAGTATGAAGTCTTATAAACACTTATAAGTACAGAAATGTTAAAACCACAAATCTATGCTGAGCTACTTACCCATCAATGGTTAGCTCACTAGTTCAGACTGAATATCCTCTGAAGCTCTTTTGCAAGTATACAAAAAACAAGACTAACAGATATCATCTGTTCTTTTCTCAGAAATGATAGTCTAGCAGTTCCAAATAAAGCATAAAAAATGTAACCATATCTCCAGGACTAGTTTTTGTTCAGAGTTTAAAGGATAAGTAAAGGTAATGCCGTTGTTGTTATTAGGCTTCTTGAATCAAGTATGACCCACAGCAACCCTATGAACAACAAACCTGAACTTTGCCTCAGCCTTGCCCTATCTTGTGCCATTCTCCTCATTTTTGGCACATTGAGCCCATTGCTGTAGTCACTGTGTTGATCCTTCTCGTTGATGGGCTTTCTCTTTTTGACTGACCTTCTGCCTTTTCAGGCACAATGTCTCTTTATTAAGCCAGTACTGTTATCCAACAACACAACTCAAAGGCATCTGTTCTTCTTCTGTCATCCTTATTCATTGTCCAGCTGTGTAACAAGTGATTGAAAAGACCATGACCTGAATCACATGTACCTTAGTCTTTGAAGTGACATCCTTGCTCTTTGATATCTTGTAGAGGTTCCTGATAGCAGCTTGGCCAGTCCAGTCTGTCTCCTGATCTTTTGACTGCTGATACCAGTGGTGTTGATTGTGGATCAAAGCAAGATTAAATCATTGACAGCCTCAAATCTTTCTCCATGTATCATGATGTTGCCTTTTGGCCTAGTGGTGGCCTTCAATACAGATTGCATCCCAACATCAAGAAAATAAAGGTCCTCACCACTGGGCTAAAGATGTTGGATATTTCTTACAGTCTCTGTTGGTTTAGTAGTCTGGCCTTTTGAGCTTTGTTCTATAATTTTTCCTCATTATGGCCTGGAGTCAGCTAGAATCTAGTACTACAGTATTTTTTTTCCCCCTTCTTACTCTACCTGAGCCCAGTCAGAATGGTACACCATCTAGTTTTATTGGTCTATAGATAGATGAGCCCATGTTTTGTGTGGGCATTTGGTCTTGCAGTTTGGTTTTCTCTTTAACTCTTTGGTTTCCTTATTTTGTTCTAGATGAGTAGAGGCTAGTAGTTCTATTTTAGATGGCCTCTCACGTCTTTTTGCTCAAGATGAATAGAGCCCAGTAATTGTATCTTAGATGGCTTCTCACACATATTTAAGACTTCACACACTACTTACACAACTGTGATGTTCGGATGTAAATTTTATTGACTTTGTTGTGCATTTGCTAAGGTATACTATGGTTCTAAACATTCAAACTCTGTAGTACCAGCAGACAGGAGATCAGGAGACATACTATACTGGGGAAGTCCGCAGGCAGGGGCCTCTCTTAAGTCTTGAGGATCAGTGATATTAGTTCCAAGATTTAAGGTATATCTGATTCAGGCCAGAGAGAGCTGGACAGTGAATAAGAACTGAAGAAGAGTTGATTCCTTTGCATTGTGGTGGTGGTGAACAGTACAGAATATCCCATGGGCTTCCAAAAGAACAAACAGTTATGTCTTGGAGAAAGTGCAGACAGAGTGCTCCTTGGAGGCATGCTGCTAGGAGAGACTGTTATTCCTTGGAGAGGGACATCATTCTTGGAAGGGTGGAGAGACAGGGAATGAGAGGAAGACGCTCAACCAGGTGAATTGACACAGTGTGTGCAACAGTGGGCTTGAGTGTGTCAGATTGTGGGAATGGCACAGGGTAGAACGGGGTTCACATCTGTTGTTCATAGGGTTACTGTGAGCCATTCTCGATGGCACCTAACAAAACCAAAAAATTATACTTTGTTTTTGTCTTAAGAGCCCGCCAAAATTATATCCTCATCATGTTGTTGTTGTGTGCCCTCAAGTTGGACCTGACCCATATATAGTTCACCCTCCAGAAGGTTTTCAGAGGCAATAAATAACGTGAGAAGAAATTGCCCATCCATCTCTCATGAACAACTGATGGATTCCAACCTTGTGCTAAACTCCGCTCTGTCCTGTGCCAATCGCACTGTCTCTGACACTCCCATCCCAATTATCCCAGTCACTGAATTAATCCACCTCACAGAGGGCCTTCCTCTCCTGCGCTGTCCCTCCACCCTCCCAAGCATGATATCCCTCTCGAGGGACCGTTCCCTCCTCACAACATGTTCAAAGTATGTTAGACAGAGCCTCAGAATCCTTGCCTCCAAGGAGCCACCCGGTTTAACCCTTTCCAGGACAAATCTGTTTGTTTTCCTAGCAGTCCATGGTATTCTCAATACTCTTCTCCAGCACCATAGCTCAAAGGCATCAATTCTCCTTCTATCCTCCCTGGTCATTGTCCAACTCTCTGATGCATAACAAGTGATTGGGAAGACCAAAGCCTGTATCAGACGCTCCTTAGTCTCCAGAGAGACACCATTGCTCTTCAGTACTTTGGAGAGGTCCCTAAGAGCAGACTTTCCCATGGCAATGCGCCTTTTAATTTCCTGGCTGCTGGTGCCAAGACTGTTGACTATGGAGCCAAGCAAACTAAAGCTGTGTGCAATCTCAATCTCTTCACCATCCATCCTGATGCTGCCGATTGGTCCAGTGGTGAGAAACTTTGTCTTCTTGACATTGAGCCTCAATCCATATTGTAGGCTGCAGTCCTTGACACTCTGCAGCAGGCGCTTCAGGTCCTCCTCAGTTTCAGCAAGCAGGGTTGTGTCATCCGCATAACGCAGATTGTTGATAAATCGTCCACCAATCTTGACCCCACATTTCTCCTCATAGAGCCCAGCCTCCCGGATAATCTGTTCTGCATATAGGTTGAAAAGGTCTGGAGATAGGATGCATCCCTGGCGTACGCCCTTCCCAATTTTGAACCATGCAGTGTTCCCTTGCTCTGTTCTGACAACTGCCTCCTGGTCCAAGTATAAGTTTTGCATTAAAACGATCAAGTGTTCTGGGATTCCCATTCTTCTCAGAGTCAGCCATAGTGTGTTATGATCTACACAGTCAAATGCCTTTGCATAGTCAATGAAACACAGATAGACATTCCTCTGGTATTCCCTGTTTTCAACCAAGATCCATCTAACATCAGCTACAATATCTCTAGCACCATGACCCCTTCTAAACCCAGCCTGGACTTCTGGTAGTTCTCTGTTGATATGCTGTTCCAGTCGTTTTTTGGATAATCTTCAGTAAAATCTTGCTTGCATGTGAAATCAGTGAGATTGTTCTGTAGTTTCCACATTCTGTTGGGTCACCTTTCTTTGGGATAGAAAAACCGCGTGACCTAATCATATATTCCTTTTAAAACAGTTCTCTCCTTAATCTGTTTCAATGCAGTATACATAATTTATCCTATCTTTCTTAGTCTCCTCCCAACCCTGATGTCAGTCCGGTTTTACAGCAGTGGCACTATACAGTATTTGTCCTTCTGTGACTGAGATATTTCAATCAGCATAATGTCCTTGAGGGTCACCCATTTTGAATAATATTACATGAGTTCCTTGTTTTTCAGTGCAGCGTAGTATTCCATTGTGTGAATACACCACTGCTTCTCTATCCATTTGTTGATGGGCACTTAGGTTATTTGTACTCTTTGCTATTGTGAACAAAAGTAAACATGGGTGTGCATATAGCTGCCTGGGTGACGGTTATTGTTTCTTTGGGGTATATTCCCAGTAGTGGAATTGCTGGATCAAATGGTATTTCTATTTGCAACTTCTGAGAAAACGCCATACTGCCTTCCATAGTGGTTGCACCATTTTACACTCCCACCAACAGTGAATAAGAGTTCCAGTTTCTTCACAACCTCGCCAGCATTTGTTTTCTGTTGTCACCAGATTGTATATATTATAGCATTTGCCAATAATTGCCACTGAATCTTATGTATTTTTTAGTATCATCCTTTACTTTGGTTGGGTTCACAAGTGTATATATAGTTTAGGGAGCAATTTCCTCTTCCCCTCCCATTGTTGTGCCCCAAATCCAGTTCCCCTGAAGTCACCAAGTAGCCAACACCAATGCAAGGGCAAGAGGGAATTTATTTCAGATTCGAATCCGGGCCGCGCTCCAATCCATGCCAATATAGCAGGGAAAATGGCCGCGGTCTCGATTCTGGGCTGTCCCGCCTATTTAAAGGGGAAAACCTGCGAAAACAGGGCGATACAGGATTGGCTGATTCAAAGGAAGGGCGCGAAAACAGGGCAGTACTGGATTGGCTGATGTTTGGGTGGGGGCTCTTTTCCCCCTTCCCCCACGGCTTTCAATTTACTGCTCTAGAGGTTTATACATTTTAAAATGACCTAGAGGCTTATACATTTTAAAATGACGTATTGGTTACAAAATGGAGTCTTTCACCATCTCTGGTAATCTCCAAAGAATACTGGTTTTTATATGTTTCATTTTCTTCCTCCTTCTAAAAATGATACAATACAGTATTGATTCTTTGGTGCGTGACTTATTTTATTCAGCATGTTATTTACCAGATTCATCTGTATAATTCTTAAGATTCGTCATCATTCTTTATAGCTGCAGAATATACCATTGTATGTGTATATGTGTATTACATTTAGTTATTCATTCATCCATTGGTCGGCACTTAAGTTTCTTCCATCTTTCTACTATTGTGACTAATGCTGCAATAGAAATAAGACCATTACATATGTACATTAGTACCATAGCTATTAGAGCTTGAGTAGATTAGAAGTGAAGAGGATGGCATAGGATTGGACAGGGTTTACTGTTCATAGGGTTGCTATGGGTTAAAAACCAGCTTGATAGCACCTTACAACATTTTGCTTTTTAAGATACGTGTATCTTAGAAGTGGGATTGCTAGACCATAGATTATTTCTATTTCTAGCTTTTTAATGAACTCATCTCAATTCAACTTTTTGCCCTTGAATCTGAAGTGATTTATAACAAATTGTCCAGTGGGTTTTTGAGAGGCTGTAAATTGCCCAGGAGATTGCTCATCTTTCTCCTGTGTGGCTCTATGGATTCAAACCCCCAGAGAGAGCAGACCCATTTTTGGGTTAGCAGTGTAATTCCCTACTCAATACACCACCAGACTACTTCTCCTTTTTTATGTTCTGTGTAATTTTCCACAGAGGTTGTACCATTTTACAGTCTTGCCAGTGATGGATAAGGGTTCCAGTCACCCCACAACATTACCAGCATCTATTATTTTTTTTAAACTAAGTGGAATTTTTGCAGAAGCTAAACAATATTATGAGGATTTTTTTAAATTTGTTGCCCATTTGAATGTCTTCTTGGTGAAGTATCGTTGATACTCTTTACCCATTTTAAAATTAGATGGTTTGCCCATTTTTGTTGTTAAAGGCTTATATATTTTATTTATATTTTATACAGAATTCTTTTTATTGATGTACTTTTCCATTCATCTTGATTCAACGTGTTTTTCTTAATGCTGCTTCCATGTGAAGGAGCATCCTTGCGTTCCTTCCTGTCAGCTGACAGAACAGTGGAGCAGCCAACACACAAAACTATTGTTTGTGTGTGACTGAAGACCAGGATGATTTTATAACATCATGGGCATTTCACATCCATGCAGTAGGAATTCAGACTCTGCACCAGGTGCTTTTCCTGCTACCTCTTCTCCTCTTCTGGAGAGAGATGAAGGAGATCCTTTGTGAGAGGCATGTTGGCATTCGGAGGTCACTGCCAGAAAGGTTGGGTTTAAATATTTTAGAGATCAACGTCTTACATCATTCCCAAAGACTTTCCCCCCAATATATAGGTTCTCTTTTTACTCTTTTGCTAACATTTATTGATAAACATAAATGTTTACTTTTTATTAGGGTCTAGTCTTTGAATGTTTCCTTTGCTTGTGTATTTGTGGTTTATTGCACTATGACGAAAAGAATAGGTCCCATAATCATGTCCCTGTATCATCTCCTAGAAATTTGATTCATTTTGAGTTAGTATGCATCTTTCTTATCTGCAAAGGTTTATGCCATGACGGTTATTTAAATCCTCATTTAAGAGATTTTGAATTTTGTTCAAAATCAGCTATCAATAGGTGGGTGGGTTTACTTCTGGATTTTCTATTCTGTACCATTGGTCAGTGTGTCTGTCATTGAACCAACCATATCGTTTTGGTAACTGTGACTGTATGTTTTGGGATGGCAGTGTCTGAAACCTCTTGGTTTGTTATTCTTCAGTATTGCTTTGGCTATTTGAGATTTCTTTCCATATGTAGTTAGAGATATAATTTTCCATTTCAGTAAAGTTGTTGGATTTGGATCAGGTTTATGATGTATCTCCAAGTCACTTTCAGTGTATTGTGCTTTATTTATGCTAAGGGAACCAAGAAGCTCACTGTGATGTATTTTGGCTATTTTTACTCCTGGGACAAGATTTCATGACATCTTTATGATAGTAGTTATTCTGGCTATGTAAGATTCCTTAGTTTTAAGTTTGTTGGTATGCTTTTTAGTATTTTGTGAATGAGATTTTGTGCAATGTTTTTTCTTTTGTCTAGTTGACTATATTGTGGAATATGACTATGATGCTGTCCATGACGATGAATTGACTATTCGAGTTGGGGAAATCATCAGGAATGTGAAAAAACTACAGGAGGAAGGATGGCTAGAAGGAGAACTAAATGGGAGAAGAGGAATGTTCCCGGATAATTTTGTTAAGGTGTGTATTCTCAGTTAAATTTCTAATTAAATGTTTTATAAAATTTAAGCATTTGTTAAGAAATACATTTTTTTAAATGAATATGTTTTAAGTACATTGTTACACTGCAGAATATGTGTGCATATGAGAGAGTTAATTACCACCACAATATATAAAACTATTATTGCTTCATGTCCTGGTAGATAGTACCACTGTGTGTGTCTGGCCACCTGACAACATTGTATTAGATGGAGAAAAGATTGAAGTAGTTAATAAATTCATCTCACTTGGATCCCTACTCAACATTCTTGACACCAGTAGTCAGGAAATAAAAGACAAGTTGCATTAGGAAAGTTTGCTCTCAGGCTCCTATCTAGAGTGTTAAAGAAGAATGATGTCAGTCTAGAGACTAAGGTGTGACTGATCCCGGCCATGGTCTTCTCAGTTGCTTACTATTAATCTGAGAGCTAGACCATGACAGAAGAATCGATGCCTTTGAGCTGTGATGCTAGAGAAGAGTATTGAGCTTTTCTCCAGCATGGACTGCCATAACAGGTCTGTCCTGGAGAGAGTGGAACCATGTTGCTCCTTGAAGGGAAAAATTTTGAAACTCAGTCTCAGTCCCTTTGGCCATGTTTCCAGGTGGGATCAGGCCTTGGGGAAGGACATCATGCTCGGAGGATCTTTTGATGCTTCTTGTGTTACTGGGTAGTTTTTCTGTGTAGTCCTTAAGTATTACATCTCGAGAGTTGCTCCCTCACCCCTTTATTTCTTTTAGCTTCAGAAATGACAGTTGGGTTCTTACTTTTTAGTTTTCCAGCTCTAGGTCTTTGCACATTTCATTATAATACTTTGCTTCAACTTCTTGTGTTAGCCTTTAAAATTTTGTGTTCAGTTCTCATACTGCCTTTTCTTGCTTTTGCTGCTTTAGTTTTCTGTCCATTCTAGGGCAAGTTTTAGAGTTCTTTTAGACATCCAGTTCAATATTTTCTTTCTTTTCAATGGCTTTTTATTCTCTTAATATATGATGTCTTTGAAGCCATCCCACAACTGGTTTGGTTTTCAGTCAATGTTCATTACATGAATTCTATTCTAAAAATGATTCTAAATTCCGTTACATTAAATTGAAGGTCATATTTTGCATCTCATAGATTTGCTTTTTGTTTTAATTTTGTTGAGCTTCAGTTTGAGCTTGCATACAGATAATCAGTCAATGGTCTGTTACATAGCTGACTCCAGCTTTGTTCTGATTGGTGATAAAGAATTTCTCCACTGTCTCTTTCATCAGTTGTAGCAGTTTGATTCTTGTGTATTCAATCAGACAAGATCCATGTGGAGATTGTTGTTGTTGTTAAATGCTGTTCAGTTGAGTATGATTCACAGTGACCCTATGAACAACTGATCTAAACCATGTTCTACCCTGTGCCATTCTTCTCGTCTCTGATATATTTGATCCAGTTGTAGCCGCCATCTCATTGAGTGTCTTTCTCTCCTTCATTGGCCCTTTACTTCTCCAAGCATGATGTTGTTTTCCAAAGAATAGTACCTTCTAACATGCCATAGTCTGAGAGACAAAGCTTCACCATCCTTGCCTCTAAGGAACACTCAGGGTGGACTTTGTCCAAGACATACCTGTTTGTCCTTTTGACAGCCACAACATTTTTGTTCTTTTAGAAAAGGTATTTCAGTGAATAATTCTTTCAAGTAAACTGTGGCCTTATTTCTGTTTCCAAAACCATAGTTTCCAATTGGTCTCCAACTTTTGTATTCTGTCCATTAATAATTTTTAATATATCTTGATTGCATGTTCATGCATCAGTTTCGGACTGCAGAAGCTGGTAGATATGCCTAATTTATATAGCATTGGCTTTAGTGTTAGTGCATACATTTGAATTTTGTTGTTTTTGTGTACTATTGGATTGGAACCAACCCATAGCCAACCCTCGAGCTGGTTTTCAGAAGTAGTAAATCACCGGGGAGGAAATTCCCCTCTTTCTCCCATGGAGCAACTGGTGGATTCGAATCATATGCCCTTGGGATTTCAGCACAATTCCTTACCTTTAAGCCACCAGAGCTCCCTAAATTTGAATTATAAACACATTAAAAAGTCTTTTTATATGTGCATGGATATTTTTCTATTACTGACAACATTGTACTTATACTGAGAGACGTTAGTAGTTTAGTTCATTGTCATGTACCAGTGATAACTTGATGTGATTAATGATTATGTACAATATTAACATTAAAGGGAATTGGATCATAGTTCCTTCCTATTATTGCAACTGGTTGATAAAGCTGTAATTATTTAAAAGTAAAATATTATTAAAAAAGTTAAAGCAATGTTGTTGTTGTTGTTATGTGCCGTCGAGTCGCCTGCGACTCATAGCGACCCTATGTACAACAGCGGTAAACTCTGCTCTTTCTGGGCCATTCTCACTGTCTCTGACGCTCCTATCCTGATTATCCCAGGCACTGAATCAATCCACCTCATAGAGGGCCTTCCCCTCTTGCTCTGTCCCTCCACCCTCCCAAGCATGATGTCCTTCTCCAAGGACCGGTCTCTCCTTACAACATGTCCAAAGTATGTTAGACGGAGCCTCAGAATCCTTGCCTCCAAGGAGCCACCCGGTTTAACCCTTTCCAGAACTAATCTGTTTGTTTTCCTAGCAGTCCATGGTATTCTCAGTACTCTTCTCTAGCACCACAGCTCAAAGGCATCAATTCTCCTTCTATCCTCCTTGGTCATTGTCCAACTCTCTAATGCATAACAAGTGATTGTGAAATAGCAGTAGATAATCTACACATTAGTATTTATTATCTTAAGTATTGTAGTCCCCTGTCCTCTTGAATAGAACAACCTGTCTTATGCAGATAATAGAAATTTGCATGATGAAAATGAAATCTCCCTGTTGTAGATCAAGGACTAAAGCTCTCAATATGGATTGCATTTCACCATGAAGTACACAGAAATCCTTAACACAGGACCAATAGGCAACATCATACTAAATTGAGAAAAGATTGGAGTTGTCAATGATTTCATCTTACTTGGATCCACAGTCAGCACCCTTGGTGCCAGCAGTCAAGACATCCAAGGACGAATTGCTTTGAGAAAACTACTTTCTGGGATAAAGAGCAAGGATATTAATTTAAAGAGTAAGGTGCACCTGATCTAAATCATAGTGTCTTTAAGCTTCTTGCTATGTGTCTGAAAGTTGGACAGTAACTAAAGATGACTGAAAAAAGAATTGTTATCTTTGTGTTGTGGTAGAAGAAAAGTATTAAATATCCCTTGGGCTGCCATAAATACAAATAGGTCTATCCTGGAGAAAGAATGCTCCTTGGAGGCAAGGTTGGCGAAACTCCATCTCACATACTTTTGACATACTTAAGGAGGGTGTAATCCTTGGAGGTCATTGTATTTGTAAAGGTGGAGGGTCAGGCTAAGAGTGGTAGATCCTTCATGAGACAGATTGACACATTGAATTTAACAGTATGTGGACTTGAGTGTATAGCTAAGGATAGGTAAATGTTGTCTGTAAACACAGAATAGCCAGAAACATAATATGCCTATGTTTTATTGACAGCAAAGACTGTGTGGTTTTAATTAATTTGGATAGTGTTATGAAGAATGGAAATTTTGAAAGCTTAATTTTTCTCAAATGGAACTTGTACATAGTCCAAGAAGTAGTGGTTTGAAGAGAACATGGGAAATAGTGAATTAAAAATCAAGAAAGATGCGTATCAGGCATATATCTTTTCTCCATAGTTTTGTAGTCTTTATGATGAACTAAGACTGAGTGAGAAGCTAGGGGGACATCAGTATGGAAGGAAAACTCATTAACAACCGGTGATGTGCAGATGGTGTAATTTTGCTTGCTGAAAGTTAAAAGGACATGAAGTATTTAATAATGAAGATCAAAGACGATGTGGATTTCAGTATGGAAAACCCCACCCTAAAGAAAAAAAAATCCTCATACAGGTCCAATAAGCGGTATCATGATACACAGAGTAAAGACTGAAGTTTCAAGGATTTGATTTTACTAGTATCCACAATCACCATCCATGAAAGCAGCAGTAAAAAATCTAATATATAATTGCCTTGGACAAATTGCTCCCAGAGCGCTTTTTAAAGCTCTAAAGAACAGAGAAGTCACCTTTAGAACTAAAACACACCTGACTCGCTTTGGTACTTTCAGTCATATTATATAAATGCAGAAACTAGACACTGAATAAGGAAGCCCAAGGAAGAACTCATAATTTTGAAATTTGATGTTGAATATTTAATATACCATTGACTGCCAGAAAAATGCGTGACTCTGTCTTCAGAGAAGTACACCTGAAATATTTCTTAGAAGCAAAGATAGCAAGACTTTCTCTTAAATGCTTTGGACACAATATCAGAAGGGTCTAGTCCTTGGAGAATTACTTCATACTTGGTATTATAGGTGCCTGTTATTTGGTACACAACAGCTACATAGCTATGAATTTCATTCTCAACAAGGTGGACTGACATAGTGACTCACAGCAGGTTTAACATCACCAAAATGGCAAAGGATCAGGTAGAGCTTTAATTCTTCTGTGCAAAGGGTTTCTGTGAGTGGAAGCCAACTGCTTGACATCTACTATAGATATGCACGTATGTTCAAGTCTACTTTGTTCAGAAAAAATTAAATTGACTTTGACTTGGCACTACCTGCCATCTGATTTCTGAGAATGTAAGTCTTTATGGAAAAAGTTTGCCCAACTTTCTTCCAAAGAGCAGCTAGTGGTTTTGAATCTCTGACTTTATTTTGTGAATGAAATGGTTTTTTAAATATTAATTTGTGTATAAAATTTGTATACATTGTATTTTTAGTTAATGTATATTGTGTTTCCCATATTCCTTCATTCACATTGTATTTCACATGATCATTCCCATATACTGTTTTATAGAGCTAAAAATGTTTGATCTATGCCCACTCTGACTTCATCTTTTAAGGTCCCCCTTGGATCTTTCTTAATTCCTTCACCCCCTCCCACCAAACTCTTTGATCCCGTGATTTTCCCTCTCACCACCCTTAGTCCCTTTTCCCTTTCCCTTCTTTCTTTGGATTTTTAGTTTTGGTTTTTTTTTTTCCAACCCACAATGCCATGTGGCAGATAGTGGACTAAGTTTATTCTTATGTACAGAAAAGTGAGAGCATACATCAGCCCAATTAGTGGCAAGTTCTTTATCCTTGACCTTCTCCAGCTTGGTGATGTGGGTCATTGACTTGGGCCCCAGGAGGTTGCCTCTCCTGTGTCAGCAGATCTCATCATACCCTTCATTTTAATTGGTCCTGATGGCTTCCACCAGCTTTGCCAGAGCACCTTTGTGTTCCCTAGAGGGGAAAATGCAGGTACAGGCTTATGGTGCAAGTGAAGGAAGATCTTCACTTTGCACTAAAGTTATAACTCTTGCCTCAGATATGGCATGGCCACATGGTTTATTCAGGTGAAGAAATTCTGAACTATCACTGGCAATCCCTTTGGACTTTTTTATACACATATTACTAGTTAACTTTCTATTTGTATTATAATGTTCTTATGCAGTATTTGTTCTTATGAAAATGAGGTCACTCAGCATAATGCTCTCTATCCACATTGTGGTGTTAGCCTAAAAGTTGTCTAAAGCTGGCTTTTTTTTAGTCATTATAGTTAGCTACTTCTGGGCTCCAGCTACCTTAACAGCAGAAATATGATCTTGCAAATCGTCAACAACTGTAGGACTAGGATAAGAGAAAGAGTGCTTCCATACTGATGAGCAAGACTTGAGGCAAACAAGACTTGTTTGTGGCAGGACCCTGCTAAGAGTAAGACCTTGGTGGTAGACTGTGGCATTGCTGTGGACAAATGGTAGCAAAATGTGACCTGAGGCTTCTCGAATTTGTGCTGGTTGCAGTAAAAGGTTTTTGCTGTTCTTCCCAGCTGTTGGAAAGAGAAGCTGACATAACTACTCAGAGGCAAACCTTGCTGAATGGTTTGGATTTGTCTGCATAGCTGAAACTGGAGCCTGGATTTACTGAGGAATTGTGCCTTTGTACTGTTTCCATAAAACTTGGATTGCCATTGGGTGATTTTCTTTGCCTTCTCCATTTATTTCTCTAGTAAACTCCATTCTCAGTGCCACAACTGTGAGTCTATGAGTTAACAATGAATAAATGAACCTCTTGCTGCTGGTGGGGCTCTGGAGGCACCATGGAGCTGGGCTACTGCTCTGAGGCAGTGAAGAGCTGTGCTATTCTTTCTCCCTCTGGCTCTTTTAGAGGGATGCTCTTGGCCCTGCACTGCCATGTGCTGTATCTCCTCGTTAGGTATCCATGCAATATAGTATTTTACAAAATCATTGCTCATAAGTCTTGCACTGCGGACTTTATTCCTTTATGTGAATGTACAGCAATCTCTTAGTCATGGACATTTGGGTTATTTCCATTTTCTTGCCTATTGTGAATAATGCATCTGTGAACATCATTGTAGAAATCTCCATTTGTGTCTGAGTTCTATTTACCTTGAGGTATAGTCCTAGGAAAATTAAATCAAGTCCATAGGAACCCAAATTTGATCTTAAGTCTGTCCCACTCGAATTTCAAAACCATCTCTGGAACAGATTTGAGGCCTTGAGTACCAATGAGCATAGACCAAATGAGCGTAGACCAAATGAGCTCTGGGAGGATATCAAGAAAATTGTCCATGAAGAATGCAAAAGATACTACAAAGGCTGAAAAAAAAAGAAAGACCAAGATGGATGTCAGATGAGACTGAATATTATATTAGAGCCCCGAGAAGCCAAAGCTAAAGGAAGAAACCAAGAAATCAAAGAGCTAAACAGAAAATTTCAAAAGACAGCCCAGGACGACAAAGCAAGATACTTTAATGAAATGTGCAGAGAGTTGGAGTCAGAAAATCAAAAGGGCCGAACTCGCTCAGCGTTTCTTAAGCTGAAGGAGATGAAAAACAAATTCAAGCCACGGGTGGCAATATTTAAGGATACTTTGGGTAGAATGTTAAATGATCCAGGAAGTATCAAGAGAAGATGGAAGGGATACACAGAATCACTGTATCAGAAGGAATTGGCTGACACAGAAGAATTTCATGAAATGACATATGAGCAGGAGCCTATGGTGATGAAGGAGGAAGTTCAAATTGCTCTGAAGGAATTGGCAAAAAAACAAGGCTCCAGGAGTCGACGGCATACCAATTGACATATTTCAACAGACAGACACTGGCCTGGATGTGCTGACTAGGTTGTGCCAAGAAATCTGGAGAACAGCCAGCTGGCCAACTGATTGGAAAAGATTGATATTTGTTCCCATTCCAAAGAAAGGTGACCCAACAGAGTGCAGAAATTATCGAACAATTTCATTAATATCACATGTAAGCAAGATTTTGCTGAAAATTAGCCAAAAATGTTTGGAACAATATGTCAACAGAGAACTGCCAGATGTGCAGGCTGGATTTAGAAGAGGTCGTGGTACTAGGGATATTATAGCCTAATGCTAGATGGATCTTGGCAGAAAGCAGAGAATACCAGAAGAATGTCTATCTTTGCTTCATTGACTATGCAAAGGCTTTTGACTGTGTGGATCACAACAAGCTGTGGCTGACTCTTAGAAGAATGGGAATCCCAGAACATTTGATTGTGCTAATGAAAAACTTACACTTGGACCAAGAGGCAGCCATCAGAACAGAGCAAGGAGACGCTATATGGTTCTTAATCAAGAAGGGGGTTGGTCAGGGATGTATTTTGTCTCCATACCTTTTCAATTTGTATGCAGAACAGATCATCCAAGATGCTGGGCTGTACGAGGAGGAATGTGGCATCAGGATTGGTGGAATAGTCATCAACAACCATGTTATGTGATGACACAACCCTGCTTGCTGAAACCAAGGAGGATCTGAAGCATTTGGTGCAGAAGGTCAAGGACTGCAACCTTCAGTATGGATTGAAGCTCAGCATCCAGAAAACAAAGATCATCACCACTGGGCCAATTGGCAGCATCAGTATGGATGGTGAAGAGATTGTGATAGTTAACAGTTTTAGTTTACTTGGCGCCACAGTCAACACTTTTGGAAACAGCAGCCAGGAAATCAAGAGACGAATTGCATTGGGAAAGTCAGCTGTGAGGGACCTCTCAAGAGTGCTGAAGAGCAATGGCGTCAGATTGGAGACTAAGGTGCACCTGATCTGGGCTGTCCTCTTCACTATTATGTGCTATGCATCAGAGAGTTGGACAGTGAATAGGGTTGATAGAAAGAGAATTGATGCCTTTGAACTGTGGTGCTGGAGAAGAGTATTGAATATACCATGGACTGCTAGGAGAACAAACAGGTTTGTCCTGGAGAGGTTGAAGCCGGAAGGCTCTTTGTAGTGAAGGATTCTGAACCTACATCTGACATATTTTGGGCATGTTGCAAGAATGACAGGTCCTTGGAGAGGGACATCATGTTTGGCAGAGTGGAGGGGCGGCGAAGGAGAGGAAGACCTTCAATGAGATGGATTGATTCTGTGACTGGAGCAGTGGGAATAAGTGCGTTTGAAGTGGCTAGGTTGGCACAGGATAGAAGAGCGTTTCGAGCTCTTGTACATAGTGTCGCTATGAGTGGCAAGCGACTTGATGGCACATATAACAACAACAACAGTCCTCGCAGTGGAATAGCTGGGTCATATGGAATTTCTATATCCGGCTTTTTGAGGAAATGCCAAACTTGCCTTCCTTAGTGATTGTTCCATTTTTACAATCCTACCAGCAGGACATAAGAATTCCAGTGTCTCCATATCCTCTTCAACATTTATTACTTGCTTGCTTGCTGTCCTCTTAAACTTTACCACTGCTGCTGGACAGAGATGAGTTATCATTTGATTTTGATTTGCCACTCTTACTGCCAGTGATTTTGAGCATTTCTTCATGTGTCTGTTGGCCATCTGCATTACTTCCTTTGTGAAGTCTCCTTGTCTTGACCATTTTGTGATTGAGATTGTTAGTTTTCCTTGTAGAGGCCCTGTAGTATTCTGTAAAATTTCATTATAAGACCCTGGTCTGAGATGCTGAATGTTTTTTCCTAGTCGGTAGGTTTTCTTTTCACCCTGGTGGAAAAAGTTTTTGATGCACACAGGAACTTAATTTTATTCATCAGTGTTATCCTCTCTTGTTTGTGCATGTTTTGTTTTTTTATTTTCAAAATTACTAATGCAGCTAAGCATCTTTTCACACATGTATTTCCCTGTAAGCCAGCTAACATCACTGATACAAAGTCATCAAATTGCTGCCTACAGTTGAACCCTCCACTGGGTTTCTAAAATTTTTTTTCTTGTGCAGAGTTTCTTCATATATTTTTGCTCACTTTTTCATTTTTGGTCTTTTTTCCTCAGAGGCTTGAGATAATTCTTAGAGTACTTGGAATATCAATCATTTTTCTTTATTCTGCTTTCTTTTTGTTTTATCTTTTTAGAGAGCTTTTTGGTACCTTGTCTGTCTAAGTAGAACCTCACTGCAGTAAATGTTTGATGATATTCTTAATTTTTAAAATTAGTTTTAGTTTTTTAAATACAATATTATCAAATCTTATAGGTGGGTTTTTTTTTTGGGTTGGTGTTTTAATCTACTGTGAAATAGGCTTTGAATTCTGCCTTGAGAAGAATTTTGAGCTTAGAAGAAGGTAGGCTCATGTGATATTAGGTGTTGCGAGCTACCATGAAAACCACTGCAGATAAGTAGATTCTGATTCATAATGAATGACCCTATGGACAGAGCAGCACTGTGATGTGGAGTTTCCAACACTGTCACTCTCTATGCAATCAGCCTTCCACATCTTTTCTTCTACAAAGCTGCTAGTGGATCTAAACCACTGACCTTTGGTTAACAGGCATAACCACTTGGCTGCTTGAGTTCCTTCAACTATTGTATCCTCTGCTGGTATTGAATATTATTCAGACTCATATTGTCCCTACAAGGCAGGTAGGACATATGGTTTCCAAAAGTATATATATTGTTGTAATGTGCTTTCAAGTCTGAACTGGCTCATAGGCTGATCTTCCAGTGGGTATTTGGAGTGAATAAATCTTACAGGAGGAGTTGTTCATTGCTCTCCCACAGAGAAACTCCTGGATTTAAATCATGAGTCTTTGAGATGGCAGTGCAATCCCTTACCACTGAGCCATATCTCATTGATACATAGGGTAGCCCTGATGCCTTCAAAGAAAGAAGTTACAACTCCAAAGACTTGTGATTCGAATCCACCAGCTGTTTTGCAAAAAAGAGTGGTCAGTCTTCTCCCATGTGATTTACTGTTTCTGAAAACTTACTGTGGGATCTGCTGTGGGTTGGTTCTAATTCAGCAGCACAAAACAACAAGCTTAATATTTTAATGGAAATAACCCCTCTCATCTCTCTCTTGTGGAGTGACTGATTGGATCAAACTGTCAAAACTTTCAGCTAGGATCCTACTGCTTTAACAGTGACACCACCAAGGTTTCTACCAACCAACATCACTAACTCATTGTTGTCAAGATCTGCTCATAGCTGAACCCTCCATTGGGTTTACAAAGCTATATATTACCTTGGAGGAGATTGCCCTTTTCACTACCTTGAAGCTGTTGGTGGATTCAAACTGCCAGAGAGCTGTAACCTTTGGCTTTGCAGCTCAGCTCGTCTATGTACTAGGCTAACAGATCTCCCTAGGCACTAATATAGTAAAGCTAAATCAGGAAGAAGATGGCATGTCATTGAGAAAAAGACTTTGGAATCAAGAAGTAAAATTTTCTGTTTCCTTGTTCTCCTACATATACTCAGCAAACATACTGTGTGCCTTTGGCAAGCTTAACGAGTGCATGAAGTTTTTCTTTTATAAAAGTAGGGAATCGTCAATTGTTGGAATTACTACTGTAAATTGTATTTTTTGTGTATATATTTGTACATTGTTGATTTTATTATTTTATCCTATTTCTCCTTGTTAAAGAACTACATATACTACCTATACATACCTGAAAGATTTTAGAGAATAAAGTAATTTTTACTGTTAGTTAGGGAGCTCTGGGATTTAGTGGTAAGGAGTTGCACTGTCAGCTCAAAGACTAGTTCAAACCACCAGCACTTCCAAGGGAGAAAGATGGATAGTCAGTCACTTTCTGTGCACTTTATAAAAAGTTCACCTGTCTGTAAATAGGTTATGTTCTTATAATAACAACAACTTCTCATTGATAACTTAGTCAACAAATATGTTTTTTAAATTAAATATAAATAGTAAAACAGAATAAGGTAGAACATTTGTAATTGCCCTAAAAACCCCACAAAACACCAAACAAAAACTTAGACATTTTCAAGGAGAGGGAGAGAGTAGTGAGAAAATATGGTACATGGATTAACTTGAGTAGTATGTTTCCCTAAATAGACTATTCTTGTTGGTAGTGATGCTGATGGTGGGTGCTTTATCAGAGCGAGTCTTTTTAAAACTGGATTGACTGAATAGGAATGATAAAAAACAACTTTTTGGATGACAACTAATTTTGATGTCTCCTTTAGTCCTTTAAATGAAAATATAGGGGTTTTTATTAAGATTATATCCATTGCCATGGAGTCAGTTCAGATTTAGGACAGTCCTCCATCAGGTCTAAGACTTTGAATCTTTATGGGAGGAGACTGCCTATGAATTTGAACCCGTGATCAACCAGAATGTCTTCTCTTTAAGTATATCTTCTGAGAATTGCTTTTTTATTCTGAAAAGGCATATAGCTATATTTAAAAAGCAGATAATTTGAGTTTATGTCTTAGTAAAGTTATTAGTGATAAGAATATTTTTTATTTTACTTTTTATTCTTGATTGAAGTTCCTGGATCTAAATCTAAATGTTATTTATTAAGTAAAGCAATTGGTGATAAAATTGTAATATGAGTTGCCTCAGAGTACAAATTTTCAACCTGATCTGGGCTGACATTTGATGGAGGGGGTCTTTTTGTTAAGCTGGGTAGAGGGGACATTCACATTCCCTCATAGGCCTCCACTGTTAGCACTATAACTGGGAGGAGCAGGTGCACCTCATTATCACTCTCCCTGTGGCCTCATTGACACTGATCGAGATGAAAGTCCGCACTTTCATGTTAACTTGACTTTC
The DNA here is from genome assembly GCF_000299155.1 of Elephantulus edwardii. NCBI lineage: Eukaryota > Metazoa > Chordata > Mammalia > Macroscelidea > Macroscelididae > Elephantulus > Elephantulus edwardii. The sequence continues at coordinate 7,577,796 of NW_006399767.1, read as the reverse complement.
TTTTGATACTACCTCCTTGGGAGACAGGGAGGTGCTTGGAATACCTCCTACAATTTGACATTGAAATCTTAAGTTCTCTACTTAAGACCTTCTCTGTCTCGAGTAGGGGTGGGATTACAGTGTTTTGTTTCTGCCTCTGTGTGATACTTGACTTAAGTATAGTGGTTAGTTACTAAAAATTTCCTATCTGTTCAGGGGTCCCTTTTGGTTCTTTGGCTAATAAGAGCAAGCTTTCCTGGGGATTTTTTTTTTTAATGTCTGTGACCATTTATTTCCAAGTTGCTGTTTTATCCTTTGGTGCTTTAGTGGTAAGGAATTGTCCTGCTAATACAAAGGTACAGAGTTTGAATCCACCAGCTGCTCCGAGGGAGAAAGATAAAATCTCATGTGATTTACTGCTTCTGAAAACCTGCTGGAGGGTCAGCTTTGAGTTGGTTCTGACTCTGTGATACACAGCAACGAAACAATGTGATAAGTTGTTGTTATGTGCCTTTGAGTTTCCTGTACTTCATAGCAACCCTGTGTACATTAGCCAATCTCATTGTCTCTGACAGTCCTGATTTTATTTCTCCCGTCACTGAGTCAATCCATCTCATCTGGGGTCTTCCTCTCCTGTGCTGTCCCTCCATTCTTTCAAGCATGATGTCCCTCTCCAAGGACTGATTCTGTATGACATGTAGTATTTGACATGGAGCTTTAAAATCCTTGCCTCCAGGGAGTAACCTGATTTCACCCTCTTCAGAACAGACCTCTTTGTTCTCCTGGCAGTCCATGGTATATTAAACACTCTTCTCCATCATCACAACTCAAAGGCATCGATCCTTCTTCTGTCACCCTTAGTTATTGTTCAGTCCATGAATGCACACCAAGTATTACAAAGATCATGGCCTGGATCAGACACGCCTTAGTATCCATACTGACATTGTTGTTATTCAGTACTCTAGAGAGGTCCCTGACAGCAGACTTTCCCAATGCAATTTATCTTTTGATTTCCTGACTGCTGTTGCCAAGAGTGTTGACTGTGGAACCAAACAAGCTAAAGTTATCAACAATCTCAATTTCTTCTCTGTCCATCATGAAGCTGCTAATAGGCCCAGTGTTGAGAAACTTTGTTTTTTTTGATGTTGAGCTTTAATCCATATTGAAGACTAAAATCCTTTGGGGGGCGGGGGAGAGAAATCCCAAACTATTTAAGAACCCAGTACTGCAAGATTCTGAGATCCTTTGTTGGCCGACCTTTTTTCCACCTTTTAAATCTTTTACTTTGCTTCATATATTCTGTCATTCCACCTTGTGGAAAAGATAGGGAGAAATACATTTATCTGTTCAATCTTCAAGGAAATTTAGAACATGATGAATTTGGTACATATTGCATAGCCTTACCAGCTGTTCGTCTTGTTTGCAGGTGAGAGTAATCCTGCCAGATAATGCAGAATTAGAAAATATTTTCTTTAAAAGTCTTAGAAATAGCTTAAATTAATGGCGTTAGTCACCAGATAGCAATCCCATGAACAGCACATCTGATACTTGCCTTGACCTGCACTGTCACTATTTCTGATATACTTGAGCCCATCATTATAGTCCCTAGGTGAATCCATTCCTGAGGGAATCTTTCTTCCTCTGGCTTTCTAACTTTCCCAGCCTGTTATCCTTTTATAAGGAATGACCCCTTCTGACAACGTGCTCAAAATATTTGAGACTAAGTTTCACCATCTTTGCCTCTAAGGAGCACTCTAGTTGCACTTACTCCAAGACAGACTTTTATAGATTATTGTTGTTATGTGTCCTCAAGTCGACTATGACTCACAATGACCCTATGAACAATGGCTTTGATTCTTGCCCTGTCTTGAGCTAACCATATAATAGTTTTAGACATACATGAGCCCATTGCCACAATCACTGTGTCAATTCATCTCATCCATCATCTTCATATTTTTACCTCTCCTTTTCAAGCATGATGTCCTTTTTCAAGGAAGGGCCCCTCCAGGCAATATGCCCGAAGTATGTGAAATGGAGTTTGAGAATCCTTGCTTCCAAGAAGCAACCTAGTTTCACCCTCTGCAGGATAGACAGACACACTTGTTCTTTTGGCAGTGTATGGTATGTTCATTACTCTTCTCCAGGACCACAATTCAAAAGCTTCCTTTTCCCCCTGTCATCTTTATTGTCCAGCTTTCAAATGTATGAAGCAATTAAGAAGACCGTGGCCAGGATCAGGTATACCTCAGTCTCTAAACTGATATTATTGCTCTTTAGCACTCTGGAGAGATTCTTGGCAGCACTTTTTCCAGTGCACCTCATCTTTTGATTTCCTAACTGCTGGGGTTCTAAGAATGTTGATTGTGGATCTGAGCAAGATGAAATTGTTAACAACCTTTATCCATCTATTACAATGCTGTGTATTGGCCTGATATTAAAGATTTTTGTTTTCTTGATAATGGAGGTGCAATCCGTATTGAAGTCTTTGACCCTTTGCAGCAAGCACTTCAGGTCCTCAGTTTCCGTGAGCAAGAGTATGTCATCTGCATAATGCAGATTATTGATGAGTCTTCCTCCAACCCTAATGCCACATTTTTCTGCATAAAGTCCAACCTCCCAAGTGATTTGTTCCACATAGATTGTGAAGTTATGGACCAAAAATACAGCCCTGACACATACCTTGGTTTTTGAACCATACATTATTGTTTTGCTCTGTTTGGACAACAGCTTCCTTGTCTAGATACGGGTTTCATATGAGCACAATCAGGTATTCTGGAATTCTCATATTTCTCAGTGTTAGTCACAGGCATATGCCTTTGCGTAGTCAATAAAACACAAAAAGAGATCTTTCTGGTGGTCTCTCCTTTCAGCCATGATCCCATCTGACATCAGCAGTAATATCCCTAATGCCATGGCCTCTTCTAAATCCAGCTTGGTTTTCTGGCAGTGTGCTGTTCTTTTTTTGATAATGCTTTAGTAACATTTTGCTTTAGTGTGATATTGGTGATACTGTTTGATAATCTTCACAATCTGTAGGATCACCTTTTTTAGAATGGAATCAAATAGGAATCTTTTCCAGTCAGTTGGCAAGGAAAGTGTCCTCTTGATTTTCTGGCACAACTGAGTAAACATTTCCAGGGCTGCATCTGTTTGTTGAAATGATTCAATTGTTAATCCATCATTTACTGATGGATATTTTCATGCCAGTTTATTCAAAGCACCTTGAATTTCCTCCCACATCACCATTGATTCTTGTTCATTTGCTACATCCTGAAAAGGTTCTCTGTCAGCCTTTTCGGTACAGTGAGTCTGTGTATTTAGTCCATCTCCTTTTGATGCTTCCTGGATCATTCAATATGTTGTCCTTAGTACTGCAACTCACAGCTTGAACTTGTTCTTTAGTTCCTTTAGCTTGAGAAATGCCAGGTTCTTTCCTTTTAATTTTATTTATTATTTTTGTGTGTGTACCCCTTTTGATTTTCTGACTCCACCTCTTTGGACAGTTTGTTGTAATACTTTGCTTTGTCATTGTGAGCTGCCCTTTGAAATCTTTTCTACTCTTTAGCGTCCTCATTCCTTTCCTTTATTTTGCCTTTGTTGTGTTCCTGTAGTCTCCCCGGATACACATCTTGGTTTTTTTCTTCCTCCTCTGTCTCTCTAATGACCATTTGCTTTCTTTATGAATGATATTATCCCACAGCTCAACTTGTCATTAGTTGTTTACTCATTCATTAGTGTTCACTGCCTCAAACCTGTTCTTCAGATGGTTTTTAAATTCAGGTGGGATAGATTAAAGGTCATATTGTGGGTTTATTTTTTAAATTCTTTAGCTTAAGTTTGCACATGAGTAGTTGATAATCTGTTCCACAGTCAGCACCTGGCCTGGTTTTTATCGGTGATACTGAATTTCAGTTGATTTTCAGTAAACGGGTAATACACAGAATTAATTTCTTCTTTTTGGAAAAAAAAAAGACTTGCTTCTAAAAATTGTGCTAGCACAAGGAAAACACTGAACAGAGTAGTTGACTAGTTATAGTTCATGTTGTGGACTCTGATTTCAGTGAGGAGTTGCGTGTGAATAGAGTGCATAGTCTGATCACCCGAGCAATTCAGAGACAGGGAGGGAGAGGGGGCGGAGCAACACTGTGGAAAATTAACTTGGTAGTTTATTTTATAAGTATTCAATTACAGAGGGCTATAGAGACAGAAGAGATGTATTATTGTAATATAGTATCAAAATTGATTATCAGAAATTTTTATTAGTTGTAAGAGTTTAAGAAAGAGTATTTGCGAATGTATGTTGATAGTCTGTGAGCAGTGAAATGGCCTTCTTATGAACTTTGTGTACTGGTCTTGGAAATACTGAAGATTATTTGACCAATTTTTATTTTGGTGCTTTGAAAAATAAGTGGCTATGTTTCAAGGAGATGTCTGAGGTGCTGGTAAGTCAATTGCTCTTAAATTTTTAAATTTAAAATGAACTTTTTGTCTTTTTTCTAAGATGTTCTTGAGTTTGATAAAGCATTTTAAGATTCTTGGTGTAGTATGGAAAAAAGGAAACAAAAATGATTCAGATGTTAAGTATTTCAGGAAGCTGACAAGTAAATAAAAATAATTTCCGTTTTTTTCCTCTTAATTTTGAGCTAAATTTTTGGCAGAAAATTTTTGTTCCTTTAATGAGAAATATTTAAATTTTTTAATATGCTTAAAAATTAGAAAAACTTTTATTTTGCATTAAAAAATGTTTTTCAAATTATTCCTAGGTTCTGTAAGCTAACTAGTAGGTACTAGTTCTTTAAATGAATTAAAAAATTTTTAAAAACCATTTTGACAGGAAAAAAAGGCACTTTTGTGGGAAGCAATGATGATCTGCTAGACATGGATACTTTAGAAGAGTTTTGGATGTGTGTGTATATATATTTAATGTTAGACTTTTTCTGTAAGAATACTGTTAGCTTTGAATATGATGGTACTTCACTATTTCCAATTAGAAGACATTAATGGTTTTTATAAGCATTAGTTCTTGAAATCATGTATTTGCTCTAGGATTGACCTCTGATTTCTGTAAGTCTTAAGAGATGTATTGATGACAATAGTTCAACAAAATAGCTTTTTTCCCCTCCCTAAATAAGATTTTTATTTTATACTGGTTTGCTTACAAAGTTCGTATACATTGTTTTTCACACCATATTTTTCCCATCTCCTTTGCCTACTCTTCTCTCTACCCATCAAATTGTGTAACTCTGTGATTACTCCCTTGCCCATCCTGACCCCTCTGCTCTTCACCTCCTTCCCTTGGATTCTAATGCATGTTTTACTAGTTATCTTTCTATGTCTACAAGAATGGTCTTATATATTATTTGTTCTTACGGCACTGAGTTAGTTCACTCAGCATAATGCTCTCCAGTTCCTCCCAAGTTAGGCACTGATTTTTAAAATCATTGCTCCTGCATGCTGTGTAGTATTCCATCGTGTACTTGTGCCACAGTTTCTCAATCCATTTGATTGTAGTTGGACATTTAGACTGTTTTCATGTTCTTGCGATAAGTGAATAACTCAGGTATGAACATTGGTGTACAAAATAGCTTTTAACAGTTAAATTTGAGAACATTTGGAGTTTGATTTATTTCCATTAATAAACAGATTGAAAGAGGAAAGACCTCTAAATAATATAATTCTAAGTAGAATATATTACTATACAAATTATAGATGAAATGGTATATATAGCTATTTATGATAAAGCACGACATATTATTGGTAATACTTGAAAAGCTGCATAAAAATTAAGGCTTGATAAAGTCTACACACCACTAAAACCATCTTTTTTTCCAAATGCCCAGTAACAGTTTGACTTACAGCAGTGTTACTTATGATATAATCAATCTTTTATGTAAAAATAGAAACAAAAAATCCTAAAAGACATTCTGAAACAAAATTCAAGCAGTGTTGACTTTTCTGTTATGAAAAATATATTTCTATTTTTTAACTCTCCTTCAGCCTCCTTCAACTTTTAGAAATTTGATTTGTAACTTTCAAGATTGTTTCAAGATATGCAATCCTTTAAAGAAAATTTTAATATTTTTATTCCCTCCTTATACACTCTTCTTCACACTATAAGTAAATAAATTATATAAGTCATGATCCAAGAATTAATCTCCTCAGTTAAATTTTTTGTTCCTAGAAAGTTACTAAATTTTCAGAGATAGAATAGAGAAAAGAAATCATGAGAGTTGTTTTTGAGTAACTTTTGTGGCTTCAAGGAATCTGGCAACTGTGAAAGATTTTTTTAATAATTCTGATTATTTTTGAGTCAGCATCATATACAATAGAGTCTTACTCCCTTTAGTTTTTATCTATTTTTAGCTTGTTCATCCTTGGAATGAAAGCACAAATAACATTTTAAAAATAAACAAAAAAAGATGCCACCATTATAAATAAATTACTGGAGTATTTTTCATCTGTTTATCATTGCTATATATCACTAGATGGCTAAGATAAGAGGTCTTCACTCACTTTTGTCTACTGTACTACTTCCCTTGCCTCTCATTAACATTTTTGAAATAGAAAAAGAAAAAGAGTAGGTTGCTACTGACAATGAATGTTTATAACTTCCTTCCCCTTACTTTTCTTCTTCTGCCTTTTCCAAATGGGGGTGGGGAACTTTAAATAGGGAAGCCCTTTGTCTGTATGTGAGAGACAGTAGTTTTGTGTGGAGAAAAGCTGATGTGGGAAAATAATTAAACTTAGAAACTTTCAAACTAGTCTTGCTGTCTTTAGTGTTTTCTTTCCTGGTTTTAGTATCTTAGCCTTCAGAAATACATTGGTTTTATAGTAAGGAGATTTTCTTTGCTAATTTATCTTTGGACTTAATGAGTTTTTAGTGACTACCCAATTTAGTTTAATCATGATAAAAGAAAAAGCTAATAATTTGAAGTTGTCTTATCTTGAACTATTCCTTATATACTATTGCTTATCTTAAAAAGGAATAGATAAAAACAAACTAACCCAGGAATAAACAAAACCAAAAATTTTAGGAATGGGATAAAAATTTCTGTTAGATTGGAAACCTAAGTCAGATGTTTCTAGTCTGATTTTTAAAAATTTGGATTAGAGCTGACTTAGTCAAAGTAGATCTACAGCAAAGGAAACATTTAATTGTCCTATTTTATTAATACCACATTTCTATATGTTCTGATATATATACACACACACACACATTTATCTATACCTATCTCTGTCTCTGTCTCTATCTCTATCTGTCACTTTATATATATAATATTATATACGTAGCGAGAGCTCAGTTGGCCTAGTGGACAGAAAGTGATGCTACCAAGCCAAAGGTGGGTAATTTTAGTCTATGGCCCTCAGGCCGGTTTTAATTGTTTTTAGTCAAACATTCTTCTAAGCGGCATAGTACTGGTCTATCCATTTGCTGTACAGAGGTAACTTTTGGTTGCTGTGATGCTAAACACTAACACTGATGTGTCATGAAGAGGAGATTGCCCATTCTTCTCTCGCGCAGCAGCTGGTAGACTAAAACCATGTGCTTCAGGGTTGGGGTGCTTGCCACAAGGCCACCAGAGCCATCTAGTATTTATAGTATTCTGGAAATCTTGAGTATTAATTTAACTATAATTTAGTATACTCTTTTATGGATTTGGTATTTACCTAACCCGTGTCTTTCATTTTCAAAATACAACAGTGAACAAAAAGTAGTTCGTATCCTCTAATCTGTAGTCCATGGGTGATGCATTTGAAGAATTTAAATATTGGAGGTGTCTCAGTACAAAGACCCTCCTGATCTATTTCTGAAAACAAATAAAAAACAACAAACACAAAAATCTGCCATAGGAAACTGTATGAATTACTGTTGTACTCTGATAAACATGGTGTTGCTATGAGTTGGGATCATTTTGACAGCAATTGATTCTATGATCTAGTTTTTATTATTCTTTTTGACCTTTAACTCCATAAAACAAACTAATTGCTTCCTGCTTTCAAGTGATGCTACAGTGATTATGATCTGATCACTATATATTGAGGAGATATATACTGTATTACAGGAAGCTTTGGTGGCATAATTCATAGAGAATTTCACTTCTGTGCTAACCCAAAGACTATTTCCCTGCCCATTCGAATCCACCATCCTCTTTGAAGGAGGGTGGAGGACAGTGACAATCTCCAATGGAACTTATACCCTTGGTAACCCACTGGAACAATGCGTGAAAGGATTACTTCTGTTTTCAAATCATGCCACTGCACTGACTATAATCAGACAACTAAATGATGAACTGTCATGTCAAGGAGTAGTTTATAATTTTTTAAAAAATATTTCATTTTATTCATATCTTTATTGGTTTGCATATAATCCTTCAGATACATTGTTTCATGCATATGCATTGTGTATATATTATATAATCTCTCATTTAAATTTAATTTTCTTCATGTATGCTGTGGTTTTTAGATTTTTTCATTGTTGTACATTTTTTTTTTACCTCCTCCCTTTCCCACCTTCACTCCTCCCTACAGTGCACCTCTTATTCCAGATTGTTGTCATACATCTGATGCCTAATCATATAGTCCTTTCACATAGTTCTCCTCATCTGTTCTAATGCAGTGTTCATTATATAGCCATTATTCCCCCAATCTCTCCCCAACTTCCCATGTCTGCTTAATTTTTATAACAGTGGTATTATGCATTATATGTCCTTTCATGACTGAGATCTTTCATTCAGCATAATGTCCTCGAGGCTCCCTCAGGTTGTGTAATGTTTAGGAGTTCATTGTTTTTCAGTGCTATGTAATAGTCCATTGTGTGAATGTACCATAGTTTTTCTATCCAATCATTTGTTGAATGTCTCCTATCTCTTTGCTGTTAATGAATGAATAATGCAGAAATAAGCATGAGGGCACATATATCTGTTTGAGTTGTGGCTCTAATTTCTTTAGAATGGATATATTCCCAGTTATGGAATTGCAAGGTCAAACGGTGTTTCTAGTTCCAACCTTTTGAGAAAAAGTGCCTTCCATAGTGGCTGTCCCACCAGCAATGAATAAGTGTTCCAGTTTCTCTACAACCTTTCCAGCATTTGTTGTTTGATGGCCTGTTGAACTTATTGTTGCTGGGGTTAGATGATAATAGTTGTTTTGATTTGTATCTCTCTAATAGCTAGGGATTTTGAACATTTCTTTATGTGTGTGTTTGCCATCAGAATATCTTTTGTGGTTAAGTGTCCATTCATATCCTATGCCCATTTAGTGATTTGTTTGTGTATCTTTTTCTTCTTGAGGTACTGGTACAGCAGCAGACACATAGATCAGTGGAATAAAAATTGAGAATCCAGAAATCAGCTCATCCCTCTGGTCAGCTCCTCTTTGACAAGGAGATGAAATCAGTTAAGTAGGGTATTGACAGTTTCTTTTAAGAAATATTTTTGGCAAAATTGGACCATCTGAAGAAAAGAAACTCACACTTCACACTATACACAAAAAGCAACTCAAGTTGAATCAGGAACCTAGACGTAAAACCAGAGTATAAAATTCCTCAAAGAAAAGGTAGGAACAACTCTATAAGCTCTAATCCACGGCACGATTAGTCTTTACAGCATAAATGAAAAACCCACAACCAGAGCAGGATAAAATAGATGAATAAGACCTTCTAGGAGGCAAATCCCTATGCACATTTAAAAAAAAAAATCTCCAGTAGGGTAAGAAGAAAACCCACAGACTGGGGAAATAACATATATGATAAGGGACTTATTTATATCTCAGATTTATAGAGTATTCCAGCACCTCAACAGGAAAAATGTATATTTTATGCAATCATTCATATACATTGATTTATAGCATTAATTACTCTTGATCTGTGCCTGTTATTTTTTACTTATCTTTATATCCCCATTGACTCTTTCTTATTCTTCCATCCAACCACTAACACCTGCTATCCCAGTGATTTCTTCCTTCCCCCTTTTCAGTCTCCTCCTGCCTTTCCCCTTCCGCTTTGGAACATGTATATACTTCTTGCTTAGTTATCCTTCTGTTTTTACAATCATGATCTTCTACAGTCTTTGTCTTTATGAAACTGAGTTAGTTCACTTAGCATAATGCTCTCTAGATGCTCTTGTGTAGTATTTTATAAAATCATTGTTCTTTAGTACTGCATAGCATTCATTGCACTGTGTGAGTGTACCATAATTTCTCAATCCATTCTTTTGCTGACGGGCATTTGAGCTGTTTCCCTTTCCTTACTGTTGTAAATACGATGTTATGAACACAGTTCAACGTAACTCCATTCATGTCCTAGTTCTGATTTCCGTGGGGTATATTCCTAAGAGTAGAATAGCTGAGTCATACGGGATTTCATGTTCAGCTTTGTGAGAAAAGGCTAAACTGCCTTTCAGAGTATTTGTACCAGTTTATAATTTCAGCATGTAAAAAGAGCAAGCGCAATATGTTGATGTCCATATCTGACCTTTATCAACTCTACAAAGGGGAATTGTTCCCATCAACAGTATCAACAAGACAGTCAGTTCCCTTTGAGTCAGACATGTCCCTCATGCTCCCTTACCTCTTTCTACTCATTCCCAACACTAATCTTCCTACTCCACTGCGTCTGAAGTCCTCACAGACAACACAGAACCCTATTAGGGAAGTAAAAAAAAGCTATAATTTGAGTTAGTAGTATAATATAATCAGTTAGTCAGGACAGCTGCTGACATGTTTTCGCAGATACTCAGCCTTCAGCCACACCACAGCTTTCGGCCAGTGTTAACAAACCTGGATGTCATAAAAGGACATACGTGTAATATACATCCTTTTATGCTTGATAGGTTCTTCAAAAGCTAGGTTTCTCAGAGTCTCTAGAAAATTCATTTTATAATTAGTTTTATTAGTGTTACAAACCTTACTCTTGCCAGTTATGACCCCACACCCCGGTAGACTTGTGGAAAAGGCTCGTAGCTCTGGTTCAGTGCTGTGTAGCACTGAGTCTAGGTCTGCTCTGTCTCACATCAGGTCTCTGGCCCTTTGGTCCCATAGGCCCTGATCTGACTGGTGCAGAATCTCTGGTTTCAAAGGGCACACTACATTCTCTTGCTTCTTATTTGCTGGTGGTATGATTCTCAGATTCTGCTTATGGAGTCTGTTCAAGTTAGTGGTGGGACTGGCCAGTACCCTTATGGATAGACTAACATGCCCTATTCGTATGTTCCCATGTATTCACATGGCAAAGTTAGTCAGTGGTGAGAGAATTGAACACTAAACCCGTATGGCTACAACAGCAGTGCATGAGAGTTCCAATCTCTTGCCATCCTCTCCAGCATTTATTGCTTGCTGTCCTGCCAAACTTTGCTACTGCTCCTGGGGTGAGATGGTACATCTTTGATTACCAGTGATTTTGAGCATTTCTTCATGTTTCTGTTGGCCATGCAATGTCTTCTTTTATGAAGACTATTTTCTTGTTTTTGTCCATTTTTGTTACTGTGTTACCAATCGTCTTGTGGAAATTATGCAGTATTCTGTAAACTTTAATTATGAGAACTGTTTGAAATATCATTGCCAAATGATTTTTCCTAGTTTGTATGTTTTCTTTTTATTCTTTTGGGAAAAGTTACTGGTGCAAACATAAATTTGACTTTTTGAACGTCCCATTTATTAATTTTATTCTCTCTTATTTGTATGTTTCTGGCTATGGTTACAAGCTGAATTATGCCATAGACTGAGGTTTCTAAGTTTGGGCCCATTTTGTCTCTTACTATCTTTATGGCATTGGATTTTATCCTTAGGTGTCTGATCAACCTGAGTTGGTTTGTACGCTCTGTGAAATGTGGATCTTATGTCAGTTTTCTGCTAGCAGATGTTCACTTTTGCCAGCACCATTTATTGAAGAGGCTATTGTTTTCCCATTTGATAGGTTTTGTAATTTTGCCAAATGCTAGTTGAGTGCTGGTAGGTAGATGGGTTGCTGATTTCTGGGTTGTTAATTCTATTCCATTGGTCTGCATGTTTGCCATTATACCAGCACCATGCTGTTTTGGTTACTATGGCTGTGTAGTAGGTTTTGAGATCTGAAAGTGCTGTGGCTCCTACTTCATTTTTATTTCAGAAGTGCTTTGCTTATTCAGGGTTGCTTTTCTTTCCACATAAACCTGCCAGGTTCTCTTTCTAGCTCTTTGAAGAATAAGTTTGGTGTTTGTATTGGGATTGTGTTGAACATGCAGGCAGATTACTTATGGTTGAATTGTCATCTTCACTGTTGAGTCTTCCTATCCACAAACAAGGAATATTTACCCATTTAATTAGGTTTCTTATTGCTTCTAGTTGTTGTTATGTACCATCGAGTTGCCTGCGACCCATAGCAGCCCTGTCTATGTAGCCTATCTATGCAGCCCCATCTGAAGCCTGCCCTGTCCTTAGCCAGTCTCACTAATTCCGATACACCAACCTCCATTGCCCTAGTCAGTCTCAGTCCATCTCACCCAGGGTCTTCCTCTCCCTACACTCTCTCCACCCTTCCACACATGATACCCTTCTCTAAGGACCAGTCTCTCCTAGGCACATGCCCAAAGTATGTGAGATGAAATGAAGCTTTGAAATCCTAGTCTCCAAGGAGAACTGGGTTTCACCCTCTCCAAGACAGACCTATTTGTTTTCTTGGCAGTCCTTGGTATGTTCAAGACTCTTCTTCAGCACCACAATTTGAAGGCATTGATTTTTCTTCTGTCATCTTTAGTCATTGTCCAGGTCTCTGATGCATAGCAAGTAATTGCGAAGACCGTGATCTGGATTAGGCACACCTTAGTGTTGTTGCTTTTCAGCACCCTGGAGAGATCCCTGGCAGCAGATCTTCCTAGT
>NW_006399767.1:7563419-7564519 GCF_000299155.1 Elephantulus edwardii | reverse complement strand
AGTTCAGGCTGCTTTGAAGGATATGGCAAAAAATAAGGCTGCAGGAATAGATGGTATACCAGTTGACATATTTCGGCTAACAGATGCTGCCCTGGATATGATCACCAAGTTGTCCCAAGAAATCTGGAGACCAACCACTTGGCCAACTGACTGGAAGAGATCTATATTTGTTCCCATCCCAAAGAAAGGTGACCTAACAGAGTGTGGAAACTATAGAACAATCTCATTGATTTAACATGCAAGCAAGATTCTACTGAAGATTATCCAAAAATGACTGGATCAGCACATCAGCAGAGAACGGTCAGAAGCCCAGGCTGGGTTTAGAAGGGGTAATGGTACTAGGGATATTATAGCTGATGTTAGATGGATCTTAGCTGAAAGCAGGGAATACCAGAGGATTGTATATCTGTGTTTTATTGACTATGCAAAGGCATTTGACTGTGTGGATCATAACAAACTGTGGCTGACTCTGAGAAGAATGGGAATCCCAGAATACTTGATTGTTCTAATGCGAAACCTATACTTGGACCAGGAGGCAGTCGTCAGAACAGAGCAAGGGAACACTGTATGGTTCAGAATTGGGAAAGACATATGCCAGGGATGTGTCCCGTCGCCATACCTTTTCAACCTGTATGCAGAACAGATTTTCCTAGAGGCTGGGCTCTATGAGGAGAAATATGGGGTCAAGATTGGTGGAAGATCTATCAACAATCTGCATTATGCAGATGACACAACCCTGCTTGCTGAAACTGAGGAGGACCTGAAATGCTTGCTGCAGAGTGTCAAGGACTGCAGCCTACAATATGGATTGAGGCTCAATGTCAAGAACACAAAAATTCTCACCACTGGGCCAGTTGGCAGCATCAGTATGGATGGTGAAGAGACTGAGATTGTTCACAGCTTTAGTTTGCTCGGCTCCACAGTCAGCACTCTTGGCACCAGTAGCCAGGAAATTAAAAGGTGTATTGCCATGGGAAAGTCTGCTGTTAGGGACTTCTCTAAAGTACTGAAGAGCAGTGGTGTCTCTCTGGAGACTAAGGTGCATCTGATACAGGCCATGGTCTTTGCAATCACTTGTTATGCATCAGAGAGTTGGACAA
>NW_006399767.1:7554902-7563319 GCF_000299155.1 Elephantulus edwardii | reverse complement strand
TGTTCAGTTTCAGTTTGTGTCAGTTTAGGTAGGTTGTGTTTTTCTAAGTATTTGTCCATTTCCTCTAGATTTTTATATTTGTTTGAGTATAGTTTTTCATAGTATTCTTCTCCAAAGTGCATGGAACATTCTCTAGAATAGATCACATTCTAGGTCACAAGGCAAGCATCAGTAGATTAAAAAACGTAGAAAAAATACAAACCATCTTCTTTTGATTTCTTGACTCCTGGTGTTAATTGTGGAGCTGAGCAGGCTGTAATTGTTAACAACCTCAATCTTTTCTCCATCTATCATAGTACTGCCAGTTTGCCCAGTGGTGAGATTCTTTTTTTTCTTGATGTTAAGCTTCAATCCATATTGAAGACTGCAGTCCTTGACCTTCTGTAGCAAACACTTCAAGTCTTTTTCAATTTCAGGTTCAAGTCTTCCTCAGTTTCAGCAAGCAGGCTTGTGTCATCTGTATAACATAGGTTGTTGATGACTAGCTGTGTTTAATTCTCCACACCCGAAATATAGAACATTAGTTTTGGGTTGGTCTTTTTAAAAAAAATTTAAACTGTAGATAATGAAATTCGGAGAAAACTTAAAGTAATATACATCCTTTTATGCTTCATTGATTCTTCAAAAGTTAGGTTTCTTAAGTCTCTAGAACATTAGTTTTATAAGCACCACATAGTTATGAGTTCATCCAATGATAATCTTTAGGTTTTTTTCTTACTGTTGGATAAGACCCTTTGAAACTTATGCTCGTTGAGACTTATGTTTACTTTGCATGTGTGTTATGGTCATATTGATTATTTATAACTCTTAGCAACTCTGAACCTGGCGACACATCAGAACCTTGCCATATCCTGCACCATCTCACGATCCCTGATGTGCTTGTTCCCATTCCTACAGTCACTGTGTCAGGCCATCTTGTAGACAATCTTCCTCTCTTCTTCCTCTAACAGCATGCTCCAAATATGTGAGATCCAGTTTCATCATCCTTGACTGTAAGAAGCACAGTGGTTGCACTTTCTCTAGGATACATTTGTTGGGTTTTTGCCAGTCCTTGGGACATTTAGTACTTTCATGTCAACATTTCAGTTCACAAGCATCAGTTCTTCTGTCATCCCTTACTCACTGTCAGCTTTCGATGCCTAGGAAGCATTGTAGCTAATCAGTGTTTATACATTATCAGTTTGCATTGTTATAAACATTATCCTTGATAGCCTACTCTGAATCTGACATGATGTAGTTGCTGTTAGATACTTAACAATAGTTATCAATCAGATGGACTCTATGAGCAGCAATTCTGAACCTTGCTCTGTTATGTACCATCTTTATGGTTTCTGATGTTAGGGGTCACCAGAATGTACTTCATGGGCCAAGTCTGAGTGCTATCTGTTTTTGCAAGGTCCTTGAGTTAAGAATGGTAGCTAAGAAGTTTATAAATGGCTGATTTTAAAAACGGAAAAAAAAACCCTACAAAAAAAGTCTTATATGTTAAAACTATATGAAACTGATCTTTCCATATTCATAAGAGTTTTATTGACATGTACATACACTTACTCATTTAATATGTGACTGAATTTGCTTCATTATGAAAGAGAGTAGTTGCAAGATTTACTATATAAGCTATAAATTTAGAATGTTTGCTTTCTAGACCATTAAAAACAAATGCCTGCTCTTGCCTTAAGATAGATTACTTTTTCTGTCTCTGTCTCAATAATTATTTTTTTATGCCAGCATAGGATTGGGGTTTCAGTCTCCCTTTTCCCTCCACTTTGTCTAATTTTAGTAAGGCTTAAAGTCACAGTCGACATCTAGCACTAACATATGTTACAGTTTCAGATGTGTTTGAGCTGAGAAAGTTTGACTAATACTGTTTTATGTAATACTCAGTATATCAGTCTGTTTTGCATATAACATTTGAAAATTTAAAATGTAACAATTTACTTTTTTACAGGAAATTAAGAGAGAGACAGAATCCAAGGATGAGAGTTTGCCTATCAAACGTGAAAGGCATGGGAATGTAGCAAGTCTTGTACAGCGGATAAGCACCTATGGACTTCCAGCTGGAGGAATTCAGCCACATCCACAAACCAAAAACATTAAGAAGAGTATGTAAATTATTGCTTTTCTATGTATTGTCTTCAACATAGAAAAAAAATGACAACCTTTTATAAACAGTGTTAAGAAAAATTTCTTTTAACTTTCTGCAACAGACCACAGTAAGTTTTTAATTAGAAAACTCTGAAGAAAGGTGGACAATCTCCTGCATTTTACAGCAGTGCAGTGTGGTCCATAAGTTGGTTTCAGCTCAGAAGCAGTTATTTAGTAATTACATGTTGTTGTTGTTGTTGTTATGTGCCGTCAAGTCGTTTGCGACTCATAGCAACCCTATGCACAACAGCCCTAAACCCTGCTCTATCCTGGGCCAACCGCACTGCCTCTGACAACACCCATCCCGATTACCCCAGTCACCGAATCAATCCATCTTATAGAGGGTCTTCCCCTCCTGTGCTGTCCCTCCACCCTCCCAAGCATGATGTCCCTCTCCAAGGACCTGTCCCTCCTTGCAACATGTCCAAAATATGTCACCTGGTCATCATTTTTAATCATGTGTAGTTAGTAACACTGTGTTAGTCAAACATGAGGAGCTGACAGTCATAATTATTGTTTCCATTTTCACAGTTTCTTCTGGGCCCACTGTACCTACTGTGTACATCTATCCTGTTGAAAATCTTCCTTTTTCCTCTGGTTTGTTACTTTCCCAAGCATGATATCCTTTTCCAAGGATTGCCCTTAGCATGCCCATAAATGTGAGACAAAATCATGGCGTACTTGCTGGACTCTGGCAAACTGCTTCCAAGACAGGTGTGTTTATTCTTTGGTGGTTGTTATGTGCTGTTGAGTCACTTGGGACTCATAGCCACCCTGTGTACAACAGCCCTGAAACCTGTTCTATCCTGTGCCAACTTGACTGTCTCTGACACACCTACCTTCATTACCCCAGTCAGTGTATCTGTCCATCTCACTGACGGTTTCTGTCTTTCTCCGTCCGTCCCTCCACCCTTCCAAGCATGATGTGCTTCACCAAGGACCAGTCCCTCCTTGCACTCTGCCCTAGTATGTAAATGACATTTTTAATTATGAAAGCAACTCTATTTTTTCTCACCTTATCATCTCTGGCACGGTAGATCATATGATTATCTGATTCAAAATGTCCATGCCAAGCCATCTCACTTCGCTAATACCTGGTATGTCAAATGCATTCCATTTCTTTCTTAACAATGTCCAGTTTTCCTATATTCATGCTGCTCACATTCCACATTTTAATCACTAGTGTCTGCTTATAACTTTTCCTCCTCCTTTGGTAGTCCATGTTGTGTTTAATATTCTTTTTCAACTCCACATTTAAAAAACATCCATTCTTCAAATCCAAGATCTCTGTAAATGTTCATTAAAATTAATTTTAAAAAATCCATTCTTCTTGAGCTTTCCTTCTTTATTGTCCATTTTCACATGCCAGTGAAGTAATTGAAAAGATTATGACTTGTGTCATCTGTAGGAATTATAAATTAAAACACGAGTCTTGTATTAGTATTCTAGACTTCCCTGAAAGGTTAACACTTTAGTATTTTTTCTTTAATATTATTTATTTATGTTATTGTTATGTGCTGTTAAAGTGGCTAAAACTCATAACAATGAATAAAAGCTTTGAACCTTGCACTGTCCTGAGCACGTTTCATTGTCTCAGACACATCTGTCCTCATTGCCACAGTCACTGTGTTGGTCCATCTCATCCCGGGTTTTCCTCTTCTGTGCTGACCCCTCTACCTTTCTAAGCATGATGTTTTTCTTTAAATATTGGTCCCTCCTGGCAACATGCCTCAAATATGTGAAATGGAGTTTCAAAATCTTTGTTTCTGATAAGCAACGTGGTTTCCCCCTTTCCAGGACAGAGCTGTTTGTTGTCTTCACAGTCCATGGTGTGATCAGTATTCTTCTCACAACTAAAAATTATTGCTTCTTCTTCTGTCATCCTTAGTCATTGTCCAGCTGTCAGATACATAGCAAGATACTGATAAGACCATGGCCTGGATCAGGCTCACCTTAGTCTCTAGACTAACATCGTTGCTTTTAACACCCTGAAGAGTTCTCTGACAGCAGACTTTCCTAAAGCAACTCGTCTTTTGATTTCCTGACTCTTAGTGCCAAGAGTGTTTTTTTGTGGATTAAACAAGATGAAATCATTAACAACCTCAGTCTTACCTACATCTGTTGTAATGCTCCCTCTGCCTTTTGTTTTTGTTATCTTTTTCTTTTCTCTGTTTTTTTGATGTTGAGAAGTAGTCCATATTAAATGCAGCAGTCCTTGATTTTCTGCAGCAAAGATAAAAATCCTCCTCATTTTGGCAAGCAGAGTATGTCATCTGTGTAATGGAGATTACTGGGTGCATTTTCCTTCAATCCAGATGCCACTTTCTTTATAAAATCTAGCTGCCCGAATGACCTGTTTTATATATAGACTAAAAAAATATGAAGAAAGGATATATCCTTAACAAAATTCTTTCTTGGTTTTGAACATGCAGTGTTGTTCCTTGCTTTGTTCAGATAACAGCTTCCTGATCAGTTATAGGTTTTTCATGAGCATAATCAAGAATTCTGGGACTACCATTCTTCTCAGTGTTAGCTACAATTTATTAGGATCCACGTAGTCAAATGGCATTGCATAGTCAATAAAACACAAATAGATGTCCCTTCAGCCAAGATCCATCTGACATCGGCAGTTCTATCACTATTGCCACAGCCTCTTCTAAACCCTCTTTGAACCTTTGGAACGTCACTTTCAGTCTATTCTTCTAGCCAATTTTGCATGATCTTCAGTAATATTTTTTATATGTGTTGTAAATTGTACTGTTTGAAAATTTTTAAATTCTGTTGAATCACCTTTCTTGGAAATGGGAGCATATATGGATCTGTTATAGTCAGTCAGGGAGCTGTCATCCAAATTTCCTGGCATACACTGCTGAGCATATCTAAGACTACATCTTTTGAACCATATCAACTGTTATCAATTCCTTGGCCTTACTTTTGCCAATGCCTTCAGTGCAGCTAGAACCTCTTTCATCATTATTGGCTCTATATATGTTGTTGTTGTTGTTATGTGCCATCAAGTCACTTGCGACTCAGGCGACCCTATGTACAACAAGAGCCTAAACACCGTTCTATCCTGTGCCAACCTCGCCATCTCAAACATACTCATTCCCACCCTCTACTCACAGAATCGATCCATCTCATCAAGGGTCTTCTTCTCCTGTGTCGCCCCTCCACTCTCCCAAACATGATGTCCCTCTCCAGGGACCAGTCCCTCCTTGCAACATGCCCAGAGTATGTCAGATGAAGCTTAAGAATCCTTGACTCCAAGGAGCATTCTGGCTTCACCCTCTCCAGGACAAACCTGTTTGTTCTCCTAGCAGTCTATGATATATTCAGCATTCTTCTCCAGCACCACAGCTCAAAGGCATATATATATATGTTACTTCTTGAAATATTTCAGTGTTGACCAATTCTTTTCTTACAATGAAATTCCTCTATCTTCTTTTGATGCTTCCTCGATCATCCAAGATTTTGCCCATAGTATCTCTTGGTATTGCAACTCGGGGCTTATATTATTATTTAGGGATTTTTGAATTGTGTTGGAGGACAGTATTGAATATCCATAAACTGTCAAAAGAAGAAACAAATGTGTCTTGGAGAAAGTGCTATCAGAGTACTCTTTAAAGGCAAGGATGGTGAAGTGTTGTCTCATAAAATATTGGCATATTGTTAGGAAGGACCAGTCCTTGGAAAAGCACATCACATTTGAAAAGGTAGAGGGTCAATATAAGAGAAGATGACCCTTAGTGAGATGAATTGACTTAGTGAGGTAGAGTGACTGCGTCTGAATGAGGTCAAGCCTGTCAGAGATGATGAGGATGGCACACAGCAGGATGCAGAGCTGTTGTTCATAGGGTCTCTGAATCATACTCTGCTCAATGGCACCTAAAAATAGCAGTTCCTTTTTCATGTGATTTTTACTTGAGATGATTGATTTGACCAAAAATCCTGCTGTAATTTTTGTAGGAATTGTATTTCATCAGTAGATGATGTCAGAGATAATTGGCATCTTTATAATATGGAGCCCCTAATAAAACATTGTGGTGATTGAATATTTAATTTTTATATTAATATAATTAATGATATCATTTCATATTTACTGTTGTTAGGTGCCATTGAGTTGAGTATGACTCATAGTGACCCTATTAACAAAAGATCTGAACCCTGTTCTTTCTTCATACTTCCTGACACACAAGAGCCCATTGCAGCAGTCACCATGTCAGTCCACCTAGCTGAGCGTCTTCTTCTCTTTCACTGACCCTCTACCATTCCTAGCATCTTGTCCTTCTCTAAGGAACAGTTCCTCCCACCATTCTTAACATTCCCAAAGTATGTGAGCCAAAGCCTATTCTTGCTTCCAAAGAGCATTCCAGCAGTACCCTCTCAAAGGCGCTTGCTACTTACATATTTGCTACTTACCGTTAGATATTAAGGTGTGTAACTTAGAAAGTTTATATTTTAGAAATATAAATTTAGAAGGTATAACTTAATATTTATGTGTATTAAAATATTGAATATATATAAAAATATAATATTGTGGCAACTCAGTGATACCTAATAACAGTAACAGGAGGAAAAATTAAAGTCAAAACCCACTGCCATTCAGGTGATTCTGCAACCCTATAAAACTGAGTCGAACTGCCGAATGGGATTTTTGAGAGTGGCCTCTGGTGGCCTGTGGCAAAAAGCTGCGCTGCAATCCTGCTGCAGTTAATGCCTGTAAAAACTTGCTGGCGGGTCAGCTGTGAGTCAATTCTGACTCTACCACAAACAACAACAAAAAATTCTTTATGGGGGCTGATTACCTCATCTTTCTTGCCATGGCATCTTATGTGTTTGAACTGCTAACCTTTGATTATCAATTCATTACCTGCTTTGTTACTGTGACTCCTAAGAAAAAAACAAACCAAAACCACTGCTGTCAAGATGATTCCAGCTCATGGTGACTCTCAACTGGATTTCTGAGACACTCTTTGTCCTTTGGTGCAACTGGTGTATTCTGACCTCCAGTTTCTAGATTAAGAGACCAACATGCAAACATAACCACTTTTAATACCAAGGCTGTTGGGAGATAGTAAAAGTACACAGTAAATTTCATCTTCTTTAAGAACATTGGATGTAATTCTTTCCTTATTGGAAAACAAAGCTACAGGGTCCATGATGACTAGAGGCTTACACCTTTTCCTAAGCATCTTCTGTTTGTTGGTACTAGGTGGTGCAGAGTTGACTATGACTCATAGCAACGTGTGAACAAGATCTGAACCCTGTCTTAACCTATGCTATCCTCACAAATCTTTGACATACTTGAGCCCCTAACTATAGTCAATATGTCTGTCCACCTATTTGAGAAACTTTCTCTCTTTTACTGACCTATGCTTCCCCAGGGATGAAGTCTCTCTCCAATAAATAGCCTCTCTTAGCAACATTCCCGTAATATGTAAGACAAAGTTTGATCATTTTTGCCTCAGGACTATTCTGTCGGCACTTTCTCAAAGACACATCTGTTTGTTCTCTTGGAAGTCCACGGGATCTTTATTACTCTTCAGGTGGGTTGACATGGTGACTGCTGCAATGGGCTCTTGTGTGTCAGGTAGTGTGAAGATGACACAAGAACAGGGTTCAGGTCTTTTGTTCATAGGATCACTGAGTGTCGTACTCGCCTTGACAACACTTAACACCACCACCACCATAATTAAAAGGCATCAATCCATGAAATCATTATTCATTGTCCAGCTCTCAGCAGCATAGCAAATGATTAAAAAGACCATGGCCTAAATCAGGCATACCTTATGCTATTCTATAATACTTTTTAAATGCATGTGCTTGATGACTGGCCGTTTGGTATCAGTGAATTTTTTTTTTCTTTTACTTTATTTTTTGCTATTGGTACCAACTTTTACAGTCGGAGGTCGATTGAACATGTAATCAAGATGCATTGATAATAATGGGTCACTGGAATGCAGAAGTTGGGAACAGAGAAGAAGATTCAGTAGTTGGAAAACATGGACTCAGTGACAGAAGTGCAGCTGGAGAGAGAATGATTAAATTTTGCATAATCAATGACTTACTCATTGCAAATGTGTTTTTTTAAAATATGTAAGTGCAGGTTATATACATGGATTTCACCTGATGGTATGCATAGGAATCAGATTGATTACATCTGCAGAAAAAACTGCTGGAGAAGCTCAATATCAGCTGTGAAAACTAGGCCAGGAGCTGATTGTGGAACAGACCACCAACTACTCATATGCAAGTTCAAGGTGAAGTTGAGG
>NW_006399767.1:7522582-7552809 GCF_000299155.1 Elephantulus edwardii | reverse complement strand
TATCTCTATTTGCAACTTTTTGAGAAAGTGCTATACCGCCTTCCACAGTGGTTGCACCATTTTACACTCCCACCAACAATGAATAAGGGTTCTAGTTTCTCTACAATCTCACCAGCATTTGTTGCCTGCTTTTCTGTTAAATTTTGCTATTCTTACTGGGATGAGATGATGTCTCATAGTTGTTTTGATTTGCATCTCTCTTAGAGTTAGGGATTTTGAACATTTCTACAGGTGTGTGTTTGGCATTTGAATGAATGCCTTTGGTGCAGTGTCTTCATATCCTGTGCCGTTTTTCAGTTGGGTTGTTTACTTTTATCTAGTGGTGCACAAGTATTTTATATATTCCACATATAAATCCCTTATCTGACATGCCATTACTAAATATTTTTTCCCACTCTGTGGCTTCCCTTTTTACCCTGGTGGAGAAGTTTTTGGATGTACATAGGGCTTTGGTTCTTGAAAGGTCATGTTCAACTATTTTATCCTCTCATGGTTATAGATTTTTGAGGATGCTTGGATGACTTTATTGTGGGTTAGGACTTCTAGAGTTCTTTCAGGATTTTCTTTAATGAAGTTTATAGTCCTTGGTTTTAGTCCTAGATCCATGATCCACTTTGAGTTGGTTTTTGTATATGGAGTGACGTGTACATCTTGCTTGAGTTCTCTGCACATAGTTTTCCAATTTTGCCAACACCATTTGTTAAAAAGGCTGTCGCTTCCCCACTTAAGTGATTTCATCTCCTTGTCAAGTGTCAGTCATAGGTAGATGGGCTGATTTCCAGGTTCTCAATTCTATTTCATTGATCCTATGTGTCTCTCATTGTACCAGTACCACGCTGTCTTGACCACCTCGGCAGTGTAGTAGGATTTGAAATCAGGGAGTAAGATGCCTCTTATCTTGTTTCACTTTTTAAGGCATGCTTTGCTTATTCGGAGCCTCTTTCCGTTCCAAATGAAATTAGAGATTGCCTTTTCCATCTCGTTGAAGAATGAAATTTGTATTGGGATTGTTTGTGTAAATTGTCTGTGGTAGTATTGTCATTTTTACAATATTGAGTCTTCTATCCATGAGCAAGGGATATTCTTCCACTTTTCCAGGTCTCTCTTTGTTTCGTGTAGTAATGGTTGTATTTTCTTTGAATAGATCCTTTGTGCTTCTGGTTAGATTTACTCCCAAGTATTTAATCTTGTGATTAGCTTTTGTGAAGGGTATTGTTTTTCTTACTCCAGCTCTATTCTCTTTGTCACTCTAGAGAAATCCAGCTTATTTTTTAATGTTGATCTTGTATCCTGCCACTTAGCTAAATTGGTCAACTGTGTCCAGTAGTTTTCTTGTTGAGTCTTTAGTGTTTTCTAGGTATATTATTATATCATCTGCATAGAGAGATAATTTTATTTTCTCTTTGTCAATTTGGTTACCTCTTATTTCCTTCTCTTGTCTTAATGCTATTGCAAAGACTTCTAATACAATATAGAATAGTAGAGGTGATAGTGGGCATCCTTGCCTAGTTCCTGTTCTCAAAGAAAATGCCTTTAATCTGTCTCCATTGAGAACAGTGTTGGCTCTTAGGTTTGTGTATATACATTTTATTATGCTGAAGAACTTCCCCTCTATTCCTATTATGTTGAGTGTTTTAATCAGGATAGGGTGTTGGATTTTGGTGAGGTTAGGCCAGACAGCAGTTTTTTCCCCAAAGTATCTCAATGACCAAGGAGGAAGCCTGTTTTTCCCGGCAGTGCTGTCACCAAGTACTGGTTCACCATTATTTTAGATTTTTAAAAAATATAAAGCCCTACTAATTTTTCCCCCTTCAGTTTTGGATACTGTGTACTTAATGTGTTATGATGTGTGAACACTAAGTTATGTTGCTGATGTTTTTATTAGGTTCCTTAGAATCTAGTACTACTGATAGTGGCTTTTTGAACCATAGATTTAAGTTCTAAAAGATCATGAGAATATAAAAAACACTGTTAGTGTAGACACTTAAATTTTCCAAAGCTGGATGTGGATCCTGACTCAGTACATCAGTCTACCTGGAGAAAAAAAATCAAACTACCATAAAATATGAATGACAGTAATAATTATCCTACATAATTTGGAGGTATTATAGTAACTACTTGTTATAGATGTGCTTGATACATGTTGTTATTATACACTATTTTATGTTGTTAGGAATTACATCAGGCTTACGTAGTGTGCAGTGATACAAATAAAGGATGATTCTCTCCCCTGATTGTTGAGCAAAGTGTATTTATGCTGCTGCTTATAGTTTAGGAAATGTGACATATTTGGCAGACTTACCAACTTTGGACATATGCAGAGGCAAGCAGAGTTTGATAGCTTTAGTAAAATGAAGATTTAGTAAATGAAGTGGCTAGATTGCATGAGTTTTTGTTAAAGCAGTTTGTAATCCATAAAGAAAGGCATCATGATACATTAGAAAAATAATAAGTAGGCTTAGGAGTTAGAAGTGGATATAAATCTAGATTTTCCTCTTACGGTTTTTATGATTTTAGATTTATTGTTGTTGTTAGGTGCTATCAAGTTGAGTATGACTCTTAGTAAGTATGAAAAATAGGTCTGAATCCTCTTCTATCCTGTGCCTTCTCATCATCTCTGAGCACATTGTTGTAGATGCTGTGTCAGTCCATCTTGTTGAGAGTGGTCTTTTCATTTGCTGACCCTCTACCTTTCCAAACATGATGTCCCTTTCCAGGGAATAGCATCTCAGCAAAATGCTCAGAGTACATGGGATGAAGGTTCACCATTCTTGCATCTAAGAATCACTTTGGATGCTCTTTGCCAAGACATATCTGTAATATTTAGTACTCTTCTCTCATCTTTATTCATTGTCCAACTCTCAGATGCGTAGTAAGTGGTGCCAAATAATTTCCTGAAATCTGATGCACCTTAATCTTCAAACTTATAGTGTTACTCTTCACTAATTTGGAGAAATCCCTGTCAGTCAACTTGTTAAGTGTTTTTGAGTTCCTAATCCCTCATTCCTCTTTATGGAGTCCAGTTTCACAAATTATTTGCTCAGCATGCAGTTTAAATAGGCATGGAGAAAGGATATATCTCCTAGTCCACACCTTTTCCTAATTATGTAATTTCTGATTTTTTTTCCTTTTCCCCATTGGTAATTTATGGCTATTGCACATTGATGTTGTGTGACACATGTAATAGGTAAAATCCCGTTGCTATTGACACAATAGAATTGCACCAGAGGTTTTTGATGAGGTTGTCTACACCTGTTAAGAATTACATCATCTCTCACCCATAGAGCAGCTGGTGGGTTTGAACTACTGACTTCTACTAATGGAAAAGTTTAGCTCATTGTACCAGCCAGGCCTCCAGCCACCAAGTCCATTTCAACTCATTGCTGTGAAGTCAATTTCATCTTGTAGCAACCCTCTGTCAAATTTCTGTAAAGTTTTATAGAAGAAGACTGCTCATTTTTCTTCTGCAGAGTCACTAGTTGATTGAGACTACCTACCTTCTATTAATCCTAACCTATTAGACACTATGGCATCAGGTCTCTTTCTTAGAATTGTAATGGGATTTAAAAAATATGAAGTGTGTCTTTAGTGTATATGCTTTATTTTCTTCCCTACTAATAGATTTATTTGCGATTTCTCTGTAAATCTATAAAGCTGTATGGAGGTGACTTATGTGGAGAATATGCTTTCCTGAATAAAATTGCAGGCAGTCACCAGATGTGGACCCTCATGGTCTCTTACCTTATATTTTCAGGGTTAGTCATTATTATTTTTAAGAATTTACAAAAATTTTTATGTTAATATCTTGTAATGGTGCTTTGTATCATATATCAATATAAAATTTTCTTATTCTTTCTTCCACCTATTTTTTTTATTTTGTGCTTAGCATAGGTTCTGTTATATTTTTGAAATTTAATAAATACTTACTGAACAGCATATATAGGTATGGATCCCCTGATAGAACAGTGGTTAAATGCTTAGCTGCTAACTGAAAAGTCTTAGTTAAGACAGCCTTAAAGACTTAAAAAAGTCTTTTTAAGATAGCCACTCTATAAAAGAAAAGACCTGGTGATCTACTCTTAAAATATTACAGCTTAGGAAACCCTATGAGAATGTTTTATAGCATTGTGTTATTTTTGCCATCTAGTACAGTGGATTAGCCCCTACTCATGGTGATCCTGTACATAGAGAATGAGACACTGCTTGATATGTCACCATCCTCAGCAAACTCTGTTGTGCTTATGCATGCTGTTAGAACCAGTACATCAAGCTCATTGAGGATCTTTCTGTTTTTCTGTAACCTTCTTCTTTACCAAGGAAAATACCAAGAGAGCTTTGGTGGCCTAGTGGTAAGGAACTGTGTTGCCAACCTGAAGTTTTATGGTTTGAATCCACCAGCTGCTCCATGGTAAAAAAAATGAGCAGTTCCTCCTGGGCCTCATACTGCCTCTGAAAACTTGCTGGAAGGTCAGATATAGGTCGGGTCCAACTTGACAGTACTTAATAAAGAAATCTTTTGTCAAGCATAGTTCTTGGGTTGTTGTTGGGTGTTTTTTTTTTTTAATGCACTATTGGATTCTATTGGCCAGAACGTTGACAAGGATTTTTCTGTTTTGTGTTATATTCATGAGAGATACTTGTCTGTACTTTTCTTTTTTGATAATGTCTTTGCCTGATTTTAGTATTAAGGTTCCTTCTTTTACTGTTTTTTAAAAATGAGTAGACTTGGTGATAGTTCATCTCTGATGAAAGTTTGGTAGAATTCAGCCATGAAGCCATCGTGGCCAGCACATACATACATACACACATACATTCATTCATTCATTTATTTATTTATTTATTTATTTATTCTTTTTTTTTTCTTTGGCTGCGGATGCCCTTCAGGACTGCCTTCCTGGCCTTTAATGCCTTTGCTTTGGCTTCAGTTTTGGGAGGGGCAGGGGCTTACTTCTTCGCTTTCGGCGCCATATTTGTAGAAAGGGAGTCTTTTTTTTTGAAAAATGACCTGTTCAGTTTCTTCTTTGGTGAAGAGTCTGTTCATGTGTTGTATATCTGTCAGTATCAGTCTGGGTAGGTTGTGAGTTTCTGGGAATTTATGTGTTTCCTCTAGGTTTTTGCATTTATCAGAGTATATTTTTGTTTTTGTTAGGTGTTGCCAAGTCAGCTAGGACTCATAGCAACTCTATGAATTAGAGCTCTCAACCCTGCCCTATTATGAGACAGTCTCATCATCTCTGACACATTTGCCCCCATTGCCACAGTCACTGAGTCAGTCTATGTCATCCAGGATCTTCCTATCCTGCACTGACCTTCAGTGCATGCCGTTCTTTTCCAAGGACTGGTCCCCCTTGGCAGCGTTCCTTAAAGTATGTGAGACGGAGTTTCATCCTTGCCTCCAAGGAGCAACCTGGTTTCACCCTCTCCAGAAGAGATTGGTTTATTCTCTGCAGTCCATGGTATGAGTAATAATACTCTTGTCCAGCACCACAACTCAGTCATTGATTCTTCTGTGATCCATAGTCATTTTCTAGCTTTCATAGCTATTCGTAATATTCTGTTACTATTGACTTAATATCAGCTGGTTCTGTTGTGCTGTCGCCTCATTAATTTTTTGATAGAGTTATCTGTGTCTTCACTGTATTCTCTTTTGTTAAGTGTGCCTATTTAATTGGTTTATAACCAGTGATTTGCCTATTTTATGAATCTTATCAAAGAACCCACTCTGCTCTTGTTGATGATTTCATTTCTTTTTCTGTTTTCTGTGTTACTGAAATCATCACTTGTCCTTATAGATTTTTTTTTCTTCTAGACTCTGTGGGGTTAGAGCATTGTTCCTTTTCTCTTTATAGAGGTGTTGAGTTAGGTTATTAATTTTGCTTCTTCATTTTTTAAGTGTTTTCCTGTTCCTGTGACCTGCCACCTGAAGACTGTCTTAGCTGTATCCCAGAGGTCTTGATAGGTTATATTTTCAGTTTTAGTTGTTTTGAGGTAATTTTAAATTTTATTATTTTAGAAATTTATTGTATCAGCAGTCAAGAAATCGAAAGACAGATTTCCCTGGGATAAGTTTTCGTCAGCAACGTCTCAAAAGTGCTGACGAGCAACGGTATCATTCTGGAGACTGAGGGACATTTGATTCAGGCCATGATCTTCACGATTACTTGCTATGCATCAGAGACTAAGGGTGTCTATGGATGAAAGAAGAATAATGCCTTTGAGTTGTGGTGTAGGAGAAGAGTATTGAACATACCATGGTCTGCCAAGAGAACAAACAGGCCTGTCCTTGAGAGGGTGAAACCACATTGCTCTTTGGAGTCAAGAATTTTGAAGCTCCCTCTCATATATTTTGGGCGTGTTGCCAGGAGGGGCCAGTCCCTGGAGAATGGCATTGTACTTGAAAGGGTGGAGGAAGACTCTGGATGAGATGAATTGACACAGTAATTAGGATAACGGGGTAGGTAGTTGGGAGACAGTGAGACTGGTTGAGGATAGAGCAGAGTTCAGAGCTGTTGTACAGAGGGTTACTGTGAATCACAGATGACTTGATGGCACATAACAGTAACAACATATGATATGCAAACAAAATTTGCGTACATGGTATTTCATTCATATACATTGTGTTTCAAATATTCATTCGCGTTGTGTTTCATAGAAACATTAACATACGTAGTTGTTGTTGGTTTTGTTGTTGTTAGGTACCATCAAGTCCTAGACGACTCACAGTGACCCTATGAACGAAAGACCTGAACACTTACTTGTATGACTTTCATCCTTTCTCCAGGTTCATAGGGTTTCCAGAGGCAAGCTGTTTTGGAAGTAGATGCCACTCCTGCTTCCAAGCTTGTTTTAATCAGGGAGCTCCACCAAACACTGTCCACCATGGGTAACCATTATCGCATTTGACACATCAGTGTCACAGTATTTTTAGTATCACAGCAACCTTGAGTTATCTGAATAGCAAATGGACAGAAATTAATCTAGGCTCACTATTACCCTGTCTTTTCAGGTCCCCACTGGATCTTTGCTAATTCCGTCACTCTCTCCCTCTACCCACCAAACTCTGTGAGATTATTCTTGCCAGTCCAGCTTTTCTGTGCATGTCATTTGCTTGGTGTATCTTTTTCCAACCTTTCCCTCGTTTCTTAGATTTGTCTCTTGTAGTAACGTACTGATGGTCTTGTGTGTGTTTTTTTTTTTTTTTTTTAATCTGCTACTCTTTTTTTCTCATTTGGTGCATTTAAGCAATTCACAATAAACATGATTATTGACAGATTATTGATAGACCAGGCTTTATTGTTGCCATTTCGCTGTGTTTCATTTTCTGTTGTTTCTGGTAACTATTCTATCCTCTTTACTTTATTATCTGTCTGAAGGACTTCCCTTAATATTTCTTATATAGTTCATTTTGTTTTCAGATTCTTAAATTCTACTTTTCTATTGTTGTTGTTATGTGCCGTCGAGTCGTTTGCGACTCATAGCGACCCTATGTACAATAGCCCTAAACCGTGCTCTATCCTGTGCCAATCTCATTGCCTCTGACACACCCATCCCGAGTACCCCAGTCACTGAATCAATCCACCTCATAAAGGGTCTTCCCCTCCTGCGCTGTCCCTCTGCTCTACCCAGCATGATGTCCCTCTCTAAAGACTTGTCTCTCCTTACAGCATGTCCAAAGTATGTCAGACGAAGCCCCAGAATCCTTGCCTCCAAGGAGCAGCCTGGTTTAATCTTCTCTACGATGAATCTTTTTGTTTTCTTGGCAGTCCATGGTACATTCAATAGAACTTTTCTGTAAATGACCTAATTTCTCTTTCATATTTGATTGATAGCTTGGTTGGGTACAGGATCCTTGGCTGACCGTTGTTTTATTTTCAACCTTCTGTATATGCCATTCATTGTCTTCTTGCTTGCATGGTTTCTGCTTAGAAATCAGAACTCAGTCTAATGGTGGTTGGTGGTGTGTTCAGAGACCAGGTCCCCAGCTGATGCAGTTTCTTCCTAGGGGAATGGTTGGCAGCTCCCTCCTAGCTCCTCAAGGCACCCTTTCTAGTCTCATTCAGCCCAACAGGAGTCTTTCATCTGAATGTGGCCTGCTCTTCTAAAGTCTGTTCTTGTCTTTGATGGTTGACAGTGAATTAAAGACCAGGCTCTTCAACTGATGCAGTTTCTTCCCAGGGGAGGCATAGGCAACTCCCTTTGAGGTCCTCAGTGAGCTTTCTGGCCCAATTATTTTTGCACGGATGTCTCTTATTTTAAAGACAGGATTCCCGTTATCCGTTACAGTTAAGTTTTCTGGAATTACCATTCTTTACAAAATCATCTGCAACTTTTTGTGGTCCACAGAGTCTAATGCCTTCATGTAGTTCATAAAGCAAAGAGAAACATCTCTTTGGTATTCTCTGCTTTGAATTAAAATCCATCCAACTCATATTTCGTTCTAAGATTATCAATTTAAAGGTTAAGGTTTGACTAATCCAAGGCATGGTATTTTCAGTTGCTTCATATACATGTGGAAGTTGAATAATGAATAAGGATAAAAAAAAACCAGAATTGATGCCTTTGCATTGTCGTGGTGGCAGGTATTGAATAGCCTATGGATTAACAAAAGTACAAACAAATCTCTATTGGAGGAAATGTAACCAATGTGTTCATTAGAGGCAAGGATGTTAAAACTCTGCCCCACATCCTTTGGACATGTTATTAGGAGGAGTTAGTTCTTGAAAAAAAGACACTGTGCTGGGAAAAGTTGAGGGTCAGTAAAATGTGATGGATTTATGAGGTCCATATAGTTATTACAATGGATTTTGGACCTAGTAGAGCAGTTGGAATTAGTAGAAAGACATATCTGAATATGATCTCTATAAGAGGTGGTTTTATGACAGGGATCATGTTGATGGGGACATTACCTTCATGTGAAGTCTTAAGTATTGAGTTCAGACTCAACTGTCCTATAATGCCCTCTCACACTCCCCCTTAGAGAAACTAGTGAATTCATACTGATGGAGAACTGAAGGCTTTGAGTTAGCAGTGTGATTCCCTATAGACTGTACCACCAGAGCACCTCATTTACTCATTGTTGTTGTTGTGTGTCATTAGGTTGGAACTGACTCATAGCTAACTCTCCAGCATGTTTTCAGAGGCAGCACATCACACGGGAGGAGATTGTCCAGCTACCCAAGGAGCAAAGACGGGATATGGGGGCATGGGCTTGTGAGTGTCTCTCTGATAGGGTCAGAGGGAGTGGGAATAGCATAACCCCTCACTGCCCTAGAAGAGAAAGCAGATAAGGAGCCTATAGCCCAGCCCCATGGTACCTCTAGAGCCACAGCAGCAGCAAGGGGTTCATTTATTCATCGTAGACTCACACTCTCAGAGTTTTGGTACCCAGAATGACGTTAATTAGGGAATTAAGGTGTCAGTCTGGAGACTAAGATGCGCCTAATACAGGCCATGGTCTTTGCAATCACTTGCTGTGCATTGGAGAGGTGGACAGTGACTAGGGATGATAGAAGGAGATTGATGATAAAGAGTATTTAAACAGGTTCGACCTTGAGAGGGGTAAACCAGGCTGCTCCTTAGAGGCAAGGATTCTGAAATTTCATTTGACATACTTTGGACATGTTGCTAGGAGGGACCAGTCCTTGGAGAGGGACAGTCCAAGAGAGGAAGACTATTGACGAGATGCATTGATTCAGTGACTGAGGTTATGGGAGTAGGTGGTCAGAGACAGTGAGATTGGCAAAGGATAGAGCAGGATTTGGGGCTCTTGTACATAGGGTCACTGTGAGTCATAGGAACATAACAAACAATAACAAGTTTTAGAGTGGGGAGGCAAAGAATATCTAGACTTGGTAAAAGTCCTGGATCAGTTTAGCAATACAAATTCAAGAAGCCTCTGATTTCTTCATTCATCAGCAAGGTTTGCCTCAGAGCACTTATAAATCAGCTTCTACTTCAAGCATCTGACAAGAACAGCAAAAATGCAAGAAGCCTCTAGGTCTCACCTTGCCACAGTTTCTGACAGCAATGCCACAGTTTCTCAGCCATCATCGCCAGGGACTCGCTTTCACCAGGGTCTTGCTCCAATCTCCCTCAAATCTTGTCACTCAGTTCTTGCTTCCACAAATCTTGCTATTCGAGTGGGAAATTCTCTTATCCTCATCCTAGAGCTGTTGATAACTTGCAAGAGTATGTGCCTGCTGTTAATGTAGCTGAAGACCAGGAGGGGCTTAATGTAATGGCTGAAAAAAGCCAACTTTTAGGCTAACATCACACCATCCTTTTCCCACAGAGCCGCTGGTGGATTCTAACTGCATGCTTTTGTATTGCAGCATAACTTCTTATCACTGGAGGTTCCTTATTTGTTCATTGATAAATTTAAAGATGATTCATGAATACCAAGAGCAACAACAATAAATTAAGGTGGCTCTGGTGGCGATTGTACTGCAATATAAAGGTACCCAGCTTGAATCCACTAGTTGTTCCGTGGGAGAAAGATGGGCAGTCTGCTTATGTGCGATTTACTGTCTTTGAAAACTTACTAAAGGATCAGCCATGAGTCTGTTCAGACTTAACCTTACACAACAGTAACCACATTATAAGTGAAGGGAGGTTGGGTGGCATAGTCTGTAGGATACTGTGTTGGTTACCCAAAAGCAACATCTCTGGGACAGTGTGAGTTTACCACTGGCTCCACAGGCCAAAGTTGGGTATTTTCCTCCCATGTAATTACTGCCTCTGAAAACCTGCTGCAAGTTCAGCAATGACAGTGAGTTGAATTACTATAAAATAAGCACGAATTAGGCTAGGTTCTGGAGAGAAAGTTGTTAGCGTTTGCATTCTTGGCCAAAGGGCAATAATATTGTTGTTTTGAGGGTACCTTGGGTTCACTATGACATAGCAAGCCACCATTCTCACAGTTTCTGCCATGCTCCAGCCCATTATTTTGGTCATTGGGTCACTTTGGACAATGAAGTCACTGTTGATCTATCTTCTTGAAAGTCATCCTCTTTCTTGCTTATCATCCTTTCCATGCATGTTGCCTTTTCCCCCAAAGACTGGCTCCTCCTGATTATATGTCCCAAAGTATGTGAGACAGAGTTATACATCTTTGCCTCTAAGCAGTACCCTAGTTGCACCTTGTCCAAGAGAGATTTGTATGGGGTCTTTTTTTGTTTTGGCTTTTGTGTTTGGTGTTTTTTGGTTGTTTTTGGTTTTTTTGGGGGGGTGGGGGGAGGTCAGACAATAGTATATTTATTCAGTACTCTGCTAGCACCACAAGTCATTGTTAACCAATTTTTCTTTCATCTTCCTTATTCATTGTCCAACTTTGAGATGTAATTGGGAAGCAATAGAAAATACCATAACTTAGATGAGGCGCATTTTAGTCTTTAAACTGCTGTCCCAGCTCTTTCATGCTTTGGAGGGGTCTTTGACGGCAAGCACATTTTCTCTGTGAAACATGCTCTTGATTTCTTGACTGCTGCTACCACTGATGTTGATTGTCAGTCCAAGTAAAATCAAGTCATTGACAACTTCACTCTTTTCTTCCATCTATCATGTTACTGCCTATTAAAAACAACAACAAATCCAGAAAACTCAAGCTTTTTAGAAGTAATAAGGCATACTGTTTTCATGGAATTTACAGATCAGTGTGACTAACGTATTGAGTTCAAGATTGAGAATCGTGATATCTTGCCCTGATTCTGAACATTGAGAAGAAAGGGATTCTGAGAACACTTAATTGTGCTTACCTGAGACCTAGACCTACAGGCTGTTGTGTAAACAGAGCAGGGGAACACTACATGGTTTAAAATCAAGAAATATGTGTCAGGCTGTATCCTTTCCCCCATACCTGTTCTTTCTGCTGAGCAGATAATTTGAGAAGCTGGACTTGATAAAGAGGAATGTGACATCAGGATTGTAGTAAGACTCATTGGCAACCTGTGTTTAAGCAGATGGCACAACCTTGCTTGCTGAAACACAAGCTGTGGAATTAGATCTCAATATCAAGAAGACATAAATCCTTCCCACTTGGCCAGTAGGAAAAATGATGATAAATGAAGAAATAATTGAAGTTGTTTTATTTCTCTTGGATTCACAAGCAATACCTTTCATACCAGTAGTGAAGAAATGGAAGACTGGGGAGTGTTGGAAATCACTAGGATAACGGAATGGGGGGGTAGAGGTGAGAAGGAATTAGGAAAGATAAGTGGCATCTGAGAAGACCTAGTAATGGCAGTTATAGGTCAATGTTGATTAATTTTATCAAATAATGTACATGAGTGATCCTTTAAAATAATGTGAATCTAGGAACCTGTGTAACACAGTATACACAAATGGTACACAGTGTGTATGAATTTTTGTATGGAAGCCAGTATGATATAAAAATAAGAAAAGATTTCGCCCTATAAATATATGATGTTGTTTTTTTTGTAAGCATGACTCATAGTGACCCTTTGAACAAGAGGCCTGAATAGTAATGAATAAATTATGGGGTTATTTGAAGATGAGTTAAATTGGGAAAATCTTTTGTAAGGACATCCTCAAAGTGCTGAAGAGTTAATAATATTAGATAAAAACTAAGGTGCTCCTGATTCAAGTTCAGTTACTTGCTGTGCATCTAAAAGTTGGACAATGAATAAAGATGACAGTAAAAGAATCAGTGCCTTTTGAATGTGGTATTGGAGGAGGGGTACGGAATATACTATGGACTTGTAAGAGTACTAACAGGTGTGTCTTAGAGAATGTGAAAGCAGGGTGCTCCTTAGGGGTAAGGAAGGATGAAGCTTCGCCTCACATACTTTGGGTGTATTGTTAAGAGAGGCTAGACCTTGAAGGAGGAGACATCACACTTAGAAAGGAAAGAGAGGAAGAGCCTCAGTAAGGTGGATTAACACAGTGACTTTAACAGTGGGCTCAAAGATAGCAGAGATGATGACAATAGTGCAGGTTGGGGCCATCATTCAGATTGCTTGTTCATCCTCACCTTGACAGTACCTACCACACAGTAACCATGAACGGAATTGGATTCTCTTCGTTTCTAACATGTTCTCAGATGATGCTAATGTTTCTAGACTGGCATTTACAAGATTGACTTAACACTTCTACCTTGCCATCTAACCATGCTACTTCACTGGTGGGAGACAAGTCTGAGGTCTCAATTCATAGAGTTTCGAAAAGATTGAGAACCACAGACAGCATTGACTGTTATTAATGATTATTGCTTGTTCTTATAGATAAAGCTTGTTTGAAAAACTAAAGTAAAATTACTTTTGTCGTAATCAGTTATTTTGTTCTTTTTAAAATGGTGATTTGAGTGAACATTTACAGAATAAATTGATTTCTCATTGAACATTATTACACAGTTATGACATTGATTATAATCCCTGTAATGTAGCAACATGCTTCACTTCTCCTTGTGTCTTCTATTCCCTTGGTTCTTCTTTTCTATTCCTCCTACCTTCAGAGTTTTATCTCATGGCAGGCACTGTTTTGTGGTTTTGGTTTTTCTTTTTATATGAAATGGTTGGTTCTCCTAAGAAACCTATCCACTGTTTTGCCAAAATTGAGAACCATGGATGGTTTAGTTCCAGATGTGAAGGGTGTCTAAGAGCCAGAGTGTTGGGGGGTTGGAATTTCATCAGTCTTTGTCACATGTGTAAACTCGGTCCTTTTTTACAATTTTTGAGTTTATTCTACTTTTCTTCCCACTCAGTCCAAGACCTACTATTGTGATCCCTTTTAGAGTGGTAAGCAGGAAGGGTGAGGTAAACCACCTAGTTCTTGTTTCAGGGGTGTGGAAGCTGGGTTTCACTGCGTCCTGTGAATTTGATTTTTACCTGTAATTAAAGAATTGTTTAAGAAGAGAAAAAGAATCTTTGATGTCTACATTTTGCTTCTCTTTGTGCCAGGCACTCTTTAAAAGTAGTTCATTTAAGTATTTTTAAACTTTGATCAGGAAGTATTCAGGAAATCACTGATCTGGAATATTTGTTTATGAGAAATTTGTTGTATCGACAATATCTGTCATTGTCTATAACTGTAGTCTAGAATTATCTCTGCATAGTTTGATTCTTCTGTAATTAGTGAACTCTGTAACAGCAAAGTGGGATCAGATGTGTAAATAGATATCATTGTTAAAAGCCTATCTTAACATTTAAATTTTTCTTGTATTCTTTTAGAGACCAAGAAACGGCAGTGTAAAGTTCTCTTTGAGTACATTCCACAAAATGAAGATGAACTGGAGCTGAAAGTAGGAGATATTATTGATATTAATGAAGAGGTAAGGAAAGCAAAATATGTTAGAGATTAAATTGGAATTTTTGACACTCTGGGTTTTAGAAAAATTTCTTAAAATACTGATTTTCCTTCCTCTGAAGAAATTTTGCCAGTTTCATCGCCTTTTATAGAAATTTTAAGGTAATAAATTTTAAAGTGGATATTTAACAATTTCATTGTATGTGGATTGATAAGTAACTGGGGCAGTAGGGACAGGTCTGTTGAAGACTGGCTGAGGACAGGGAAGGCTTCAGAGCTGCTGTACGTAAGGTTGCTATGCGTCACAGGCAACACATAACACCAGCAACAGCATTTGTAGAAATAAAGTGTTTTATATGTTTTCTGTATTATTAGTGCTGCATTTGAGGCTCTTACCTTTAGAAAGTAATATCCTCCCCCCAAAGTCTAATGCAATGAAAGTAACTAAATTCACAAATAAGCCTTTTATTTGATTCAGTATAGGCACAAAGCAAGGATATAGAAGAAATTTCACTTTGTGCATAGTAAATGCAAAATAAAAATCTTAACAGAAAGCTTTGTTTTGTATGAATTATAACTAAAAATGAACTAAAACTTTTTCATATCTTAATATCATAGAGTAAGACTTAAAAATAACTTTTCACATCTCTCTTTTTACCATTGAAGGAGTGTTGAGGTTTTTAATCTGATAATGATCCTAATTTCAAATTACATACGCTGATATCAGATATTGGTACAGTAATTGACTTTTGTGTCCTAATTCTATGTAGCATAATTTGTGTTTAGGTCAAATACAAAAAGTAGATCTGTTTTATTTTCATAGGCAGGAAAATGATATTTTTACTGAATCCATATTTATTGGTACAGTAATAGATGCTACTTATTTAGAATAATTTAATAATAACATACTGTAATCTATGTTAAGTATTTCACATTAAGGTAAAAAAATTTATTCCTATATTACATATGAAGAGCTTGAGTCATATAGGATAAGTAATCGAATGTTCCATTTATTATTATTGCTTAACAAACTTCCCCAAACTTGGTGACACAGAGCAGCTTTCATTATGCTTATCGATTATGTGGGTTAAAAAATCAGAGTGAGTACAGTTAAGATAGCTCATGATGTCTAAAGACTGCCACTGGAAGACTCAATGCATGTAGGTGGCAGGAATCATGAAACAGTTCTTCACTCACTTGGCCATGCCTACTGGCTGGATTGTTGAATCAAGAGCCAGTGATTTAATTTATCTATGGGATGGAAGTCTCCAGAGTCTCAGGACAGTGTAATTTATTTCATAGTCGTTTACTGTGCAAAGTGTAAGAATTTCAGAAATGTGTTTATAGTTGTGTGTTGCCTTTTACTTTAAGTCTTGGAAGTGACAATGTTATTTTCAATGCCTTTTTTTTTTGCTATAAATGCATCTTAAACCACTTAGATTAAAGAAGAAAAGAACAACGATTACTGCTTCTTGGTAAAAGAAGTGTTAAGGTCACATTGTAGATGATCATGTGGGATGTAATACCTTGTTGCATCCGTTTCTGTCCCCAAATTCTTATGTCTAGTGTGCAAGGGAGGCAAGATTTGAATTCAGGCTGCCTGGTATTGGAGTCTGTTTAATATATTAAACAAAAAAAAGAGCTTTCTTGGGGGTTAGAAATGATACCTACCCAATATAATATAACAGTGCTTACAGCTAATGAAGAAAAGTTCCATAGTCAGTAATTTGATCTTTGAAAAGTAGATTTTACCCATATTAGTATTTTTAGCTGATTATACATGTGAAACAGGTATTAAATAATTGATTTAACAGTCCTGTGGAAATTAAGTGACTTTATTGTTGTTGTTGTGTGTTGCTGATTTGGAACAGATCTGTAGCTGACCCTCCATCGGTTTTTCAGAGGCAGTAGATTACATAGGAGGAGAGCCATCTTCTGTGAAGCAGCTCTTACTCCTACTGAGTTTAGTTTATGAAGATTATTTCAGGTTAAGAAACACTTGATTTTTTAAAAAAATTAGAAATTATTCGTTTAAGTAAGAGGCTTAATAATATTATATGAAAACAAAGAACTTGACCCTTTGTATCATTAAGGTCTGCATTGTTGAATTCAACCAGCTAATGATCCAAAACACTGAAGTAGGGGAGGGGATGAAATTGTGTGGTCAGAGAAATCCCTTAAGGGCTAAGAAGAAATATACAGTGCTGTTTACATAACATATAAGTTACATTTAAAATGTGATCTAGAGGTAGAGTGTGTAGGAAGATGAATGCAAATTATAGTAAATATAATGAAGAGTGTTTTAGGACGCTCTGGTCACATAGTCTGTAGGGAGTTGTGCTGCTAATAGAAGGGCTTCTGACAATTCAAATCCATTAGAGACTCCAAAAGAGAAAGAAATACCTGTGTAATTTACAGCTCCAGAATCCTGCTTGAGGATCAGCTAAGAATTTTTTCTGATTACAGCTGTGAGTTTGAGGTTTTTTTAAAATGCTGGTTCTATAGTTAACTTCTCCATTTAGTTATCTATGGCAGGATTCTATAATTAACCTCTCCATTTAGTTATCTATGGTGGGATTCTGGAGCCAGTACCCTGTGGATACTGATGAACAGTTACATTTTTATATGCATCAAGTTTTATTAACAAAGCCAAGTTTCCACACACCTTAAATACTGTTGGTTACAATTATAAATTCAAACACACATAATCGTGTTTAAGCAAGTGAAATTCCAGAAAGCAGTAGAACTGCATTGAGTTACCATGGAGTTGGAACTGATCCATAGTGGACCCTCCAATAGGTTTTTAGAGGCTATAAATCCTACCAGAGGAGATTGCTTATCTTTCTCCCATGAAATTCTAGAAAAGAATTATTTTACTCTTATTTTTAAAGGAAAGAGTAAAGGAAATGGAAAGATATGATGGGGACCTTAAAAAAATGGAGTTATGATGGCTGAAGTTCATTGGTGATTAATTTTATAAAACACAATATATAAGAATTATTGTATGAAACAGGGTGAATGAAGGAAAATGTGAAACACAGTGTACATAAATTTTGTATGCCAGCCAATATAAAATAAAAATTTAAAAAAGGAACCCATGGTATATGCTACTTTTGTGGAAATTATTTACTTCATAGATGGCAGTTGATTATAAAGTATCATAGTAAAGGTTACAAAGTACTATCGATACATGATTAAGTCCATAGTAAAGATTAATTAGACCCATTTAAATTTAGCTTAAATGACATTTTCGCTCAATTGTGTTTGCTAAGGAGCGCTCATGTTATGGTGGCTTACATGTTGAGCTGCTAACTAGAAGGTTGATTGTTTAAAGCTGCTGTTCAGGAGGACAGTGAAACATAATAGAGTGCCATTCCATGGTAGGAATCAACTCAGTGGCAGTGGGCTTTCTGGGTTACAGTTTATGTCACTAACTTTTTTTGCTCATTCTTTTACATAGCCTATTTTCTAATAGGGATGGTTTTTACTTTTAATAAACAGCATTTATTATTGAGTTATGAACTCTTTCAGGTAGAAGAAGGCTGGTGGAGTGGAACCTTGAACAATAAGTCTGGACTTTTTCCCTCAAATTTTGTGAAAGAATTAGAAGGAATAGATGATGGTGAGACCCATGAAGCCCATGAGGATGCAGGTAGACTCTTTGAACAGTTTTAATAGATTTTAATTTATTTCATATATGACCTTGTTTTCATTATGTATTTTTTAATATTTTAAAATCCTGTTCTTGTTAACTAATCAAAACCCAAACACATTACTGTTGAATTGATTCCAACTCATTCTGATTCCATCTAGCATACTGGGAAACTGCTCCAGAGAGTATTATGACATATGGATAGGGTTTTATTCTTTTGTACTGCTAGTTTAATGGGATCTTGCCAAATATTTAGATTAGAAGTTGAATACAAATCCACTTCAGAAACTAACACATAAGCTGTTTTGAGCTGTCAATTGTAATTTACCTATTTTTTAAAAAGTTCTTATATAATAGGGACATACACAATCACTCTACCAGAAAAAAAAATCTTGGTTTGCACTGAAACATTTCAAGAAGTCCCATATGAACAAGAGCCAGTAGTAACAAAGGAAGAAGTTCAAGCTGCAGTGAGAACATTGGCAAAAAATAAGGCCCCAGGGAGTAGATGAGATACCAGTTGACATGTTTCAGCAATAGATGTAGCCCTGGATGCACTCAACTGTTTATGCTAGGGAATTGGGAGGATAGCTGCCTGGTCGGGAGACTGGAAGAGCTCTATAAAGTGAAAATTATCAAACAATAGCATTAATATCACAAACAAGCAAAAATTGCTAAAAATGATCAGAAAAATACATTAACAGGAACTGTTAAAGGTTCAGGCGA
The DNA here is from genome assembly GCF_000299155.1 of Elephantulus edwardii. Lineage (NCBI taxonomy): Eukaryota > Metazoa > Chordata > Mammalia > Macroscelidea > Macroscelididae > Elephantulus > Elephantulus edwardii. Next base: position 7,534,172 of record NW_006399767.1, on the reverse strand, counting down.
AATTTAGAAGAGGCCATGGCACCAGGGATATCAGTGCTCATGTCACATGGATCCTGGCTGAAAGCAGAGAATACCAGAAGAATGTTTCATTGACAGTGCAGAGGCATTTGACTGTGCAGATGACAGTAAATTGGCTAACATTGAGAAGAATGGGAATCCTAGAGCACTTAATTTTGTTCCTGTGAAATCTGTACCTAAATCAAGAATCTTTTGTCCAAATGGAACAAACAAACACTGCTTGGTTTAAAACCAGGGAAGGGTGTGTGTCAGGATTATATTCTTTATACCTGTTAAATCTGTGTGTAGAGAAAATAATTCATAAAACTGGATTCTACGAAGAATTGAAGGAAGACTTATCAACAACCTGCATTATTGCAGGTGACATAATCTTGTGTGCTTAAAGTGAAGAGGATTTATAATGTAGCCGGAAATCAAGAACTACAGCCTGCAATATGAATTACATCTCAACATCATGAAAGCAGAGTCCTTACCACTAGGCCAGTAGGCATCATCATGATAGTTGGAGAAAGAACTGAAACTTGTGAATGATTTCATTTTACTTGAATCCAGTCAGCGCTCTGGTACCAGGAGATCAGGAGGCTTACTGCTTTGGGCAAGACTGTTGTCATGGACCTCTCCAAAGTATTGAAGAACAATGATGTCAGTTTGAAGACTTAAGGTTTGCCTAATTCAGGCAATGTAAGTTTCAGTCACTTCCTAATACATTTGAGAGCTGGACACTGAATAAGGATAACAGAAAGGAATTGATACCTTTGGGTGGTGGTGTTGGACAATAACATGATCCCATGGACTGATAAAAGAAGGAACAAATGTATCTTAGAAAAAGTGCAGCCTTGCTGTCTTGGATGAGGCTCCTTGGAAGCAAGGATATCTAGGTAAATTTAAAAAAAATAAAATTTTTTCTTAAGTATCCTTTATCCCTAAGAAATTCTTTCATACTGTGATTAGAAATTATTTGCTATATTTAATTTTATTTTCTCCATTAACATATGTACCTTTTAATCTGCTAAATTTACAGATTACCTGTTTACTAAAAAATTTTCTTAACTACTTTTTGCTTTCTACTTTAACAATAAAAATTTTTCTCTGTGCAGCTAAGACGTGTCATTTTTTTGGTGACTGCTGTCCTTTAGAAAATTACACACAAATTTATCTTAACTTGCTTATTATTCAGATGTATGAGAAAAATTTTCCTTGAAGCCAGATTTAGATTTTGTTTCTAAGAATCATGAGATCTAAGAAAGAGAGATTGAATTTGTAAGTGGTAATGAATTCTTTTTCTTGTTTGAAAAGTTTACATACTGAAGATTTTTTCAGGACTTTGTACTACTGTTGGACAGTTTTACTAGTGTGCTGATATCTCATGATTATCCTTGTCTTAGTGATTTTTGCTTAACTCTATATTCTTTGGTTTGCAAAATACAAATAATATTTATTACAAAGTTTTAGGAAGGATAAGGCTTGTAACATAGTAGATTGGTTTGTTTTACTTATTCTGTTCACTTCCTTTTATAAATATTTTCCATGTTTTTTATAAATATAAATACTTTAGAATTATGTAATAGGTCATTATAAAGCTATTGTGCATAGCATCTGATGGTGTCTGTGTACTCAGTGGTAATGGATAAACTTTAGAGAAGAAAAACATCTCAATTTGTAGTTTTAAATATAATAGGTGATGTGGTATTAAACATTATTGATATGATACCTAGAGGTTATTATATGGTAATCCCTAAAGTTTATGTGACATATTTTTAGTTACCATTTTAGATTTTCTCCAGAAAGTTGCCTAAAACATTTGTCCTCATCTGTAATGATGGTTTGTTTGTACATGAATGATTTATGCAGGGGTTTTTATGCTTTGGTAGTTTTCTAACAACTTGAACCCAGAGAAAAGTCAAATAAATAAACTATAGAAGATAGCCTGAAATAACTTTAGACACATCTGAATATTGGTCATGAAAGTCTGGCTGTAATATTCTCATTTATTTATTAGGAAAGAAACCAAGACTTTGAAGTTATGACATATATTTTCTACATGGGTAGTCATATACCAAAACTAGTACTTCTAAGAATTTGGCTTATTTGCTTTCTTCCTGTATACTTTCCTTACTATTTCATACCATGCCGGTCCCTCCTTTTAAAACAGTGTTGTTTTATAAACTTTTTTTTTAACTTAGAGAAAATGACAAAAATAGTACAGGATTCTTCTGTATTTATATATACAATCATGGATGCTTCCTGTCCATGGTACATTTATAAAATAGTATATAATATGGAATTTGTGTAAACAAACTATTACAGTCTGGTAATGCTTTTTTTTAACCATCTCAAACAAGCTTTGTTCATTTGCAGTGATTGTCAGAGTATTGAAAAGGGTTTGTTTTTGTACTTGACCCTCAATCTAAATCTTTAGTAATTTCTCTACTGCTAATAGAGGTCCCTTTTGCAGTTTTGTTGTTTTAATGATTTCAGTGGTACAAATTCTTCCGATAGCTTGGAGAATTTTTTCTTTGTTTTTGAAGATTGTGGTGTGGTGGGGGAATACATTATGCCTAAATCATGAGCAGTAATGCTCACTGATTTTTCATCTTGCTATTGTTTAATAATCTTTTGTTTCACTTAAAAATTGATACTTCTCCTTCGCATCTTGTTACCTCTGTCACTAACACTGGTTTTTCTGTGTTGGGGAGCCATGATGGAGTTCAAGATAGTATTTTCAAAAGGAAGTTAAACAGAGAGATTATGTTCTACTGGAGACATGTGTTACATGAGCTTGGATCCCACTGCCAATAAGTTAGACATTATTATGTAATAACCTTTTTAGATAGAGAGTACAGTAAAGGATAAACATGACATCTAACATAAACATTTATTATAACACATGTGTTATAGATTGTGTATGTACTGTATGATCATGTGTCACACAGCATGATCATTGTATATACAAGAGACATGAGATACACATTCCATTTTCCAGTTGACATTTCTGGCTTTTGTTATAACTTTACAGACCCACAAATGTATGTGTGATCAGAAGTTCCCCTGTGGGATGTTATGCTGTGCCGCTCTTAATTATACTCTTTCCTCAGATTTACTGCTTGCTTGTCATTATTTCACCATTCAATAATTTCTTATTTATTCATTTAAAACAAACCAAATCTTACTTGTTACTATCAAGTTTGTTCTGACTTAAGGCAACCTTCTGTGTGCTCCATAGGCGTTTCAGTGGTTGTGACCTGAAGCAAATTGCTAGCTTGTCCTTCTGAAGTACCCCGGGGTGGGCTGGTGCCACCAACTTTTATGGTACTCCTGTGCTTTCTGATTTTTTTAGCCCTTAAACAGCTAATCTTTTAACTAAATGTAGTAATTATTAAAGTTTTCCCCTCTAATACCACAGTATACATTTCCCCCCCAATAATTTTCTTTTTTAAGCACATCAGTGAGAGAGATGAATGAAATAACATTTGTTTTATTATGTTTTCTAAAAATAATTCATTTTCTTTAATAAAACTCACTTCCTTTGAGTTGATTCCAACTCTCCAAGCCTTTGTGTGACAAGGCATAGGATTTCCAAGGCTGCCACACTTCCTAGAGTGGGTGGTGAATAGTTAACAGCCAAGTGCTTAACCACCATGCTGCTTTTATTTTCCTTACAAACGAAAAACAAAAATGCGTAAAACTTTCACACTGCCTGAGGTCAGTCAGTTCCATCCCATAGCCACCCTGCACCAGGTTTCTTAAGCTGAAAATTGAAACGGGAACAGACAACCCATCTTTTTTCCAAGAGGAGCAGCTAATATATTGGAACCCCTGGAAATATGCAACCTTTTGTTGGCATCACAGCGCCCTCTAACCAGGTCTACCAGAACTACATGGTATTACTGATTTTTAATATAATTCAACTCATGGCTGTGAAGTTAGAACTGACTTAGAGCTGACCCTTCAGTGGATTTTCAGAAGCTGTAAATCACACAAGGAGATTGCCCATCTTTCTCCGTGGAGAAGTTGGTGAATTTGAACCTTGAGTTGGCAGTGTAGATCGCCAGGGCTCCTCTTTTGGATGGCTGCATTTTCTCTAGGTTTGTGAATTTGTTGGAGTATTGTTCTTCATAGTAATTTCTTATTATCCTTTTATTTTGGTTGATTGCATTGTAATCATGCTCTTCTCATTTCTTATTCAAGATGCTACTTATTAGTTACTTCTCCTTTTATTATCTTCTTTTAGTGTTTGTTAGATTTGCCAGTAGTTTGTTGATTTTATGAATCTTTTCAAAGAACCAACTACTACTGTTGATTCCTGTTGACTCTTCTGTTTCATTTTTTTTGTCTCTGATTTTTATCATTTCCTTTCATCTGATGACTAGAAGATTTGTTTGCTTTTCCTTTTTTAATTGTTGAATCTGGTATTTACACAGTTATTATTTGATACCTTTCTTTAAGGATAATTGGTGTAATTCTGAAGTCAGAATTTAAGGCAACGAAAAAATATCAGGGAACAAAAACAAATAAGGAGTAAGATGTAGTTTAAATGTAGTGTAATGTTAGTTAGAAAACTGTTCATTGTGGACTTTCTGATACAGTTTATGATTCATAAACATTCTGCTTTTGATATTTACATGTCATATTGAAAGTTGAATGAAAACTTACAGTGCAATAATCTTTATAATGTCATATAAACTAAGCTCTTTTTTTTTACATAAGCATGCAAACACATAACAGCATGTGGTTCACCAGCACAAAAGATCTGATTTACATTTGGTCTTAGTTCATAATATTTATACTTATATTTTGATCATTTCCTTTTACTGTTTTAGCCTTACTTTAATTTAGTAACTTTGATGAATTATATGTGTTAAAAATGTACTTCCTTTTTTGTTTAAGCTCTATAATTACAGTGTGTGCTAAATCTGGAGCTTTGTGATTATGGTTTTGGAAGCTAGTGGTTACTGCATACTATAATTCTGTCTTTTTAAAAGACACTGAATTTTTAGGCAGAAAGGCTGTGCATATTACTGTGTATGTCAAGGAGTTTTACTGATGGTATATAGTTCTTTAGGTTTTGAATTCAAGAGAGAGTTTTCTCTTATTCATGATGCCTTAAAGAATTGCTCATTCTTTCTTAACAATGTTTAATACCTTCTATCCATTACTTATATTTTCAGTCTTTCAGCCAGTGAAGTAATATACTTTCCTCGCTGTGGTTAAATGCTTTTGAATTAGTATTTGCCTCATCAGTGCTTGTAACACAGCTAACAGGGTTCAACTGCCCCATAGGGTTTTCTAGGATATAATCTTTTCAGGAGCAGATTGTCAGGTCTGTCTGTCATAAAGTAGCCAGCTGGTTTTGAACCATTGACCTCCTTTTTTTTTTTTTTTAGCTGAGCACTTAACAGTTGCAAAACCAGGTCTCTATGCTCCTTATAGCTGTTAAGAACATTATAATAGACTGTATATTTTACACAGGGCTCTGCTGGCCTACTAGCAAGAAACTGCACTGTAATCCTAAAGGCACACTGCTCCATGGGAGAAGGATGAGCAGTCTCCTCCCATGTAATTAACTGCCTCTGAAAACGCACCAGAGAGTCAGCTGTTGGTTGGTTCTGACTCTATTTTTTTTCCCTTACAAATGATAATGCTATACCTATTGTATTTGATTGTTAACACATAGTTTGTCTTTTAAAGTGAATAGTTTTTCAGAAATCAATAAATGGAAGTAAATCTGGTGATCTTTGTTTAACTAGTTAAATCTTAACTAAACCTTAACTATCACTACTAAGAAGAGACTTCTAATTCTAGACAATGGGTGGACTATATTACTTAACCTTTACAGATAAATTTCTTATGCTTTTAGCTTTTATGAGATACAGTGTAGAAAAAATTGTAAGAGTGCTACTATTTTTCAGTAAGAATATGGTGAATTTATAATCTTTTTTGTTACTCTGATTTTTTTTTTTAATATAAAATTTCAAGACAAACCCACAGTGTCCCTTTTCAGCAGGAAGTAGCTAAGAGAACACGCCATCCCCTTTTCCTTATGAATCAGGGTGAAGTCTCTCTCAGGGAGGAGTGATAGGGAATGGCAAGGGACACACTGACAAAGGAGATTAATCAGAACTGGCTTAGACAAGCACTGTGGCAATTGGACAGTTAAAACAGACATTGGGGGGGAAGAAGAACGAACTGGGGAGGTAGGTGGAGAAAACAGTGCAACAATGAATGAATGAAAACCCAAAATCTCTGTAAATGTTCATTAAAACTAATAAAATTTAATAATAAAAAAGACAAACCTTCAATCTCGGGAAAAGCTGAGCATATGTTAGTTTGTGTGGCAACTCTGATTTCTTTTTAAATATGTTTACCTAGTGTGAGATTCCTGGATCAAATGATACTTCTATTCTCAGTTTTCTAAAGAAAGTGTCAAACTATATGTATAGTGATTGCACCATTTTATAATTCCACCAGCAGTGTGAGAATTCCAGTCTCTCCCTATGCTGTCTCGATGAATTTTGGTATTGTTAGGGTCAGACAATAACTCAGTGTTGCTTTGCTTTGCATCTCTCTAGTAGCTCATGGGAGCTCTGTTGGCCTAGTGGGTAAGGAGTTGAACTGCTAACCCAAAGACAAGTGGTTCAAATCCATGGGAGAAAAGTGCACAGTCTGAAAACCTGCTGGACGGTCAGCTATGAGTCAGTTCTGACTCAGAGGCAATGAATATGAGTTCATAGGGAGTTGCAGTGCTGCTCTGGTGATTCAGATTCACTAGTGGCTCTGTAGGAGAAAAATAAATAATTCCTCTCACCCGCTTTATAGCTCCGGAAACCCACTCGTGATTCAGCTGTGAGTTTATTGTGATTTGATGGTAATAAATTTGAGTTTTTAAGGATAACTAATGATTTTAAGTGTGAAGTCCACCCATTGCCCAGAATTAGAAGTCTTTATGTGTTTGTAGGTCATCTGTATATCTTCCTTGGCAAAGTATATTTCTATGTCCTCTACCCATTTTGTAAGTGGGAGGTTTGTCTTTTTTCTTGTTGAGGTGTTAGAATTTTCTATACTTTTTAGAAATAATTAGTATTTTGCCAAATGTTTCATTGCCAGATTTCTATGTCCCCTTTTTTCCCCTCCCCAGGTATATTGATTCCCTATCATTCTTTTAAATTCCATACCAAGAAGTTTCATTAGTTTTGCTTGCGCTGAAAGAATTTCAGCTTGTGAGCTTGGTCACTTTTTTGGTCCCATCTTGTCTTCTGTTGTTTTTGGTTTTTGACACGTTTAAAGTTATCTACTGACTCTGAGAGATTGCCGTGTTTTTGTCTTTATATTGTTTTGCTATATCTGATTGATCCGTGCTAGTATATTGCGCCACTTGCTAATTTGGTGCTTTTAAATGTTTCACCCCCTGTTGTCTAATAGTGTGTTAGAGGATGGCAGTATGTGCATGTTTCTGTTTGTGTAGAGCAGTTGAGGGCAGGCTGGGCTGCTTTGATCATAGAATTGATTAGTTAGGTGGAGCAAGCACCACCATTCTTTAGTCTTGTTCAGTGGATGAAGCTGCAGGAAGTGCATGTGTTATTAGATACTGTTACTGTCCTCAGATAGGAGAAAGAAGAGAGAAAATGTTCTATCTATGTCTTTTGGTTTTAAACTTGGAGTTCAAGAATTATCATCTGTATTTGTTATTTTTGTTTCTAGTGTCTTCATTGAGTAGGATCTGGATTGTCATCTGTCTAGTCTACCATCATACCTTTTCATTTTTTCATTTTAATAGTGAGCTTGGATATTTCCATTAAATTCTTTCCATGCTCATCTGATTTCTGCCTTGTATTTTTTTTCCTCTCTAGTGCTCAGTACAGCTTGCATGTATTTTCCTATTTGTCTTCTGAGAGTAATTTTTATTTTACAACTCTAAATTGTTTTGAGGGTCCTGGGCGACATAGTGGTTAACCAAAATATTGGTGATTCAACCCACCAGCTGCTGGACAGAGAATGACATAGTAGTCTGTTTTCATAACCATTTACAACCGTAGAAGCACTAGGAAGTAGTTCTGTTGCATCCTGTAGAGTTTTGGTGAGTCACAATTGACTCAGTGGCAGTGGGTATTATTTTAGTTGTTTTATTGGTAAGTGCCATCGAATCGAGCATGACTCATAGGGACCCTATGAACAGCCAACATGAATTAAGCACTATCATGTGCCATCCTCACAATCTCTGATGCATTCAAGCCCATTACGACAGTTACTGAGTCAATCCACCTAACTGAGGGTCTTCCTCTCCTTTACCGCTCCTTCACCTATACCTTCCCAAACAATTTAAAAAGAGAGGAGGGAAAGTAGTGGAACAAAAGTAAGGAAATCTTAATTTTTAGACTTAATGGAAAGAAGGCTAACTCTTAGGACTGGCAAATAGCAACTCTTTTGTTTCTGCCCTCCAGCCAGTTTCAGAGGCTGTAATTGGTAGGAGAGAACATTGTCCGTCTTTCTCCGACGGACCAACTGGTGGATTCAAACCTACTGCCATTGGGTTGGCAACTCCTTACCCTGTGAGATCACCAGAGCTCCTTGGCAGTGTTATAAGTAAAATCTAGATACGGTATTTCTGTAAGCACAGCAATTCAAGAAAAGCTAATGAATATAACATGCAGCAATAAAACCATTAGAAAGGCTGTCTTCAAAAGTTACTATTGTTAAAAAAATGTTACCATTTGTGCCTTGTTCAACCTTCTACCTTTCTTAACTTCCTCCTCTTGTTCTGATCTCCTATTTTAATGCTCATAAATCTTTGTGTTTCTGTGTGATCTTACTTGAACCATTCTCAAGAGTGAATCTTTTAAACTCTTTAGAAATAATAGGAAATTAGTTAGGCACTTATTTTAAACACTTTATGGGTGTGGATTAATCCTATAGCAATTTAAAGGTGAAGAACCTGGGCCCATAGAGTATAGGATGTAAGATCTGCATTAAGAAGGTTTGGTTTTAAGTCCATATCTTGATCGCACCTCTATGCTGCCTTCTAGCCAGTCATTTATTAGCCTGAGTAGCTTAACAGAAAGGCCATTTTGCTCGTAAATGTAATAGAGATCACGTCCAAGGAAACCCTATGAAGCAGTTCTGCTTTATAAAACACTGACAACGTTTAGTTTTTGGTGATAGTTACTGTTACATGCCATCAAGTTGACTCTGACTCCTAGTGGTCCTCTCAACAACGACTCTGATCCTTACCCTATCCTGCACCGTGCTCAGCATCTCATGTGCTCACGATCATGAGGATTGTAAGCATTGTTACAGTCACTGTGTCTTGTACAACTTGAGGGTCATTTTCTCTTTTTCCGACGCTTGACCTTTCCCAACATGATCTATTTTTCCAAGGACTGGTCCCTCCTGACAACATGACCAAAATATGTGTGACTAAGTTTCATTATTCTTGTATCTAAGGAGGGCGCTAGTTGCATTTCTTCCAAGACAGAACTCGCTGTTCTTTTGATAGTCTGTGGAATATACTATAGTTAAAAAATGTTGATTCTTCAATAATTGTTATACATTGTCCAATTTTTTTTCTAAAAGTTGATTTGTATCAGGTATACTCTAGTTTTAAAACCAGCAGTTGCTAACATCACCAGGGTTTGTCTTTAAGCTCTTTATTGGACTCTTTATCAGTTTGAGGAACTCCTTGACAGCAAATTTTCCCAATGCATCTTCTAATTTATTGCCTGCCTCCTCCATTAGTGTTGATTTTATATCTAAGTAAAATTAAGTTGTTGACAACATCGGTCTTTTCTCCATCTATTTATATGTTGCCTTTTGATGGGGATTTTTGGTGTCTAATTTGGTGAAATTTGGAAAATTTCAGTAAGCCCAAAATAATTAGCATATCTATTTAATAGTGTGCATTGAAAAGAAACAGCTCATAGAGGCAACTTTTCTGTTAGAACATATTTTAATGAATATAGTAAAGACTCTAGTCACCATATTCAAAAGAAAACATTTTCTTTGTGGCCATAATGAGACACTCAAACTGAAAATTGTACCTTAGACACACCTGTGGTTTATTTATATTGTAGCTTGTTTCATTTTAAAGTCTTAGGAAAGTGCCTTATCTACTCACCTGTGTCTAAGTAGTATTTTGCCTGACAGACTGGTTATTTAAGCTTTGTGCTAAAAATACACAGATTATAATTCTTGCAGTGCAGGGAACTAGATGGTATGGGATTGGACTCCCACAATTAACCGCTAGAAAAAGAAATAAAATACAGAAATAAACATTTTTTTAGTTAGTTGACAGTATGAGACTTGGATTCTCAAAGAGGAAAGATATGAAATAAAGACAGAGGCCTACTGTTCTGGATTCTACAGTGCAGTGAAGGGAAGGTGCACAGATAGCAGACAGAAATAGCAGTTTAAGAAAGTTGAGTCTGTTACTCTGTCATTAAATACTGGAGATAAGGGCTAAATAGGTAAAAAATTTCCTAAAGGTGATTGTTGATTGTCCTCATGATTGTTAGATTGAATAACAGTATATTCTTGTATATTGTTGAGTACCAAGTTGGAACTGAGCCATAGCTGACCCTCTGGTGGTTTTTCAAAGGCAGTTAGTTAATCACGTGGAAACATATTGCCCATCTTTCTCCTGTGAAGCAGCTGATGGATTCGAACCATATGCCTTCAGGATTGCAGTGCAGTTTCTTACCTCTAGGCCACCAGAGCTCCCTATGGATGTATATCTATATTAATATCAAGAAAAATATTATCAAAGACAAGTAACATTTCATAGTGATAATCAGGATATAAAAAGTAAAGGTTCTAAGTATGTACAGCCCAATAATGGAGCTCAACTCACTACATTGAATTGATTTTTAGTGACCCTCCATTGCATTTCCAGGGCTGTAAATCATAACTGGAAGAGACTTCCCCTGTTTCTCCTTCAATGTCACTGATGGTTTTGAGCTACAAGAAAAGCACTACCTTTGGGTTAACTACCAAACCCACTGTGCACTATACCCCAGACCACATGGAGTATTGTTTGATCCACTAGTCAGGAGATGAGCATTTCACCTGGAAGGCACTCAGAATGCAAATGAGGAAGAGCTGCCTCCTCAAGGCAGAGGCTACCCTAATGACTCAAGTGGAGTACCACATTCAGCCAGAGGAGAGAATGGCAGTAAACATCCAGAAATAATCAGAATGTGGAGAGTATGAAGTATTAATCTAAGAAAACTGGAAATAGAATGGCATATTGAAGAGGAATGGTGTTACATTCATCATCAAAACCAAAACTTCAGGATCTATCCTGAAATGAAGTGCTGTCAGTGATAGGATAATCTCCATAAACATAAAAGAAAGATATGTTAATAAGACTATTTATTATTCAAATATTTATGCCACCCACTATAACCAAAGATGAGATGAAGAAATTGAGGATTTCTACCAGTTTCTGCAGTCTGAAATAGATCTAACGTGCAGTTAATAGAAAATAATAATTGGTCTTCGCAATCACTTGTTATGCATCAGAGAGTTGGACAATGACCAAGGAGGATAGAAGGAGAATTGATGCCTTTGAGCTGTGGTGCTG
>NW_006399767.1:7458056-7519372 GCF_000299155.1 Elephantulus edwardii | reverse complement strand
ACAGGACAGAGCGGAGTTTAGGGCTGTTGTACATAGGGTCGCTATGAGTCGCAGGCGACTCGACGGCACATAACAACAACAACAACAACAGCAGCACAACTCAAAGGCACTGATTCTTCTATCATCCATAGTCATTATTCAGTAATATGTAGCAAGTAATTGAAAAGACCTTATCTTAAAACAGATGCACATTAGTCTTTAAACTGACATCCTTACCCTTCAGCACTTTAGAGAGGTTCTGACAGTAGATTTTCCTCAAGTAGTATGTCTTGATTTCTTGACAGTTGGTATCAAGGATGTTCTTTGTGGATCCAAAGATGAAATTGTTGTTAATTTCACTCTTTATCATGATCCTGCCTATTGGCCCAGTAGTGAGGATATTTGTTTTCTTGATGTTGAGATATAATCTATATTGAAGACTATAATCTTTGATCTTTTGCAGCAAGTGTTTTGAGTTTTCCTCACTTTCAGCAAGCAGGGTTGCGTCATAACAAGTTACTTATGAGTCTTCTACTGATCGTGATGCCACATTCTTCTATATGAAGTCCACTTTTCATATTTGTTCAGCATACAGATTGAATACAGATGGAGAAAGGATACAGCCATGATCTACTACACCTTCCTTTTTTTTTTTTTTTTTTTTAGTTTTTATTATTTTTGTGTGCGTGTACCGTCAAATCAGATCTGACTGGTACAGGAGGATATTGCGCCTCCTTTTCCGGCAGAGCGTCTGGTGGATTCGAACCGTGTTCCTCTGGGATTGCAGTACAGTTTCTTGTCACTAGGCCACCAGAGCTCCCCCCACCTTTCTTGATTTTAAACTGTTCAGTGTTCCCTTGCTCTGTTCATACAGTAGATATAGGTTTCGCATGACTACATTTTAAGTGTTCTGAGATTCTTCTTAATTCTCTGTGTTAACCATAATTTATTGTGATACACACAGTAAAGATGCCTTTGCCTAGACAGTAAATCACAGAAAGACATTCTGCTGATACTCTTTGTTTTCAGCCAAGATTCATCTGGTATCAGCAGTGATAGTCCTGGTGCCACAGCATCTTCTAAATTCTGCTTGGATTTCTAGCAGTTTTCTGTTGATGTATTATTCTAACCATTTTTAAATGATCTTCGGTAAGATTTTGCTCACGTGTGATATAAGTAATATTCAGTAATGTCTATATTCTGTTGGTTCACCACAAGGAGGACTGGTAGTTGGAAAATAAGACATGACCTTGGTGATGGAAATGAGGCTGGAGATCACATGATAGAATTTTGTACCATAAAAAGTCAGAATAACAGCAACTATACACATAACTCTCACATCATCAAATACACAGAGATCAAATTGATTACAAGTAGTAGAAAAGACCATCAGTTTTTCATAAGCAAACTGAAAAAGTCCAGCTGAAGAAAATGAAACACAGACTGTGAGAAAGAACTACAGTTTATCCCACTTGAATTAAAAAAAACATTGAACTTTAATGACCAAAGGTCACATGAGTGTTTGGATGATCTAGGATTTCATTGATGAAGAAAGCAAAAGTTTGCACAAAGACAGGAAAGAGAGCAAATACAAAATTGGATGTGAGAAAACAGCAAAGTGTAATGACACACACACACACACACACACACACACACACAAACACACACCCCCACCCCCACCCCTAGAACTTGGCTGGCATTTCTCAAGCTGAAAGAATTGAAAACCTTTCAAGCCTCAACTTGTAATGCTGAAGGATTATGTAGCAGAGTGTTGAATGGTGCAGGAAGCATAAAAAAATATGGAAGGAATATGCAGAATTATTGTACCAAAAACAGTTTGTTGACAACAATTTTAGGAATGTATGTAGTGAAGGAAGTCATAAAAGACTCAGTGAATTGACAGAATTCCAGTTGAGATGTGTTAGTAAACCAAGTACAGCTCTCTAGGTTCTTGAGTAATTTGTGTCAAAAAAAAATTGGAAGATAGCTACCTGGCTAACTAACTGGAAGAGATCCATATTGGTTCTCATTTCAAAAAAAGGCAAAGGGATCACTGGTGGTGTAGTCTGTGGCTAGGTGCAGTATGAACTAACAACAACAAAAAAAAAAGGTGAGGCAGTGGAAAGTGGGCATTATCTAACAATATAAGCAACATTTTGCTGAAAGATTAAAAAACCAAACTGGGGCGATATATCAATAAGAAACTGCAAGAAATTCATGCCATATTCACACTAGGTCCTTTCCCACTTATGCACCATCCTTACATGATTTGCTATGTGTAAGCTCGTTGTTGTTGTAGGGCTGTCCAAGCGTGATCTTTCTCAGTATGATGTCCTTTGTCAAGGAAGGCCCCTCCTGACATCATGTGCAGACTATGTGAGACGAAGTCTCACTGTCTTTGCTTTTAAGAATACTATAGGGGGAGTGGGGCGAATTATTGTATGAATACTTTTTCTAAGACAGATTTGTTCTTTTTGGCAATCAGTGATCTGATAAGTATATTTTCTTACTGTACTCCTCACCTTAAATGGGAAGAATTTCTTGGATTTTTTTAAATGATTGGCCCTGCAACTTTGTAGTATAATTTTTGGAACCTTTTAAAATAAGAAAATTTTGGAAAATCTTTTTCACTTAAAAAAGGTACTATTAAGGTGATTGTTGTTAGGAGCCCTTGAGTTACTGTGCCTCATAGTGACCCTATGAACTACAGATCTGAACTTTATTCTATATCATCCCCACAATCTCTGCCATACATGAACCCATTCTTAAAATCATTGTATCAGTCCATGTTGTTGAGGGTCTTTTTCTCTTTCTTGGATCTTCTACTGTTTACTTATGGTATCTTTTACCAAGGACGAGAACCTCATGACAACATGCCCAGAAAGTGTCTGAACCAAAATCCCTCCATCCTGGTCTCTGCACTCTATTTGCACCTCCTCCAAGGCAGATTTGTTCTTTCTTGAGATACTTAGTACTCTTTCCCAACATCATAGTTCAAATGCACTTGACTTTTCTTTAATAATTCTTAATCATTATTCAACTTTCAGATGTATAAGAAGGAATAGAAAAGACCATGACTGTCAGGCACATCTTAATCCTTAAATTGACATCCTTACTCTTTAGCGCTTTGGAGAGGTCCTTGATGGCAAGTTTTCCCAGTTTAACATCTATATTTCTTGACTGTTAAGATGATCATTATGAATCCAAATAAAATGAAACTGTTGACAACAATCCATCTTGATGTTACATATTGATCTAAAAATGGAAATTTTTATTTTCTTCATAGGAGATGTAGTCTTTGATTTTCTGCAGCAAGTGCTTCAAATTGTCCACACTTATATCAAGCAAGTTCTGTCATCTACTTAGTGCTGGTTGTTGAGTCCTCCTGCAGTCTTGATGCCACGTTTTTCCTTCTATAGTCTAGCACTATATGGATTAGAAACTAGTTTCTACATTCTTGCTAAGTAGCTAGGATTCTTTTTTACAGACGTAAGTTTGCCTAACTTCTTGATCTTAGATAAGGTGGTAGCTCATAAATTTTCCCATGAGATATTCATAGACTCACACTTGTAAAAAAGAATTCTTGCTGTACAGCAATTTGGAAAAAACTTTCTTACTCTTATAGTGTTAAATTTTCTTTAATAAATATTTCTTGTTACATTCCTGCTTTATAGTAATATTTTAAACTGCTTTATCCTCTTATTAAAATGAAAACTCTGACCTTAGATAGCTAATTTCTTTAAAGGAAAATTTGTTCATATTCTCAACTTTTATATTTATTAATTTTCTCTAACTTTGACATGATTTGAATCATGTAACATTTTAAAAATACTATATTTTGTTAAGTTTAAGGTGAAAGTTCCTTACTTTCAGCCAGGATCCATCTGACATCAGCAGTGATAACCATGGTGCCAAAGCCTCTTCTAAATTGTGCTTGAACTTCTGGTAGTTCCCTATCTATGTACTGTTCTGGTTGTTTTTGAATGATTTTCAGCGTATTCTGCTTGCATGTGATGTTAATGATATCGTTTGATAGTTCGCACATTCAGTTGGATCACCTTTCTTGAGAATGGGAACAAATACTGGGGCTCTTCTAATCCATTGGCCAGTTTTTTTCCAAATTTCCTGGCATAGGCTACATCTGTTATAGCAAGAAGTCAGTGTTAATTGCAAGAAGTCAATTGGTATTCTATCAATTTCTGGCCATTTTTTTTTCTGCCAGTAACTTCAATACAGATAGATTCTCCTTCCTCCTTAGGGGTATCATTGCTAATGTCACATGGATCCTGGCTGAAATTAAGGAATACGAGGAGAATGTCTGTTTGTGCTTTATTGACTATGCAAAGGCATTTAACTGTTTGGATCTTAACAAGTTGTGGCTGACATTGAGAAGAACGGAAATCCCAGAGCACTTGATTGTGCTCATATGGAACCTATACCTGGACCAGGAGTCTGTTTGCGAACAGAGCAGGGAAACATTGCATAGTTTAAAATTGAGAAGGGAGTATGTCAGGATTGCATTCTCTTTTCATACCTATTCAATCTGTATGCTGAGCAAATTATCCAAGAAGCTGGACCCTATGAAGACAGTTGTGGTATCAGGATTGGAGACTGATCAATAACCTGTATTATGCAGACGACACAACCTTCCTTGCTGAAAGTGAGGAGGACTTGAAACACTTGTTGCCGAAGATCAAGGAATGCAGCCTTCTGTAAGATTACATCTTAATGTCAAGAAAACAAAGATTCTTAACCACTGGACTGATAGTCAGCATCATGATGGGTATAGAGTAGATTGAAATTGTCAACAGCTTTATCTTGCTTGGATCTACAATTAACACTGTTAATGTGAGCAGTCATGATATAAAGAGACACATTACACTGGGAAAATCTGCAGTTAGGGACTTCTCCAAATTATTGAGGAGTAACGATTTAATGATCAGATTAATGTGTATCCGATTGAGGTCATAGTCTTTCTCATTACTTGTTATATACATCTGAGAGCTGGACAGTGAATAAAGATGAAAGGAAAAGAATTGATGCCTTTGAGCTGTTGTGTTGGAGAAGCGCTGAGCATCCCTTGGACGGCCAAGAAAACAGATATGTCTTGGAGATGGTGCAGCCGGAGTGCTCTTTAGAAGCAAGAATTATGAGGCTTCACCTCACATACTTTGGACATATTGCTAAGAGGGGTTATTTCTTGGAGAAGGACATGATGCCGGGAAGGGTAGAAGGTTGACAAAGGAGAGAAAGAACCTCAACCAGGTGGATTGACAAGATGATGGCTGCAGTGGGCACTTGTGTGTCAGGAAATGTGAGGATGGTTCGGGATAGAACAGGGTTCTATGACATAGGGTCACTGTGAGTCATACTTGATGTGATGGCACCTAACAACAACAAAGTGAAAGTTTACAATGCATATGAGGTTTCCATTTAATAATTTCTACCTGTATTATAGTCATACTGTTTACATTTTTCACAATGTGTCATTGCTTAGTTTCCAGTGTAGCATTTTCATGACTGTAACTCTAATGTCCTTTTACTTTCTCGTTTTATCCTGAGAGTAATTTTTAAGCTTTGGGCTCTTAAGTATGAATTTTTAAGAAGGGACTCATTGATCATGTTTGGTACACATTAGATTATGAACCAGTTTATTTTGAAAAGTATCTCAGGGTAACAATCTTGGCAAGTCTTGTGGTATCATCTGATTTAGTAACCCAAGACTTTTTGGAATTAGAGGGTTTTTTCCTAAACTTTTCCTCCATTCTATCAGGATTTGTCAATTGTGGCTTTGATCAGAATATTTGCTAGTGGTATGTATCATATTACTTTAAAAATAGTTACTAGGTATTATTTCTTTAGTGCTTGAACTGTTTTCTTAGTCAAAGAGTTGTAAATTTTGATGTTTTCTTGTAAAGGACTTTGTAGTAGAAGATCTTTTTCATTTCTTACTAATTTATTGTTAATGCGTTAGACAATAACCAATCAATAGAAAATTATTATTCTTAATCTTTGGGTTTTTTTATATTTGACTATTGAAGTAATTCTTTTTATTATGAATTTTTAAGTATGAGCTAAAGAATTAGCTTTTTGGGGAAGAATTTGTTAAGATTTTTGTAATTCTGTATGTCATTCTTCAAAAACGAACTATTTTTCAGAAACTATTTTAACCGGGCCTACCTCACCCTTACCCTCTCAGGGTAATGGGACCGAAACAGCAACTGGACCAATCGCACAGCCAAAGAAAATTCGAGGAATTGGATTTGGAGATATTTTTAAAGAAGGCTCTGTGAAACTCAGGACAAGAACATCAAGTAATGAAATAGAAGAGAAAAAAACTGAAAAGGTATTAAAATGAATTTTACTTAGATGGCTTTATTTTATTGATTCTTAAGCATATTTTAGAAATATGAAAGAATGAAACAGTGACATTTCCTTTTTTAAGATGCTTAATACTTTGTGAAAGCAATTGTCAGGTGACTTGGTTTTCTTCTCAAATTTACTGTTTCAAAATGTTTCTTTTTAGATCTTAAAATATCTGAGTGCTTTTTTTCCCTGGGACTTTTTGGAAATTTTAACACTTGTTAATCACATTATAAATATAGATGTAAATATCTTTTTTTTGCTCTTTTAAGCCAGCATATGTTATCTGTCTGTTTATATGTATCTATAGTTTGAAGATGACCTAAAGTTGGTCTTTTTAAGTTTCACAGTTAAGAAGTAAGCATACTTTTCTTCTGGATTGATAACATTTATTGACTTTTATTAGGTTTGAAATTTATAGTACATTTACAGTAGGAAAATAGGCAGAGTGCAGTTAATAGTATAATCAATACAACAAAATATAGTGTATATGAGTTATTAAATAGAAAAACCATTTCCTCTGTAAACTTGCACTCAAATGAAATAAAATGTCAAAATTTTTACTAATTTTTCTCTCGGAAAAGAAGAATTGTATTTTTCATTAGCATTCCACTTGCATTATATAAGAATAAAAGTGTATATATAAAAGGTTTAATATTGACTGAGTTTAAAGTAAACCTTTAAGGTTTTGCTTTATGTAAAAAGTATCTACGGTCTGTAGTTTACATAGGAAGTTTTAGTGACATTGTCTGCATGGAGTTCCACTGCTAACCCAAAGGCTCCACCTCACTGGTGATTCAGAATCATTGGTTACTCCTTGGGAGAGAGTGGGAAATCTTCTGTGTGATTTACAGCCTCATAAACCCAATGAGAGTCAACTGTGAATCATTTCTGACTTGAAGGCAAGAAGTTTTGTTGTTTTTGTTGTTATGTGCCTTCAAGTCACCGGCAACTCAACAGCGACTCCTTTGTACAACAGCTCCGAGCCTCAGGATAGTTCTTGAGCCAACCTTATTGTCTCTGACAAACCTACTTCTACTACCCCAGTCACTAAGTCAGCCCATTTCATCGAGCGTCTTCCTCTCGTTCTGTCCCTCCACCCTCCCAAACATGATGCCCCTCTCCAAGGACTCGTCCTTCCCTTGCAACATGCCCAGAGTATGTCAAATGAAACTTCAGAATCCTTGCCTCCAAGGAATAGCCTGCTTTCACCCTCTCTAGGACAAACCTGTTTTGCTCTCCTGACAGACCATGTTATAGTCAATACTTCTCTTTAGCACCACAGCTCAAAGGCATCAATTCAGTAGTCTCCAACATATCATTAGGATGATGTATAGGGCAAGGTTCAGATGTGCTGTTCATAGGGTTGCTTTGAGTTTTAGGTGACTTATAACACCTAACAACAACAACATCCTCTTTACTCAAATAGTTGATATGGTTTTTTTCTATTCTAGCCCTTACTCATACAGTCAATGGGCTCCAAAATGCAGAGTGTGGAGTTAACAAAAACTGACACTGAAGGTAAAATTAAAGGTATGTTTTTACATAAAATTTTCTCATTTGGAATATAGGTGTATCCTCAAATTTATGAATAAATTTGTTGAAGGTATTTGTTACCTTGTTCTGTTTGATAATAGTAATTCTACCTGCTACACCATGAAGATGATTTTGGTATTTTCTATTCACTGATAGATCCCTCTGTGGTTGCAGTTATGCCTGGAACACAGTACATATAATAAACATTTTAATGAATGATTAATTCAATTATTATTTTATTTGTTATTGGCTGAAATACTAAAATTTAAGATTGTAAATTCTTAAGTATTTGCTAGTGCATATTACTTAGAAGAGGTATAGTAAGTATTTATTTAATGAATCAGTTATATTATTTGCATTCTTTATTTTAGTTAAGGAGTACTGCAAAACATTATTTGCCTATGATGGAACTAATGAAGACGAACTTAGTTTTAAAGAAGGGGAGATAATCCTTTTGATAAGTAAGGTAAGGAAAATGGATTCAGGTTTTAATACTTTATTCATAAGAATAGTTTAAATTTTATACTGGTTTACTCACAAAGTTTATTATTTTTCACACTGAATCTTTCCCATGTCCTTTACCCATCCCTCCCTCTACTTATTAAATTGTACAACCCTATAATTAACCCCATCTTCATTCCTCTAATCCCTCCTTCCTCTCTTGGATCATAAGAATATTTTTGTGAATTCTTATCATATCCTGAAACATAAGTTTTAGGGAATTGAGACTTTTTTTTATCCCCTTTCTCTCTCTGAGTTTCTATGTCCTGAGGACATGACATCTGGGAAGTTTCCACAAAATTTTCTCCTGAGTAAATTTTTACTGTTGTTCTGTAGAATGGGAATCCCAGAGCACTTGATTTGTGCTTATGTGGACCAGAAGGCAGTCATCAGAACAGAGCAGGGAAACAGCATATGACTCAAAATCAGGAACAATGTACACCAGGGTGTATCCTATCTCCGTATCTTTTCAATCGATATGCAGAATAGATCATCTGGGAGGCTGGGCTCATTGAAGAGGAATGTCGCATCAGGATTGTAAGAAGATTCCTCAATAACCTGCGTTATGTAGATGACACAACCTTACTTGCTGAAACTGAGGAGGACCTGAAGCATTTGCTGCAGAAGGTCAAGGATTGCAGACTTCAATATAGATTGAAACTCAAAATCAAGAAAAGAAAGATTCTTGCCATTACTCCAATTGGCAGCATTATAGACGGTGAAGTGATTGAGATTGTTAACAGCTTTAGTTTGCCTGGTTCCACAATCATCACTCTTGGTACCAGCCTCCAGGAAATCAAAAGACAAATTTCATTGGCAAAGTAGGCTGTCAGGGACCTCTCTAGCATATTAAAGAGCAGTGATGTCAGTCTGGAGACTTAGATGCACCTGATGTAGTGTGTGATCTTTGAAGTTACATGCTATGCATCAGAAAGCTGGACAGTGACTAGAGATGTAGAAAGAGAATTGATGCTTTGAGTTGCGATGCTGGTGAAGAATATTGAATATACTATGAACTGACAGGAGAATAAACAGGTTTTTCCTGGAGAGGATTAAACCAGGCTGCTCCTTGGATGCAAGAATTCTGAGGTTTTGTCTGACATACTTTGGATATGTTGTAAGGAGCAAGCAGTCTTGAAAGAGATATCATGCTTGGGAGAGTAGAGGGACAGCACAAGAAAGAAAGACCCTCAGTGAGATGGATTGACTGGTGTAATAGGACTAGGTGTGTCAGAGACAGAAATATTAGCTCAGGATAGAGAATGGTTTAGAGTTGCTATACATAGGGTCTCACTGTGTTGCCAGTGACTCGATGGTACAAAACAACAACAATGTACAAGGAGTTCTTGTTTCTATCCTACTCCTGTTTGTCTTGTCCCCTTACACAGGTTTCTGTTCACTTTACATGCCATTCCTATTCTCTTTATTTTCCCCATCTCTTTGGAGGCTTATTAATATTAATAAAAGGAAAAGAAGGGGAAAAGTAGAACAAGGTAAAAACATTGATCAGTATGTAAATGTTTATGGCTTTTTTAATATTATGAAAATAGTGAAGCTATTTTAAAGAGTATGGTAGATTCATTTAGAATTAATTCTAAAACCAAACAAGCTTAGTGATATGAGTTGATGGAGGGAACGTTAGATAGAATTTTTTATATTTTTTTAATTTTGTGTCCGTGTACCATCAAATCAGATCTGACTGATACAGGAGAAGATTGTCCCTTCTTCCCCGGCAGAGCATCTGGTGGATTTGAACTGTGCGCCTCTGGGATTGTCGTTGCAGCTCCTTGCCACTAGGCCACCAGAGCTCCCCAGAATCTTAATATATAAATGTTTTGATTTTGCTGTAATTTTGAAGAAAATTTTTTAAATATCCGTTCATTCATTGTTGCACTTTACTCCCTGTCCCCTCCCCACTCCCTCCACTTCACTCTTCACTTTGAAAAGTAAAAGAAAAATTCTTTCATTGTTGTATACAGTCCCTCTCCCCAGGTCCACTCCACTATGCATCCTTCATTCAGAACTCCTGTCATGACAGTAATACCTTATTTATATCCCTTTAAACAGTATATCCGTTTTAAACAGTTCTCTCCCTCTATTGTTTAAATACAGTATACATTATTTATTCCCACTTTTCCTAAATTGTCCCCAACCCCGATGTCTGTCCTGTTTTACAACAGTGGCACTATGCTTATTTGTCCTTTTGTGACTGAGAGATTTCATTCAGCATAATGTCCTCCAGAGTCACCCATTTTGTATAATATTTCACGAGTTCCTTGATTTTCAGTGAAGCATAGTATTCCATTGTGTGAATATACCACAGCTTCTCTATCCATTTGTTTATTGATGGGCACTTGGGTTGTTTCCAACTCTTTGCTTTTGTGAGCTAAACAGCAGTAAACATGGGTGTGCATATGTATATGCTTGAGTGGCAGTTATGGTTTCTTTAGGGTATATTCCGAGTAGTGGAATTGCTGGGTCAAATGATATTTCTATTTGCAAATTTCTGAGAAAGCACCATACAGCTTTCCATAATGGTTGCACAGTTTTATACTCCCACCAACAGTGCATAAAGGGTACCAGTTTCTCCACAACCTCGCCAGTATTTGTTGTTTGCTATTCTTTTGAATTTTGCTAATCTTAATGGTGTGAGATTATATCTCATAGTGTTTTGATATGCATCTCTCTTAGAGCTAGAGATTTTGAGCACTTATTCATGTATTTATATGTATCCTGTGCCCATTTTTCAATTGGGCTTTTTACCTTTATCTTGTTTTGGTTGAAGGCAATTTTTTAAACATTTTTCATGTTATAAGATTATTTAGGGTATAGAATTTTGTTTAAAAACTTATTTTTCTGATTTTTTTGGCTGTGTTTTGAGTGAAATTTTAAAAAGCAAATTTTTCATTTATCATTCGTGTATATTTTATTCTGTAGTGTTAATTTTAGTACTAAACATATAATTACATTTTAGCCTCCTCTTCGCTCTAATTCTGATTTTCCTAAATTTTTTTATACCTCTTCTCTGTTTTCCCTTTCTTTAGTGATACTGTGCTGATCATTCCTAATTATTATATATTGCTCTTTCTTTTACCTCTCCTAATATGTCCCTATTCTTACTGTAAGTAAATTTTTCTTTGAGGTGAGTTCTTCTTTGTTGTTGTTTTGTTGGTTTTTTTGCAATAGTGGCCTTATATGAATGATTTTAAGAGTGGTCTTACTTTTATACTTTTCTGAGTAATTTATCTTATTCAATATGATTTCCTCTATAGTCTACCGTGCAATGCAGTATTTCACAAATTTTTCATTTTTTTTTTTGTGGTTGTACCATTTTTTTAAAAATTTATTATTAATCTCAATGAAAATTTACAGAGACTTTGGATCTCCATTCAAGTTTTTCATTGTTTTTTTAGGGTTCTTTAGTCCTCTATTGTGTGATTGTATTCTAGCTTTGCCATTTGTTTTTTTATGGACACTAAACTTATTTATATTTGCTCCTATGAATAATGCAGTGAACATAGATACACATACTGTCCATCCATTTTGCAGCTCTTATAGGTCATATAATTTTTTTATGTCATAGATTTTTAAAAATTCACTCACTTTGAAGTGCTGTCACCAAATTTTTCATGCAAGAGTATGAATTAGAATGGAATTAAAGATGATTTTATTTCCTTGTAAAGCAATTGTATAGTACTGATTTTTTTGCATATAAAATATTAAAGTATTAAATCAGCTACATTTGGAAATAATTTCTTTCCTGCCTGCCTTCCTTTCTTTGTCCGCACCTTCTCTCTCTCTTCTCTTCTTTCCGTTCTATTTACTTTTGTCCCCAACTCCTGTGCTCCCCTGCTGTCCCTTCCATCGGATTCCCCACGTACCTGTTGAGACTCTTTAAACTTTGAAGACTAAATTAAAATTATTTGAGTTATTTTTTAAAAAATGAAATTTTGTACTTTTTCCTTGAAATAATATATGTGTAGACCATTTTGCTTAACCTGTAAGTGATTTTTTTCTTTGTTTTTATAAAATAATGAAAGTCCTTTTTTTTGCTATTTTTGTAGTAATTTTCTCCATTTAAAGTTAATTTCTGTTGTTTTAATTATTCTTTGTTTTATTTTTTAGGAGACTGGAGAACCTGGCTGGTGGAAGGGTGAACTTAAAGGTAAAGAAGGAGTGTTTCCAGACAATTTTGCTGTTGTGATAAATGAACAAGATAAGGAATTTCCAGTAAGTGTTTGCGAATAATGTCAATTCCGTAAAGAATTAAAGTTTCCTCTTTTTAAGAACCAGGGTTATTTTAGGGGCTTTTTAAAATTTATTTTTCATTTTTATAGAATAATTTTTAGGACAAAGTTCCAAATTTATATCTTCCACAGTTACACGATTCCTAGTAACATAAAAGAAAGGTTTGGTTCTGTGGTTTGTCTCTCAGTGCAGATTATTCTGACACTCTGCTTCTGTAGTAAAGCCAAGAAATCTCTATAGAATCGTTTTATCAGAGTGTTATGAGTCAAAATCAACATTATAGAAATATTAAACTTGTAAGGAGAGGTCTGATCTACTTAGAGGTTTAATATTTCTATATCACTTTTTAAAGTAATATTGACTCATTTATCAATGATCCTTTGCTTTTCTACAATGGGATCTCTCCTTTTTCCTATTTCAAAAAACTCATTGTTTTTGAGTTGGAACTGATTCATAGCTAGCCCTCAGCAAAGTAGTACGAGGGTGAAATCACAAGGGAGGAGATTGTTTATTTTTCCTCCCTTGGAGCCACTGGAGAATTTGAACACCCTTCTTTAGGTTAGCATTGTAATTCCCTGTGAACGACAGCGGTAGAGCTCCTTATTCATGTTAGAGGGATCAAATTTAGTTTTTAAGCAGAGAGAAATATTGGATACATATTGCAAGAAAAACTACCATATTTTCTAATGCCAATGCAAGACTCTCTAGCTTTTACATTTAGTTAATTACTGTGGGTTATGTTGTGGAGACTTGGGCTTTCTTGGGGTTTTGTTTTGGTAGAATATATGTGCTGAATTTTGATTCAGCCTTGTCATCCAGCAGCTTTGCTTTTATCCTTAATTAATTTTTCTTCTGTTGGATATTTTGAAATTGTTATTGTTAGGTGCCATCAAGTACTGCGACTCATGCAAGCCCGTGTACGATAGCTCTGAAGCCTGCCCTCTCATGAGCCAGTATCACTACCTCTGACACACCTACCCCCATTATTCCATTTAGTATATCAATCCATCTCATCCTAAGTCTTACTCTCCTTCACTGTCCCTCCACCCTTCTAAGCATGAGGTCATTCTATAAGGACTGGTCTTTCCTGGCCATATGCCCTTGGTTTCACCCTTTCCAGGGCAGATCTGTTCGTTCTCTTGGTGATCTGTGGTATGTTCAGTCCTCTTCTCCAGCACCATAACTCAACACTGATTCTTCTTCTCTCATCCTTAGTCATAGTCCAGCTCTCTGATACATAGCAAGTAATTAATTGCAAAGACCATGGCCTGGATAGGGCACACCTTAGTCTCTAGACTGACGTTGTTGTTAGATGCTGTCGAGTAGCTTGTGACGCATAGCGACCCTATGTACAACAGCCCTAAACTCTGCTCTGTCCTGTGCCAGTCGCACTGTCTCTGACACTACTATCCCAGTCACTGAATCAACCCACCTCATAGAGGGCCTTCCCCTCCTGCGCTGTCCCTCCACCCTCCCAAGCATGATGTCCTTCTCCAAGGACCAGTCTCTCCTCACAACATGTCCAAAGTATGTTAGATGGAGCCTCAGAATCCTTGTCTCCAAGGAGTCACCCGGTTTAACCCTTTCCAGGATGAATCTCTGTTTTCCTAGCAGTCCATGGTATTCTCAGTACTCTTGTCCAGCACCACAGCTCAAAGGCATCAATTCTCCTTCTGTCCTCCTTGGTCATTGTCCAACTCTCTGATGCATAACAAGTGATTGCGAAGACCATGGCCTGTATCAGATGCACCTTAGTCTCCAGAGAGACTCCATTGTTCTTCAGTACTTTGGAGAGGTCCCTAACAGCAGACTTTCCCATGGCAATGCACCTTTTAATTTCCTGGCTACTGGTGCCGAGAGTGTTGACTGTGGAGCCAAGCAAACTAAAGCTATGAACAATCTCAATCTCTTCATCATCCATCCTGATGCTGCCAATTGGTCCAGTGGTGAGAATCTGTCTTTTTGACATTGAGCCTCAATCCATATTGGAGGCTGCAGTCCTTGACCCTCTGCAGCAGGTGCTTCAGGTCCTTCTCAGTTTCAGCAAGCAGGGTTGTGTCATCTGCATAGTGCAGATTGTTGATGAATCTTCCACCAATCCTGACACCACACTTCTCCTCATAGAGCCCAGCCTCCTGGATAATCTGTTCTGTCTGTATACAGGTTGAAAAGGTATGGAGACAGGACACATCCCTGGAGTATGCCCTTCCCAGTTTTGAACCATGCAGTGTTTCCTTGCTCTGTTCTGACGACTGCCTCTTGGTTCAAGTATAGGTTTCTCATTGGCACAATTAAATGTTCTGGGATTCCCATTCTTCTCAGAGTCAGCCACAGTTTGTTATGATCCACACAGTCGAATGCCTTTGCATAATCAATGAAACACAGATAGACATTCCTCTGCTATTCCCTGCTTTCAGCTAAGATCCACCTAACATAAGCTACAATATCCCTAGTACCATGACCCCTTCTAAATCCAGCCTGGACTTCTGACAGTTCTCTGCTGATGTGCTGTTCCAGTCATTTTTGGATAATCTTCAGTAAAATCTTGCTTGCATGTGAAATCAGTGAGATTGTTCTGTAGTTTCCACACTCTGTTGGGTCACCTTTCTTTGGGATGGGAACAAATATAAATCTCTTCCAGTTAGTTGGCCAAGTGGTTTTTCTCCAGATTTCTTGGCACAACTTGGTGAGCACGTCAAGGGTAGCATCTATTAGTTGAAATATGTCAGTTGGTATACCATCTATTCTTGGGGCCTTATATTTTGCTATTTCCTTCAAAGCAGCCTGAACGTTTTCATTTATTACCATAGGCTTTTGCTCATATGTTGTTTTATGAAATTCTTTGTGTCTTCCAATTCCTTTCGATACAGTGACTCAGTGTATTCTTTTCATCTTCTTTTAATACTTCTTGTATCATTTAATATTCCTCCTAAAGCATCCGTGATTATAGCAACTCGAGGTTTGAATTTATTCCTCAGTTCCTTGAGCTTAAGAAATGCTGAGCAAGTAGAGCTCTTTAGTAGTGCAGACTAGATTCGTTAATGAGTTACTCTAGTTTTTTGTTTTTTTAAAATGCACTCAAATTTGAATTTTTCAATTTCTCCTTTTTTCTCTCTCCCGAGCACCTATTGAAAAAAGGTAAAATGGTGCTTAATGAAGTCATACCAGTTTTCTTCCTGCAAAGTTAATTTTTACTCATAATGACCATATGAGACAAAGTAGAACTGCCCCAGAGGACATTCAAAGCTGTAATCGTTACGGAAGTATACTGCCACATCTTTCACCATTGGAACACTAGTTGGATTTAAACTACCAACCTCCAGTTAACAGCTGAGCGTTTAAGGCCTTTGAAATGGTGCTTAAAAATAGAAAGTCTTTGATTAGCTAAGAAATTACAGGTCATTCTCGCAAATGAGATTTTAGAGTCTTGCAATGAGATTTTATTTTTATCTAATATTAAATTTTGAAATATTTTTGTTTTGATGGAGATATTTGTTCTAATGGGATGATTTTTTATTTTTCTTTTTGATGCTTTGTGGAGATGTTAAGATATTTGCATATAGTCATGGATGACTGTATAATTTATATTATTAGTAAAAATTTATTTTAATGACATTTTACTCTGCAACCATTACTATTTTACAGAAACCAAAGAAACCACCACCTCCTGCCAAGGGTCCAGGTATGTAAGAGACAAAATATAGGTTACTTTTTTAAATACTAAAATGATGGAATTCATTTTAATGAAACAGTGCTTACTGGCAAAACATAAGTATGATAAGCATAACAAATTTCTTCAAAGTATAAAAAATTAAGTGTTCCTATGAACTGATTGTTGTGATTTTTTTGTTTAAAACAATTACGGTATAAAATAGAATTCTTGAATATTAATTGTTAATGTGTTTTAGAGTCAGAACGAACAACTCACAGCTCTCCAGTAGGACTGTAGTAGCAGGAGATCACATGCGAGGAGATTACCCATCTTTCTTGTGTGGATCACCTTTCTTTGAACTACTTGCCTTTGAGTTGAGAGCACAGCTCCTTACCACTATGCCACCAGATTGCCCCAGATACCATTATTGCATCCACTTGCTAAACAACACATGTTTGGAAACTTTATTAACTTTGGTAAACGATGGTATAAGTTACACAAAGGCTTCAGGTCTTTTGTTCATAGGTGGCTATGAGGTGTGCTCAGCTCAATGGAAATCAACAAGAACATCATTTCCTCGTACATAATTAAGGCCTACCTGTACTGTTATTCCAAAAGCACATGGTTCAAATCTATTAGGTGCTCTTCAAGAGACTGATGGTGGACAATCTCCCCTGGTGTGATTTACTACCGCTGAAAACCTGCTAGAGGGTCAGCTATGAATCGGATGTCACACTGGCAGTACACAAAACAACACATCGTTTTGAATTGATAAGATGGATCTAAAATCTAAACTTGTTTTAGTATTGTATTGACATATATAAGAAATAGCATAATTACATATATATTGGCATATTTTACTTAATATATCAGTCTATCATTTTGTTACTCTTTCTTTTTGATCACATCTGTTAGTGTTTCAGTAAAATATTATTTATTCTTCCTTTAGATGTATTAGGATTCAATAAACTACAAGACTTTTTTTTAATAGTTTAGATTTGAATACACCTATAACAGTGTCTTCCAGAGTTTAAGTTTTATCAGTCTATTCTTCATGGAAGTTCTATCCCCAAATGTCTGATTTTCACAAGTAAATGCATTTTTATACCCCTGAAATATTTTTTTTTATTCTGTAGAAAAATTCAAGTTTGTCTTCCTCATGGTTTCTGCTTTGCATTTGCTGATATATTCTTAAGTAGGAAAAGCAAAATTAAAATGAATTTTTGAGGAGTTTGGTTTAGAGCTTTATTATAAAGCCATATTGTCCAGTATGATACTCAGTAACTATGAGTCTCTTAAAATTGATGAAAAAGTAACAAAAGAGTAAAAAGCCCCTTAATTTCATAAAGCACTTTACGAATTATTCAAATTTAAGCATTAGACAGTACAGGATTAGAACATTTCTGTCCTCATAGAAAATTGTACTAGATATTGCTGCTGTAAAAAATTTAAAGAGGATATGACAAAGAATTGGGCTGTTGTCAGACTTTTTAGTTACTCAGAGCTATAGGTAGGTAGTGCCATGTTGTTGTTGTTGTTGATTGCCTTCAAGATGAGCACGACTCGTAGCAGCCCTATGAATAAAGGCCTGAAGCCCCTCTACTACTATTGACATTTATCAAAGTTCATAGAGTTCCAGAGTCAACTTGTTTAGGAAGTGGATGCAACCCCTGCTTCCAAACTGAAAGGTTTCTGATCAAAGCCAAGAACCACATTGAGGTAGAAACATTTCCTAGTATATTAAGTGCCGGGCTACTAAGCAAGGGGGTAGCATTGGGTGTTGGGCTCAGGGCGTTTATATGGGGTTGTTGCAGTGGCTTATTGGTGAGTAAAGTTTCTGGTCTTGGGAAACTGGTTCTGGGGAATGTCCTAACATAGAATTTCTGAGTTCTGGTGTTAGAAAAATGTCCTGACACGGGGTTTGCTAACTTCTGGTTTTAGGGAATGTCCTGACATAGGATTTTCTGAGTTCTGGTTTCAGAAAATGTCCTGATAGAGGATTTTTGAGTTGAGCTTCAACTTCCATTTTGATTTTTAGCATAATACAAACCTGTCATAAAATGTTAGTGGTTGAGTCACCTGCGATGTATAGCGACCGTATGTACAGCAGCTCCGAACCCTTTCCTGTCCTGAGCCAGTCTCACTAATTCTGACACACTAACGCTCATCGCTTCAGTTACTTCATCAATCCATCTCATCTAGGATCTCACTCTCCTACTCTGTTCGTCCACCCTTCTGAGCATGATGTCCTTCCCCAAGGACCAATCTCTCCAGGCCATGTAGCCAAAATAAGTGAGATGCTGCTTCAAAATCTTAGCCTCCAAGTAGAGACTTGACTTCACCCTCTCCAAGACAACTCTAGCACCACAACTTGAAGACATCTTTTCTTCTTCTGTCATCCTTAGTTATTGTCCAACTTTCTGAAGCATAACAAGTAATTGAGAAAACCAAGACCTGGATTAGGCACACTTTTGTATCTAGGCTGATATCATTGATCTTCAGCACTCTGGAGAGGTCCATGACAGCAGATTTTCCCAGTGCAGTTCGTCTTTTGATTTCCTAACTGCCGGTGTTGTGTTGACTATGGCTCTGAGCAAGCTGTAATTGCTGAGAACTTCAGTCTCTTCTCCATCTATTATGATGCTGCCAATTGGCCCTGAGATGAGAATCTTTGTCTTCTTAATGTTGAGCTTCAATCCATATTGAAGACTACAGTCTTTGACCTTTTGTAGCAAGTGCTTCAGGTCTTCTTCAGTTTCAGCAAGGAGGATTGTGTCGTCTGCATACTGTAGATTTTTTTATTATTATTAATTTTAATGAAAGTTTACAGAGACTTAGGGTTTCTAGTTATTCATTGCCGTAGGTTCTTAATGATTCTTCCTCCAGTCTTGATGCCACAGTCCTCCTCATAAAGCCCTGCTTCCCAAATGATCTGCTCTGCATACAGATTGAAAAGGTATGGGGACAGGATGCATCCCTTTTGCACTCCTTTTCTGTTTTTGAACCATGCAGTGTTTCCTTGCTCTGTTCTGAGGACTGCTTCTTGTCCAAGTATAGGTTTTGTATAAGCATGATCAGGAGTTCAGATTCCCATTTTTCTCAAGGTTAGCCACAATTAATTGTGATTCATAAAAATATCTTTGCAAAGTCATTGAAACACAGATAGACATTCTTCTGGTTTTCTCTTTCTGTCAAGATCCATCTGACATAGGCAAAAATGTCCCTAGTGCCAGGACCTCTTCTAAACCTGCCCTGTATTTCTGGTAGTTCTCTGTAAATGTACTGTTCAAGTCTTTTCTGGATAATATTCAGGATTTTGCTAGTGTGTGGTATTAGTGATATTGTACTATAATTTCCACACTCTTTCGGGTTACCTTTTTATTTTCGTGTGTGTGTGTGTGTGTGTGTGTGTGTAATGTCAGATTGGATCTGCCTGGTACAGTAGGAGATTGTCCCTCCTTTTCCAGCAGAGAAGCTGTTGGATTCGAACTGTGCACCTCTGGGATTACAGTGCAGCTTCTTGGCAGTACGCCACCAGAGCTCCTGAATCACCTTTTTTTTGAATGGGAATGAATATGGATCTCTTCCAATCAGTTGGCCAAGTAGTTGTTCTCCAGATTTCTTGGCACAACTTGGTGACATAGCTAGACTTAAATAATGGTTAGTGATTATAGTACAATGCTTTTTTAAAAAAATTGGTTTGCCTACATTCATATACATTCTATTTCATGCATGTACTTTGTGTATTATACAAGTTTTTGTTTACATTGTATTACATTCATTTATATTGTGGATTTTTCCTCTTTACTAATCTTATTAATAACTACATTTGTGAAAGAGTGTAAGCCAGTTACTTCATTTTTCTTGCCTTAATATTTCCATTTTAGATAGCTATTTTCTGATTTGCCCATTGCTTATCAAACCAGTACTCTTAGGGAACTAATGTATCCCTTTTGCTGAAGGGTCTTCTGTTAAATTTGGATACTTTGAGCATCTGCTTCCAAAGGCAAAGACTAGTCCAGAGCAAGCCATCAGGTCAGAGCAATCAACACTATCTCACAGCGTGGATCATTTTCTCTTCATCTGATTGGGTTCTGGGCAACTCATCCCCTGCTATCTGTAACTAGTTTTAAATGGGCATCAGTCCCAAACTCAGGAGTCCACACTTTTCCCTGCATTCCAGACCTGTTGGTCCTTTCATTTATTTAGCCTTTGGCCCCACATGGGGCCAAGTCAGTAATCCATAGGTGCCCATGACTTCCAACTCCTAAAACAATCTTTTTTTTTTTAAAATTTTTTTAATTATTATCCATTTGACTGTACATGTTAGATAGACAGGGCTGAAGAAACATGTCCAAGTTCAGCCTGTTTCTTCATTGTTGTATTTCTCTTACTTCACTCCACTGGATCCAGGTAAATATGCATGTATGTACTCACAAGCTCCCTTTAACTTCCAGTCCAGGAAGTGGGCTCCAATAGACACCAACTTTATCCTGTCTCAGAAACCAAACAGTCTAGAATAGGAGATACATCTTTGCAGAGAGTGCTGGGGCGGGCAGGGGGCGGGGTGTGTATGTACTTGTGCAAAAATGAATGAATGAAAATCTAACTTTAAAAAAATCTAATTTTAAAAAAATGTGCAACAAAGAACGTATGAAAATCTGACTTCTCTGTGAAGTTCGTTAAAATCATAATTACAATAAAATTTTATTCAAAATAAAGTAAGCCAAGTAGCTTTTCCAGTTTTAAAAAGTCAAAGTCTCCCCCCTAACCTCCTTCTCTCTTTTCCTGCTAGCTTTTCTTTCAAATGTGAATCTTTTCATTGAAAAGTTCATGGAGGGCCTACAAATGCATTCAAATGCATATCTCCTCAGAGGACTGGGCGGACCTTACTCTTTTCTCCTCAGCCATAGCACTAGGGATGTCATTGCTGGTGTCAGATGGATCCTGGCTAAGAGCAAAGAGTATCAGAACAATGTTTATTTGTGGTTTACTGACTATGTAGAGACATTTGACTATGTGGATCTTAACAAATCATGACTAAAATTGAGAAGAATGGGAGTCCCAGAACACTTACTTGTACTCATGCAAAATCTATACTTAGACCAAGAGGCTATTTTGAAAACAGCAAAAGAACACTACATGGTTAAAAATTAGAAAAGATGTCTGACTGAGTTATATCCTTTCACTATGTTTGTGTGCTGAGCAAATCATCCGATAAACTGGAATCATGTGGCATCAGGATTGGAGGAAGTCTCATTAGTAACCTTCATTAAGCTGATTACACAACCTTGCTTGCTGAAAGTGAAGAGTAGAAGCACTTGCTGCAGAAGATGAAAGACTAGAGCTTTCAGTATGGATTGCATCTCAGTGTCAAGAAAACAAAAATTTTCTCCATTGGACTTAGAGGCAACATCATGATAAATGGAAAAGAAATTGAAACTGCCAACAACTTCATCTTACGTGGATCCACAATCAACACCCATGGTACTAGGAGTCAGGAGATCTACTGCAGTGAAAGCAGGCATTTAGAGACCTCTCCAAATTATTGGGGAGTGGTGATGTTAGTTTGAGGACTAAGATGTGCTTTGTTCAGGCTTGGCCTTTTCAATAATTTGCTATGCTGCTGAGATTGGACAGTCAATAAGGATGACAGAAGAATTATTGATGCTTTTTACTATGGTGTTGGAGAAGAATGTTGAAAATCCCATGGACTGCCAAAAAGAACAAACAGATATGCTTTGGAGAAGGTGAAGACACTGGGCTCCTTATAGACAAAGATGATTAAATTTCACCTCACATACTTAAGGCATGTTGCTAGGAGAAACTTTCATTGGAAAGTTATGTTATGCTTGGGGAGGTGGAAGGATGGTGAGAGAGAGGAAGACCTTTAACCAAGTGGATTGTCACAATGACCTCAGCAGTGTGTATCAGAGATGGTGAGAATGGAATAGCATAGGACAGGATTCAAATCTTTTGTTAGTGGGGTCACTATGAATCATACACGATAGGACCTAACAACAACAAAAAGTCCTAGCAACACTACCAAATTCTAAATTTAGTAAGCATATCTCCAGGGCAGCCCTTTCCCTTTTAGTATTTCCAATCCAATCGAATACTGACCAAAACTGGAATTACTTGGTTTTCAATCTACAGTATCATGTATATTATTATACATTTTTTTATTCCCTTCCACTTTTTTATTTGCATCTAACCGCCTATACATACTATTGTTTGTCTTTATAGACATTATGCCCTGCACAATCCCTCACACAGTCTAGTATAATGTTGGGTTTTTTGGTTTGTTTTTTCTGATAATATGTTATCATCTATTAATCAAGTTAGTCAGACAAGATGTACAAATACGCATATATAGGACTACAACTATTACCATATATGTTCTACATACATATTTATATGTGTTGCATGTAGTTTGACGTATAAAGTTGAGCAAACAAGGCAACCTTCTTAACTATAACCAAATATCTTGAGAGAATAACGCACTGGTCTTGAGAATGCAAGACCGTAAGTCTCAGAGAATATTAAGGTCAACTGGTGTGGCTTAGTCTATGAAAACAAGTTCTACATTCCCCTTTGGTGAATAGTGGCTGAAGAGGTTTAGAGCAGCTGTTTAAGGTGCAATTTTTTTCTCTCTTGCCATTCTGGAATAAGTGTCCAACGGAGATATGGTGACCCAGTGGGTAACAAATTGTGCTGCCAACCCAAAGGCAGGCAATTCAGATCCGCCAGCTGCTTCATGCAAGAAAGATGGTCACATTTCCTCCCATATGACTTGTAGCCTCTGAAAACTCTTATAACTGGAGGGTCGACTGTCAGTTGGTTCTGACTTGATGGCACATAACTACATTTGTACGAAAGGACTAATAGAATCACATAAAAATTCTGATATAGAAGCTCTAGATGATGCTTGACTATCATTGTTGCCTCCTCTGAAACAAATCATAATGGAAAGTCCCTGATAGAATGAGAGAAATATTTGGGTCAATTCTCAAGATCATTCAGAAGACAGATTATTGGTCTGATAAGATTGGTGGAACTCAAGACTATGGCCTTCAGTCAACCTTGTATTTTAGAGTTGACATCACCTAGGGGCTCAGCTTCTAGTCAAACAGTAGACATGTCTGAAAGTCATCAGTTACCACCAGGAAGGAACTTCCTTCTTAAAACGATCAGCCACACAAGGTTAAAAAGGCAGCATTTATCCAAGGATAAAAATCAGAGGAAAGGAAGGGATAAGACCTATAGAAATGAGAGACATTGGGCCAAAGTGGGAAAAGCACAGTCAGAGCGTGGGAATTAATCAGTGTCATGAAACAGTGTGCATGGATTGTTGAGTAGGAAATCCATTTGCTGCTTAAACTTAACATTTCAGCCATATATTTTTTTAAAAATGGTATCATCTGATACAAACGGAAAACAAAATTTTAACTGTGTACACAAAAATAAGCTTTATTTTTTCCCCCTTTAGCTCCAAAACCAGAGCTGATAGCTGCAGAGAAGAAGTATTTTTCAATAAAATCTGAAGAAAAAGGTGAGACTTTTCCTTTCATTCTCAGAAGGAAATTTTCTGCTTTATTATTGCCATTGAAAGAAAAATATCTCTCCGTGATGAACCAATTATGTTGACTTCTAACAAGTGTTTAGTATTTACTTTGAGTTGCTTTGAGTTTTCTCATAGAAAGTTGTTTATCAAAACTGATAGAAAATGAAATTGTTATTCAAAGTGATACTAATTTGTATTCATTAAAAAGTTGAACCATTGTATAAATAAGGTGATTGTTGTTGTTTGATGCCGTCGCGTCGTAGACGACTCATAGCAACCCTATGAACGAATGGCCTGAGCACTGTTCATACATAGAGTTTCCAGAGGCAAGCCATTTTGGAAGTGGATGCCGCTCCTGCTTCCAGATAAATAAGGTAGTATTGTTTTAATCTTAGTTCTTTTTTAAAAAAAGAGATTTAAAGACATTAAAAAGAATTGTTGTTTTTACGTGCCTTCAAGTCTCTTGCAACTCATAGTGACCCTTTGTACGACAGCCCTAAACCCTGCTCTATCCTGTGCCAATCTCACTGTCTCTGACATACCTACCTGATTACCCCAGTCACTGAGTCAATCCATCTCATAGAGTGTCTTCCCCTCCTGTGCTGTCCCTCCACCCTTCCAAGCATGACATCCCTCTCCAAGGACTGGTCCCTCCTTGCAGCTTGTCCAAAGTGTGTGAAATGAGGCCTCAAAATCCTTGCCTCTAAGGAGCAGCTTGGTTTAACCCTCTCCAGGGTGAATCTGTTTGTTTTCTTAGCAGTCCAACATTCAGTACTCTTCTCTAGCACCATAGCTCCAAGGCATCAATTTTCCTCCTATCCTACCTAGATATTGTCCAGCTCTCTGATGCATAGCAAGTGATTGCAAAGACCATGGCCTATATCAGGCTCACCTTAGTCTCCAAAGTGACACCATTGCTCTTCAGTACTTTGGAGAGAACCCTAACAACAGACTTTCCCATGCAGTATGTCTTTTGATTTTCTGGCTGGTGGTACCAAGAGTGTTGACTGTGGAGCAAAGCAAACTAAACCTGTGAACAATCTCAACCTAATTATAATTAAGGAAATGAAATTAATTATATAATTAATCTAAATAATTAAAATAATTATTTTAAAGAATATATTTAAAAATAGGAAAGGATGAAACAGCCACACCTATTATTATTAGTAACATGATGTTAATTTAAAAAATTTTTCCTTAGTCATAGAGTGCATTTCTAGGAAATACCAAAATAATTTCCCATGTTTCCTTAATCTCACTAAATTTATCATCAACTTATTTTTCTAAAAATATGACTCATTTTGTTGTTCTTAATTTGGAAAATATGTCTCTGTATACAGAAAGATCTGCAGGGATGGATTTCCTCTAGTAGATTACATTATTTTCATGGAAGAACTAAGATACTGTTTTAGAAGACTTGTTTGTACTGCCAGTATTATATTTTAACCCATCCTTTTCTTTTGCCTGAACATTACTGTAGGTTTTAAGTAACTTTCCTCACTTTTTTCTCTTTTCTGGCTACAATTCACTTTGTTGCCAAATCCATTTTTCAGAGCAAAGTTTAAAATAAAAACTTCCAAGCCCTTTGAGACTTGGCTCCAAAATTTGAGTTTTGGTATAGTTTTCTCTTTTTTTGATTTCGTAAATGTTGCAAACACTTTTTTGTTCTCCAAATATGTTATACCTTTTCAGAACTTCATCTTAAGCATATGTTTTTGCTCCAAACGCAGAGATTTTTATTTTTCCTTTTTTTATTTAAGAATTTTTGTTTTCATTATAATTTGAAAAGAGTTTATATTTGACATATAATATACTTATATTTTAGTCTTACCAAATAGATTTTTGGGTTGGATCAGTTTATTGTCCTTATGCGACATTGAATTAGAATGGACCCTCCCCTGGATTTTCAGAGGCTGTAAATCAACTGAGAGATTTGTCTATTATTCTCAAGAGGAGCTATTGGCAAATTTGAACTGCATGTCTGAATTAGCTGTATTAACACCAGGCCATTAGATCTTTCTCGAATTAGTTTTGTATTTGGTTATACATCTCTCCAATTAAGAAAAACCCACATCTTTCATAGATCCAAATATAAGAACTATATTACTGAGTTTGCTGTCTATAGAATGATAATTTTCTTATAGTGCTATCCACCAAAACATTGAGACTTTGTTAAAATACAGGTGGTTGTTGTTATGTGCCATTGAGTCATCTAGTAACTATCGCAACCGTGTGTACAGTAGCTTGGGACCCTTCCCTGTCCTGAGCCAGTCTTGCAGATTCTCACATACCAACCCCCATTGCCCCAGTTCCTGTATTAATCCATCTTATCCAGGGTCTTCCTCTCCTACACTGTTCCTCCACCTTTCTGAGCATGATGTCCTTTTCTAAGGATCTGTCCTTCCTGGTTTTGTGCCCAAAGTATGTGAGATGGAGTTTCAGAATCCTGGCCTCCAGGGAGAAACTTGATTTCATTCTTTGCAAGACAGATCTGTTTGTTTTCTTAGCAGTCATGATATGTTCAAGAATCTTCTCTAGCACCACTACTAATATTCCCTGAAATCATTTCGTTGATTTTATAAACAATGTGGAAGCTGATGCTTTTTCTTCCATTTACTTAACTATTCCAGATCCTAACCATGAAGGAATAACATACACTTAAGTTTCACTATCCACCATAAACAGCTAGAACATTGAATGAATTCTGTGACATATAGGAGGTAACTCAGAACAATGGTCATAAAGGGGAGAGAAATATCAGAGATATAATGCAGACTTGCCATCAGGCTCAGTATTGATTGACATGCATGAAAAGAAATGCATATAGCTTTCATAATAACTCCTGGAAAGCAGTAGGAAGAACAGTTTCTGAAACCTACAAGTAGTTCATTTTCTCCTAGACCAGAGTAAAAAGATGTTGTTCATACAGGTCATCAGATTGAGTCCACAGTCAGATACACTCAATTCTTAGGCACAGACTCAAGATTCTTCTGTATCTGCCTTGGGAACAGAGCCAACTACGTCAGCAACAGAGTTTGAGATTATTTCAACAACTACAACTAATTTCACAGTCTATTATCTAATCAGAAATAACCATGATTAGAAAGAAGTAGGAAAATATAAACTCAAAACTAGGAGAAAAAGCAATCACTACAACAGATTTAGAAATTATAGACATGGTGGAAATAATAGGCAAAGACATTACAGAGTAGAAGGAAACAGGAATGTGATGATGAGAGAAATGTAAAACACTTAACAAAGTAATGTATCTAGAACAAAAAAAGACACGGAGTGGTATTATCAGAACATTAGAAACAGAAGAGGCAGAATAAATTACCAGTGAACGTGATGAAATAGCATTAGAAAATATTAAAAATTAATAGAAAACAAGAGTAAGGAAAAGTGATTAGTGAGTTCATTGCCTCAGTGATTACACCAAGCTGTCTTACTTAGGTGAAATTAGAATCCCAAAGGAAGGGAGAAATAGCACAGAAAAAGGATTTGGAGAAATGATGGTCGAAAACCGTAAACTCACAGATTCAAGAAAGGGGAGCAAGAAACGTAAAGGACACCACATTAAGGCATATGATGATAAATTTGAAGAAAATTATTGGCAAAGAGAGAATCTTAAGGTTTGGAAATGACTGAATTTAGAGTTCTATGTCCCGTATAGAAATACTTCTGAGAAATACAGTAAAAATTCTTGTACAGTATATACTCTATTGTTATTATATGCCATAGAGTTGCTTGGAACTCATAGTGACCTTGTGTACAACAGTTCTGAGCCCTGCTTTATCTTGAGGCAACTTCATTGTCTCTTATATACCTATTTCCATTACGCCAGTCACTGAGTCAAACCATCTCATCCAAGTTGTTCTTCTCTCGGGTTATGCCTCCATCCTTCCAAGCATGATGTCCGTTTTCAAGGACTGCTCTCTCCTTGCAGCAAGCCCAAAGTATGTCAAGTGAACCTTCAAAATGTTTGCCTCCAGTCTACAAGTTCAATGCAGTTCCAACACAGATACCAATTCCATTCTTCAACAAGATGGAAAAGGCAGTTGTCATTTTTATCTGGAATGGAAAAAGACTCCGAATAAATAAAGCACTCCTGAAAAGGGAGAAACAAGGTAGGAAGCATCTCACTCCCTGATCTCAAATCCTACTACACAGCCTTGTCTTAATGATCAAGACAGTGTGCTACTCGTACAATTACAGTCATATAGATCAGTCAGATAGAATTGAGAACCCAGAAATCTGCTCGTCTACCTAGGGACATCTGATTTTTAACTAGGAGACAAAATCAAATATGGAAAAGCTTTTTTAGCAAATGGTGTTAGCAAAATTGAAAAATCAACTGTAGAAAACTCAAGCAAGACCTGTACCTCACACCATACACAAAAACCATCTCAAAGTGGATCAAGAACCTAGGATTTATACCACAAGATAAAGGTAAATAACCCAATTGAAAAATGGGCACAGGATATGAACAGACACTTCACCAAAGAAGACATTCAGATGGCAGACAAACACATGAAGAAATGGTCAAAATCCTTAGCTCTATGAAAGGTAAACTGTATGTAATAAAAGCCCCCTATCTTTTCCAAAGAGATAGAAATAGTGTAATGATTGAATTATTAATACGAAAAGACTTAGAAATAAGCTAGTCAGGGTCTCAGAATTTAGCCTCAGCACCAATCAGTGAATTCTTAACATATGTTGGCATCTTCCCAGTAAAAGTAAAATCTGTAAAGTCTATGTGAACTAAAGACAACAGAATTTCAAAAAGAAACATATGCTAACCACTTCCTTATTCTTCTAATTGTTATTACATGCCCTCAAATCAGAAACAACTCAGATTTAACTAACCAGTAGATTTTGAGTGTAAATCACACAGGAAGAGAGACTATCCATCTTTCTCCTATAGAGCAGTCTTAGGATTCAAACTGTCTACTTTTTTGGGATGGCAGTACAATTCCTTACCACTAGGTCACCAGAGCTCCCAATTCTACTAATTAAGAAACCAGATTACCATTATAATCCTGTGAATTCCTAGTCTCTACTTGTAGGAGGGGTATCATCTGGTTATATTTGTTCTATGAATAAATTGAAAACAAAGCAGATTCAGTACCACTGCTTATACAGAAACTCAAATGCTCCATCTACCAAAGTGTAAAAAACTGCTGGGCTTCTTCAGCCTTTTATGGTCACTGTACAGAAACGATCAAGGAAGGAAGAGAGGAAGGGGAAAGAAGAAAGGATAGGAAAATAAAAGTTACAACTATAGGTCTACTGGAGCCTTTCTTAAAGTCTCTCCTTCTTGTATGTGTAATGCTTCACTACCTTTTATTCAAGAGTTTACCTTATAAAGAAAATGGTTGTGGCTATTGGTGGTCCCCTTCCCCCACAAGATCCAGTAGGCTCATTCATTCATTCACTCACTGAACTACCATGTAATGACAGCTGTCTTCAAAATTATTTTCTCGTTGTTTTATTGCCATCATCTTCTCAGCTCTGGGCAGTCAGATAAAAAAAATGCTCCTGATTTTAGCTTCTGTGTCCTGTTGATTCCCAGTAAGTATTTGATTGGATCTGCCCACGTTCCTTGCTTTGTACTTTATTACTTTGAATTTTATATTTTCTGCCTAAAATACATTTTTAGAAACATTTTCTTTATAGAGGATCTAAACACAACCTCTATAAAAGGATATGCTTTGTTTGTGGATCACGTTTGTTTTGTTCAAGAATATGTTGCCTTCTTACTCTTGAAAGGAAGTTTTGTCTTTTGTAGGATTTTAAATTGATAGAATTGGAGGCCTTGGTACAGAATTCAACATCCTGCCCAGAGTAGTAGTCCTTGAGATAATTCATTAAGTATTTTTGCTTGACCATTATTCTTAATTTAGTATTCATATTTTTGAGTGATTTGTTACATTCTTCTGAAACTTTTGAATAATTTTCTTTTGGAATTCAAATCAAAGTCCACATGTGTAAGGCTTATTTAAAGTCTCTTATTAGAAGTAGTGAATGCAAAGCCTTTGCATCTGTGACACTGTATGTAATGCTGTGAATCAATCAAAAGCTGTGGCAGGCTCCTGTTACGTTTTATATTTAGTGTGCCCACCAGAACGGAAATGATAGCTATCCCTAATGTTCTACAAAGAATATTTTAATATGATATTATTTCAGCTTTAATCTAAAAATATTTACTGCTTAGGAAGTTGCAGACAATATGTTTTATTTCTACTTACCCATAAATGAAATAGATTTTTAACCAAATGTTAAACCCAAAATAGTATAAAGGCAGTATGTACATATTTATGAGGCAGCTATATATTACTGTGTAGTTAATAGTGGTATTTTTAAAAGATTTAAGAAATATTTGTAAATAGTGATATTCTTATTAGTGCTATTTGAATAGGTAAATGTGCATAAGACTGAAAACATTGTTAATATGCTGAGACTTTAAACATAAACAGAATGTGCTAATTAGAAAAGGCAAGTCCATTCCAAGTCTCTGAAAGTGCATATGCAGATGATAAAAGAAAGCACAGCAGATTCAGAAAATGGCTGTAGGTACTCTAGGAAAAGTTGTGAAAAATTTAAACTGGCAACGTGTATTGGTATAGTAATTTTTAATTCTAGCTGTGAATTAGAAATGCCTAGTAGTATTTTAAAAATAGACTGATATCTCAGATCTTCTTCCACTCACTCACTTGTTGCCTTTGAGACAGTTCAGCCTTAGAAGGACCCTCCTTTGGGTTTCTGAGGCTCTAAATCTTAATGGGAGGAAATGGTCTCTTTTCTCCCACATTAGCCTAGTTAAATAAGATTTCTTTTAAAAAAATAAAATTGAAAATTGTTTAGCTCTTGTTGTGTATCATGGAGTTGGAACTGACCCATGGTTGACCCTACGGCTTCTTGTCACTAGGTCTATTACTATTTTAAAAACTCTCCAGATTATTCTAATCAGAAAACAAAGCTGAGAACTATTTGTTTAGGTCGTGGAAGGCCTTTCAGTTCTGTGATGGAGAGTAGATAAATCTTTGTTTCTATTTTGCTGTGCTTCAGAAAAAACTTGAAAAAGTGATAAAGTTTCAGAATTTATGCTGTGGGCATGAAAGTATGTGTGTGTCTGTGTGTGTCATACATGTGACATGGCACATCAACTTAATAGGGAGCTCAGGTGGCTTAGTGTTAAGAAGCTGTGCTGCAGTCCTGAAGGGACCTGGTTTGAATCAACCTGCTGCTCTGAGGATGGAGCAAGGGAAATCTCCTCATCCCCTGTGATTAACTACCTCTTAAAACTTGCTAGATCAGTTATGAGTCAGTTCTGACTCGACAGCACACAACAGGGTTATTTCAGGGGGTCAGGTTCATCTTACAGAGTTTTCTTTCTCAAAAGGAACCATTCTTGACATTTACTTTGACTTAGTCTACTAGGTTTTGAGATACCTGATCCCTGTTGATTTTTTTGATACCCATTTTCCACCTTTCCTTGTGTCTTGTTCACTGTATACAGTGCAGTTCGTACTGTGTTATTTGTCATAAAATTACTTTTTATTTGCCCCAGATGATATCAGAATGCAAAATATCCCCTGAAATCTTACTCTCTTCAGCAATTATTCTACCTTCTCAGTTTTTGGTGGCATTCTTATTTTGAAGCTTAAATTTTTTCTTTGACATTAGTCTTTTCCTGACTAGCCTGTCTAAAAGTAGATGGTGTGCATTAGTGTCTGCCACATAATAGATAGATTCGATATCTTTTTACTTACTATCTTTCTCCCCACTTTGAACTTGTAACTTTGAGGGCAGTGTGTGTGTGTGTGTGTAGTGTTGTGTTTCTGCCTATTTCTGTGTATGTTTTTAATTCATCTATGCCTTCCATAGTGGGTATGAATATAGGATAGGCAATAAAAGACGTGTGTGTGTGTGTGTGTGTTTTGAAAGATTTTAGCCACTGATGTGATATATTGAGCTGATTTTCAGAACTCTGTAATCATATGAAAGAATGAAACTGGATGAATCAGCCACATTTTATACTAGATCCTGAGACATTTGGGTAGAACCATAAGGAAGGAGATTCTGCATTTGCAGATCTTATTGACTAACTGGGCCTGTTGAGTTGTGAGGATTGGAAAATGAGATAGCAAACATGGAGAGGCTGTTTATGGGAGAAGTGTATATGATTTCAATTTCATGACAGGCGGTTTTATATTAAATGATGAACCTTTGCTAGCAGTTGGTATCATACTACTTATTTGGAAGTTACTGTTTAGAATGTTACCTTTTGAATATATGGATATAGATAAGGTCATCCAGAAACATTGCTCAGTATAAGAATAGGAAAGCAGAATAAATTACCTATGGGACCTAGCTCAGAGGAGATCCAGGTATTGAAGATACAATCAAAGTAATGAAGCTGGGACTGAGAGATTTGTCCCAGTTAGAGCTCTGGTGATGCAGTTCAAAAGGTGTCTCATTGCTAACCAAAAGGCGTTGTGTCTCTGGTGGTTTGAAGCAACCAGTAATTCCGAACAAGACAGATGGACTGTCCATCTCCTCCCATTGCACTTTATAGCCTTGGAAAGCCTTTTAGAGGGTCACTGTGAGTCACAATTGACTCAGTGACCGTAAATGGGTGAGAGACCATATAAACGTAAGCCCAAATAACTATAAATGAATATAAATGTAAAGGAAAATAAAATGCCACTTCATGGCTATGTCAGTCTAAGGTTAGTAGGGAAAAATGCAATAGGTTTCTATTATTTGTTGGAATTATCTGTGTCCTGTTGAGTTTTTATGGCATTAGTATTCATGAGAATGAAATTGCCAGGCTATCTGATAGATTAAATTTTAAGAAGAAACAAATGAATACTGAATTTGCTCCTGTTAATGAAATTTTAAAATGTATTCCAGTTCTTGAATATGAAATGTGAAAAAGGATGAAAAGTAGCAGAGAGAAGAATTT
The DNA here is from genome assembly GCF_000299155.1 of Elephantulus edwardii. Lineage (NCBI taxonomy): Eukaryota > Metazoa > Chordata > Mammalia > Macroscelidea > Macroscelididae > Elephantulus > Elephantulus edwardii. The sequence continues at coordinate 7,486,561 of NW_006399767.1, read as the reverse complement.
AGTGAGAATACAGAAAGCTCTTCCAACTTGCAATAGAATTTCTTCTTTCTCCTGGAGATAACCAGTGTAATTTTTTTTTTACCCTAAATTAGACTGAATCAGTTAATGATGTTAATGGCATTTTCATCTTGGTTTCTGATTTCTAAAAGAAAATATATGCTATTTTTACAACTATAATAATGTGACTGTTTTTATTGCTCTTTTTAAAAAAAGGCAAAGGACTTAAATAGACATTTTTCTAAAGAAGATCTAAAAATGCCCAAGATATATTTAAAATTAAAAAGAAAAGAAAAAAATCCACCATCATTAGTGTCCTTGTTAGTTGCTGTCAGGTTGATTCTGACCATGGTGACTGCATGTCTTACAGACCACAACTGCTCCATAGGTTTTCCTTGTCTGCTTTCCTAAAGAGAGGAGTCCTACTTGTGCAATGGCTAAAGCACTTGGCTCTTAGATAAATGGTTAGTAGTTTGAATTTACCAGCCACTGTGGAGGAAAGATGTAGCCATCTGTTTTCATAAAGACTGCAGCACTGGAGTCCCCGTGGGGCACGTCTTCCCTATCCTGTAGGACCATTATTAATTGAAATTGACATGATGAAAATGAGTTTTGGTTTGAAATGAACAGAAGCATTTCATCAGGCCTAGCTTACCTGGTACCTCCAGCCTTTATAGTAGCAGTCCAGTGCAGATGGTATGCACCAGCTAGGATCTTCCTTCGTACTGTCAATCTGTTAATCATTATAAACAAGTAAAACTACTTAGCTAGTTAGCTAGCTGGAAAGTTAAGTAGGTAGGTAGAAGAATAATGAAGTTAATGTATCTGTTGCATACTTTCCTAGGTTGGCATGAGATTTTTTAATTAGAAAACCTAAGTTGTTTATATTTTAAAAGCCTGTTAAATGTTTTCTAATCATCAGATGAAAAATCAGCTCTAGAACAGAAACCCAAGCCAGCTGCTCCGCAAGTCCCACCCAAGAAGCCTACACCACCCACCAAAGCCAATAATTTATTACGATCTCCTGGACTAGTATTCCCAAAGCGACCCGAAAAACCAGTTCCTCCACCACCTCCTGTAGCCAAGTAAGTTTTCACAATTTTAAATTGACTTGTGAGCTTATCTATTCTTGTAACTAAATGGCTTTATTGCCTTTATATACCTCAAGGTAAGTTTTTTTCACTTACTGTGATTTGAATGAACATTTACCAGTTATAATGGGCTTTCATTCACTTACACATGCATGTTTTAGAATATTAAATACAGTTCAGTCTCTTATTGTATATTGTCTTTTTTTACTCCTTTCTTCCTCCTTGGTTACTATCCAAAAATGATTTTATGTATAAACCTTTGATAGCCTTTTATAGTGTTGTTTTGTGCCGTCAAGTCTCTTGCGACTCACAGCAACCCCTATGTACAATAGCCCTAAACCCTCCGCTATCCCTTGCCAATCTCACTGACTCTGACATGCTTATCCCCATTACCCCAGTGACGGAATCAGTCTGTCTCATTGAGGATCTTCGTCTCCTGCGTCATCCCTCCCCCTCCCAAGCATGACGGTCCTCTCCAAGGACTGATCCCTCCTTGCAACATGTCCAAAGTATGTCAGACAAAGCTTCAGAATCCTTGCCTCGAAGGAGCAGCCTGGCTTCACCCTCTCCAGGATGAACTTGTTTGTTCTCCTAGCAGTCCATGGTATATTCAATACTCTTCTCCAGCACCAAAGCTTAAAGGCATCAACTCTTCTATCATCCCTAGTGATTGTCCAGCTCTCTGATGCTTAGCAAATAATGGCAAGGACCATGACCTGTATCAGGTGCATCTTAGTCTCTAGACTGACTCAGTACCTTGGAGTGGTCTCTGACAGCAGACTTTCCCAGTGCAATTTGTCTTTTAACTTCCTGGCTTCTGGTACCAAGAGTGTTGATTATAGAGCCAAGCAAACTGAAGCTGTCGACAATCTCAGTCTCTTCACCATCTATCATGATGCTGCCAGTTGGCCTAGTGGTGACAATCTTTGTTTTCTTGACTTTGACCTTCCATCAATATTGAAGGCTGCAGTCCTTGACCTTCTGCAGTAAGTGCTTCAGGTCCTCCTCAGTTTCAGCAAGCAGGGTTGTGTCATCTGCATAACCCAGATTGTTGATAGATCTTTCACCAATCCTGACCCCACATTTCTCCTCATAGAGCCCAGCCTTCCGGATAATCTGGTTTGCATATGGGTTGAAAAGGTATGAAAACAGGACACATCCCTGGCATATGTCCTCCCCAGTTTTGAATCATGCAATGTTTCCTTGCTCTGTTCTCACGACTGCCTCTTGGTCCAAGTATAGATTTCGCATTAGCACTATCAAGTGTTCTGAGATTCCCATTCTTCTCAGAGTCAGCCACAGTTTTTATGATCCACACAGTCAAATGTCTTTGCATAGTCAATGAAAGACAGATATACATTCCTCTGGTATTCCCTGCTTTCAGCTAAAATCGATCTAACATTAGCTACAGTATCCCTAGTACTACAACCCCTTTTAAACCCAGCCTGGACTTCTGGCAGTTCTCTGCTGATGTTCTTTTCCAGTCGTTTTTGGATAATCTTCAGTAGAATCTTGCTTGATGTGAGATCAATGATACTGTTCTGTAGTTTCCACACTCTGTTGGATCACTCTTCTTTGGAATGGGAACAAATATAGATCTCTTCCAGTCAGTTGAAGCATAAGAAAATATCGGCAGCTGACGTGTTTGCAATCACAGAAGCCAAGGAAGCTTCAAATATAAGCTGTCAGATCAAGGGGTGGACAGTGGGAGATAGATGTTGAAGGGGGTGGGTAGGAGTGGATGGGTATCCTGGTGGAATAAGTGGTTAAAGACACTTGTGTGTTTTGATTTGCATCTCTTTAATAGCTAATTGAGCTCTTGTGGTCCAGTGGTAAGGGAATGTGCTGCCAAAACAAAGCCATGCTCCACTTCCAGCACAGCTGACAGTTTGATCAGTCAACTCTTCTGTGGGAGAAAGATGAGCATTCTCTTCCCATGTGATTTACTGCTTCAGAAAGCCTGTTCAAAGGTCAACTAGGAGTCAGTTTCAACTTGATGACACATAACAGTATATTATTCATTTATACACACACTTATATATCTGGGGACTTAGTGATAAGGAGTTGTGCAGGTAGTTTGAGTCCACCAGCTGCTCCCATGCAAGTCACAGGAAACATCATGAAATTCTTCTCTTTGCAGCCAATTCCTTTTGGTACAGTTACTCTGTGTACTCCTTCCATCTTCTTTTAATGCATCTGGATCATTTAATATTCTGTCCATAGCATCCTTATGTATTGCATATTGAATTTTGAGTTTGTTCTTTTATTTTTTATACACACACACACACACACACACACACACACACGTGTATCATTTCGGGTACTTATTCTAAGTTATACTGTTGACTGATGATTTTTTTTTTAAATACTGATCTTGTTTCTAATACTTTATTGAATTTGGCAATGAAATCCAATAATATTCTTGTTGAGTTTTTAGAATTTTCTATTTTTAGAGACCTAGAATCTGTAAATAGAGATAGTTTCACTTCCTTTTGGCCCATTTGGATGCCATTTTTTCCTTTTTTTTTCTTACCTTATTACTTTGGCTAGGAGTTCCAATGCAGTATTAAATAGTAATGCTTACATGAAACTTCGTTTTCCATGAACTTCTCATTCATGCCTTTACTTTCTCTCTGTGGAGATTATTGGCCATTGAGTTTGTCTTTATGTTATATGTTGAGGAATTTTCCTCATATTCCTGTTTTGTTCAAAAGGGTAATGCTTTTTAATAAATACCTTTTCTCTTTTAATTGGTATGATGATTTGAATCTTTTATATATGAGTCATACTGATTGTTCTTCCTATGTTAATCATCCTTTGCGTATCTGGTATGTATGCCACTTAATCATTATGAATTTTTTTTTATGTGATGTTGAATTTACTGAGTGAGAATTTTGTTGAGAATATTTGTATTCATTTAAGATCCTTGATTATATTTTCTTTTTCAGTGATGCCTTTTTCTGACTTTGGCATCAGTCATAGTCATGCTTGTTTTATAACATGAGTTCAGGAGTATTCCATTGGTATTTTAAAGTAGTTTGAGTAGAGTTGGTGTTAAGTTTTTGAATGTTGGGCAGAATTTACTGGAAAACATATGGGATGGTTTTGGTTGGGATTGTTGTTATGATTTGTTCAGTTTCTCCTTTTGTGGTGGATCGAGTCAGATTTTCTACCTCTCTCCATGTTAGTTTAGTTGGGACGTGCATTTCTATAAATGTGTCCCTTTTTTTAGGTTTCAGAGTTGTTGGAGTGACTCATAGTATTTCTTTTTGTTACTTGGGCCTCTTCTTTTCCTTCATTAGACCTGATACTAGTTTGTCGGTTTTATTAATCCTATTTGAGATTCTCTGAGCTGCTTCAGTTTTTTACAGTTCTTTAGCAGTTGCCTTATGGCCTTTTTCCTTTCTGAAAGTTTCTTTCTGTTTGCTGTTCTCTCAGATTCTGGAATGCCTTTTTTCCATGTTCTATTGTAGTATTTGGGAAGTGTTCTTTCTGCAACTCTGTAATAGATGCCTCTGTGCCTTTTTTTTAAGCCTTTCTGTTCACTGCCAGCACCATATTGTTGTTGAGTGCCATCGAATCGCAGGCGACTCATAGTGACCCTGTGAAGGAGAGTCCTCAAGCCTTGGGTGTCTCTCATTCTCACCAGGTTCATAGGGTTTCCGGAGGCAAGCTATTATCAAAGTGGATGCCACTCCTCCTTCCAAGCTTGTTTTAATCGGGGCGCTCCACCCAGCATCATATGAGTGATGCTTATTTTTTGATGCCCCAAGTATTCATTTTAATAATTTTCTTTTCCCCTTGCTAGTTGCTGTAACATATTAATATTGATGGTGGGAGTTTTTTCCAAGTTACTAGTTGTGCATTCCATCTAATTCTACTCTTTTTTATTTCTACTTATGAAATTTTAATCTTAATATTTTTAATTTTAATTTGCTGGGTTTTGTTTGCTTCTAATTTTCCATTTATTTATTTATTTAGTCTTGCATTGCTTTTTTGAATTTGTTGCACAATTCATAGCAGACTGTCCTTTTTCAAGTCCTTAGTAGTAGATTCCACTAGCTTTTCTTCCACTGAAATATCTTCTGGTTTACTATGTAGTCACTTTGTTACGCCATCCTACCCTGATTTTTGAGTATTTTAAAGTTAACTGTTGCCACCAAGACATTGTGATCGTGGTGTCTTTCCATTATTTTGATTTGGAATATCTGATTGAGCCAGGTGAAGGTACTATGCACCTTCTTAATTGAGGAATTCTTAGTGTTTCAGCGCCTGTCTTCGTTGGTTGTGATAAAGTTTGAATGTGTGTGTGCCATTATGCATTTGCTTTTGCCATTCTCTATTTGCTATCCATAAAGAACAGCTGATGTCAGGCTGGACTGGATCATTTGGAGCAAGGTCTTGTCTTCACTCTTGCCCAGTGGTGCATGGGGAGGGGTCTGTTGCTGTCCATCTTCTCAGCAGCCAAGTGCAGGTGTGGACATCACTTCATTCTCATGCTCTCAAGTTGACCTGAGCAACCCAAAAATCTTTAGAATGGACAAACTGTGCCATGCCCTTTTTAATTTACTACATCTGTTTTCTTATTTAATACTTTAATCCATTTTCTTCCTTGAGTCAGTGTTTAAACCCGTTCCTTATCGTTTCCTTTGAAACTCAGGATTCCAAGATCTGTCTTTCTTATCATTGTTTTCTGGTATCTTAGTTGAAACATCTGTCTTTTTACGAGCATTCCCAGGAAATATTTTTTAAATGTGTTTGTTTCTATTTTTTGTTACCTACTGAGTGAAACAATCCTATATTATTTCACATTAGATGGATAGATCTTAAGCAATTTTTACATTTCTAACTATACTGTAACAGTCTTAGACAAAGATTTATTTATGGACATACTTTTTAGGGATACACTATAGATTCTTTAATTAAATAATAATTTTATAGCATATTTCTCATGTAAATAATATTTGTATATTTTTAATTTCAGGGTGAATGGGGAAGTTTCTACCATTTCATCAAAATTTGAAACTGAGCCAGTATCAAAACCAAAGTTAGATTCTGATCATCTACCACTTAGACCAAAATCAGTAGAACTAGACTCCTTTGTAGTAAGGGGTGTGACCGAAATAGGTAAGTGAACATGTGATACATACAAACGTTACTAGATTGTTAAGAAACTGAAAACAAGAGTTTGTGTTTATGTTTGGCAATATGCAATGGAAATTAATTGAAATGTGTTTAAAATTTATGTTGGCAAATGAAAAGGACAAATGCTGCATAGTGCCACTGTTGTAAAACAGGACTGACATCTGGGTTGGGGAGGACTGAGAAGGATTGGATAAATAATGTATACTGCATTGAAACAAATGAGGGAGAAAACTGTATAAAAGGGATATGCAATTAGGTATTATTGTCATGATAGGAGTTCAGAACAAAGGCTGCATAATGGAGTGGACCTGGGGTAAGGGATTGTAAAACAATGAAAGAATTTTTCTTTTACTTTTCAAGCAGAAGGGCGAATTGGAGGGGGGATGGGAGCAGGGAGAAAAGAACAACAATGAATTAATGGAAATCCAGAGTCCCTGTAAATGTTCATTAAAATTAGCAATAATAATAATAATAATAATAATAAAATTAATAATACAAAAAATTATGTTGGTAAATGAAAATAATAAAGAGTAAAGGTCAAAAATAATTATATAGCTCAGGTAATTATAGTTAAATCAGGACTTCATTAGTTGTTAAAATATCACTCATCTATTATTAGGCTTTCGAAACATCATTATACAAATACTGTATCATCTAACCTGAGACACATATGAATACATTTTATTTTAAAAAAATTAAAAAGTAAAGTTCTTTTGTCTTTCTGTGCCATCACTAAATAATATTTTAGTAAAATATTTTTATTTCTCCATTTATTTTCTGAAAAAGAGTTTTGTTTCCTGTACCAGAAATAGTCTTCTTACTGCTCTGTGATATGTATTATTAGGCTGATAGATTTTATTTCTTATTGAAATATTGTTCCGTAAGCTTTGGAATGATTTGTAAGACTACTGATCATCTTTGCTTCTCTAATACAACTTTATTTTTCAGGTCATTTGTACCCGTTAGTTAGAAATGAGAAACAAAGTAGAGAAATCAGAAGCATCGTATGATCATTACTCTGTGTTGGTAGTTGTTATTTTTGTGCACTACATTTTTTTTTTTTTTTTTAGTTTTTACTAAAACTTTAGTTTTTAAAGCACTTTTTTTAAAAAAAAATTTTTTCTTATTTCACCTTTATAGTGATTTTAGGGTGCAGATGACATTTTTTTTTGTTCTATTACATATAAACAAAGTAAGCTACAGGCTTATGAACTATCCAAGATGATATATACTTAAAAAGAACACGTTAACCCCTTTATTGAAAATATATATGCTTTGTCTTACCACAACTCAGTGCCACCAAAGGATGAAGAAAAGTAGGGAAATTCAAAAGAATAAAATCAATATTGTGCAAAAAAAAAGATGAGTTGACACAATGACTATAGCAGTGGGCTTGAGCATATCAGGAATTTTAAAGATGGTACAGGATAGGGCCAGGTTCAGGTCATTGGTTTATAGACTCATAGAGAGACTTGATGGCACTTCACAACAACTGTATTCTTTAAAATTTTTAAGCTGTCAGCAATATATTTTTTTTAGCATCACTATTAACATTTTATATTTCTATTTCAACTAGAAGGCCAATTACACGCAAATTGTTTTTTATGACAATATTATACTATATACAGCCTACGCAGTGGTGTTGCATTGATCCTAACTAATGAGGACTCTCCAAATTCTTTGCTTCTTTTTTTTAAATATTGCTCATGTTAGATGGATTCATTACTAATTTCTACAATTAAAATGTTGTTTACATTTTATAGACATATACTCAAGTATCTTCTGTGTGTTTTGAACACTCAAAAAGAGTTCTTACGGAGTACTTAAATTTTTAAAGATTCTCTTGCTGACTTTTAACACATATCTTACATTTCTTTTTATTGAGGTTACTGATTAAAAAGAAAAGAGAAATGTCTCATTTTGTTTTGGGTTTGGTGATGATTTGAATTACAGCTAGAAATCTATAGTTACAAGTAATAGAAATAAAAGTTGTGTAATTTCAACTCTCAAAAAAATTAATATTAATAGTTGTTATTTTTCTTTTGCATTTCCATAATTTTTCTTCCGTTTGGGGGCAGAGACTTGTGTAGCTTATCCAAAGGTGGTGCCTCTTTGGCATTTTGAATCAACCAGAGGGAGAAAGATGAGGAATGAGGAATCTCTCTACCTATACAGCTTACAGCTTTTGGAAACCTGCCAAAGGGCTCATTGGATAGCAGTGAGCTTGAGTTTGGGTTTTGAGTATTTCAGTCTTAAATATTTATGGGAAGAGCCTGTGTTCATCTGTTGTTTTGTGCAATTCTTGTGAAATAACTGTTTAAAGTTATTTCAAGTTAGTGGAATTTTTAAAATATTTTTTATTAGATAAAATTTTCACTTAAATTATTTCCAGTGTACTATCATTCATCATCTTTGTTTCCTCTGCTACTTTTCTAGTAGAAATAACACTTATATACCAATGTCAGATTATTGATAATTGAAGAGTTCTATTTTGTTTTGGGTCCCTATTTTGGTCTTATCTTTACCTTTTATTTATAAAATAAAGAGTTCTTGGTGTTGTGTTTAAAACTTCTAATTTCCATTCTTCCACCCCTCTCCTTTCAATTAAGTACTTGGCTTTATAAAAACCAATAAAAATTTTAATGTGTGTTTTAGAACACTTCTCCCCCTTTTCCTTTAAATAGATAAGTAAGATACAAAGTATATCAGAAAATAAATCATTTGATCTGTCCCAGCTTCCATTTTTTATTACAGCTATCCACAGGTGATTTTTGGTGTACCACACTTTACATCTTATAAAGAAAATAGATGTTTTGTGAATTAAGTTCATATTAAGCATCAGATATTTACTGAGCAAGTGTTAAATACTTAGTACTATTTTAGAACAGATAATATAAGAAGAGAACGTTATTTGTGGCATCAAATAGCCAGTGTCCCGAACCAAAATTCAGAGGATTGCTTTTATTTCTTCTTTCTTTGTTTTCTTTAGAATATCAGCAGTTCTTAATGTTGTTGTTGTTGTTGTTAAGTGTCTTCGAGTCGTAGGTGACTTCTAGCGACCCTATGAACAAAAGTCCTGGGTACCTGTATAACTTTTGTCATTTCTTCAGATTCGTAGGGTTTCCAGAGGCAAGCTATTATGGAAGTGGATGCCACTCCTGCTTCTAAGCTTGTTTTAATCAGCATTTTAAGTATGTTTTAGTTCTGTGAGATAATGACAGTTATAATTAAGATGAGATGTCTTTTAATAATTAATTTGAGATAGTTTGGTGTTAAAAGTTTTATTCTTCAGATAACATGAAACTAACCCTTTATTAAGGAGTATTGGTGATATAAGAGAACCCTGGTGGCCTAGTGATAAGCAGTTGCACTGCCAGTTCAACGGCATGTGATTAAAACCCACCAGCTGCTCTGTGGGAGACAGTGTCTTGCCGAATGTTTAACTCCTCTGAAAACTGAGGATCAACTGGAGGGGAGTCAATTCTGACTTGAAGGCATATCACCACATCTGCATCAATAGAACATTGTATAGCATACCAGATGTCTGACCAAATGGCTACTGGTTGGGTCCAGGAGTAACTAAAAAGAGGAGGATGGACAGTTACCTCTTGTAAAGATTTACAGTCTTGGAAACCCAGTGGAAGACCACTTCTTGGTTGGAAACCCAGTGGAGGATCACTGTGAATCAGAATTGACTCCAGTGCTAGTTGGTTTGGTGTTGAGTGGCATTATACACTTCATGTTCCGTTTCCAACATGTAGTGGCAGCAGTTTGAATCCACCGTCTGTTGTGTGAGAGGGTAATTCTCTTAACAGAACCAGCTTGATGGCAGTGGGTTTGTTTTTTATTTTAAAAACTTCCATAATGCAAGAGAGCTCTGGTGATTTTTAGTAGTAAGGAATTGTACTGCTAGTGCAAACCACCTGCTTCATGGAGGAATACAGGGCAGTCTCCTCCCATGTTATTCACTCCTTCTGAAAACCCCACTGGAGGGTCAGCTGTGAGTCACTTCAGGCTCAACAGAACACAACAACAACTATATAATACATGAACACTTCAAACACCTCTGTTAGTACATTCAAACATTTTATTGAGAAAGGTATTGTAAAATAATTTGGGATGAAATGATATAATGAAAGTATAGAAACTGGGCAGGCTCCTCTTATGTGATTTACTTCTTCTGAAAACTCACTGGAGGGTCAGTTATGGATTGATTCTGATTTGATATTCCATAACAAAGTAGTTTTGGTAGCATAGTGGTTAAAGACGCTTGGCTCCTAATTAAAAAGTTGACTGCTTAAACCTATCATTCCCTCTGGAGGAAAAGATATGGCAGTCTGCTTCTGTAAGGGTTACAACCTTTCAAACCATATTGGGCAGTTCTGTTTATTTTTACAAGGTCACTATGAGTTAGAATGTACTCAGAGTCAGTGGGTTTGGTTTTGGGGATCAGTATATAAGGTGCACCTGATTAAGGCCATGTTGTTGTTGTTAGATGCCAGCAAGTCAAGTACGACTCATAGAGACACTTTGAATAAAAGATCTTAACCTAGTGCTGTCCTGTACCATCTTCACACTTCCTGACACACGAGAGCCCATTGTGACAGTCACCTTGTCAGTCCACCTGGTTGAGGGTCTTCCTCTCCTTCACCGACCTTCCACTCTTCCCCACATCATGTCCCTCTTGAAGGAATAGCACCTCCTAGTAATATGTCCAAAGTAAATGAGGCAAAGTCTCATCATTTTTGCCTCCAAAGAACACTCCAGCTGCACTCTTTTCGAGACATATTTGTTCATTTTCTTGGCCGTCCATAGAATGTTCAGTGCTCTCTTGTACCACAGCTCAAAGGCATCAATTCATTTCTGTCATCGTTATTCATTGTCCCAGTCTTGGATGCATAGCTAGTAATTGGAAAGACCATGGCCTGAATCAGACGCACCTTAGTCCTCAAACTGACATCATTATTTCTCAATAATTTGGGAAGATCCCTAACTGCAAATTATGCCATTGCAATGCATCTCCTATTTCCTGACTGCTCATACCAGTAGTATTAATTGTGGATCCGTGCAAGATGACAGTTTCATTCTCCTATCCATCCATCATGACACAGCTTGTTGGGCCAGTATGGTCTCCACAATTACCTGTCATGCATCAGAGAGCTGGACAGTGACCAAAGAGGGCAGAAGAAGAATCTCAATGCCTTTGAGTTGTGGTTCTGAAGAGAAGAGTATTGAACATACTGTGGACTGCCAAGGGGACTTACAGGTCTGTCCTGGCAAGGGTGAAACCAAGATGTTCTCTGGAGGCAAGAATTTTGAAGCTCTGTCTCACTTACTTTGGGCATGTTGCCAGGAGGGACCAGTCCTTGGAGAAGGACATCATACTTGGAAGGGTAAAAGGAATGTCAACACAGGAGAGGAAGACCCCAGATGAGATGGATTGACACAGTAACTGAGGTAATGACCGGAGGTGTGTCAAAGATAATGAGATTGGTCCAAGACAGAGCAGGGTTCGAAGCTGTTGTGCATACTGTCAGCTGTGAGCCATGGTAAACTTGATGGCATATAAAACAACAGTGTGTTTTCTCTTTGAAGTTCTTTTCTTGGTTAAACCCATAGTCTTTTATCCTTAAGGTGTGTAAACTCTTGATTTTATTATGTGATAACGATTTTTCTAAATATACTGCTGGTTTTGGATTTATTTTGACTCTGGTTGGTCCCCATTGGGGCTCTTCACCAGAGGGGATTACACTTTTTTTCTCCCATGTAGTGGCTAATGGATTTGTACTTGCTTCAGTCATTTGATTAGTGGTCTGATAAATTACCACTGCGACCAGAGCATATAAGCCATACATAAACATTTATATGACAATTATATGTAAAAATACGAAGTCTGAGTTTTATATATACAGCAGAGCCATTTCTAGGAAATAACAATTAGATTTTTATTTTGTTTAATAGAATAAAGTAACTTAATTTCCCCATATATTTTTACATTGTTTTGGACTCATGCTAGAACTCATTTGTTTTTCAAATGCTTCATTAAAAACTAATTTATGGCAATCTTATTGTCAGTAATGAGAAATTGTAAAGTCCTCTTCCTGCAAATATTTCTAAAATAATCTTTTAAAGAGGTAAAATTGCCTCAAGTTATTAAAATGCATAAGAGAAAATTAGTAGTAACATAGATAATGAGCAAGTATCCTTCGAGTATAATAGTTTATCTTTTTTTCATGGGTTTTTTATGATACATTCAGGATTATGAGAAATTTTAGAGATGTGTTACTTGATCCAAATGCTTTTGTTGTTGAATGGCAAAACATTTTTCTCTGTTGTCTGGTAACTGACCAGTTTTTTTATTTGACTTTTTTTTTTTAACACTTGTTCATTGACGTCTTCCCAAAAAATTTCAGATGGGATTTTCTAATAAAGCGTGCCTTTTGAATAATTAAGGAAAACAAAACCAAAAAACCTCCCATGTATTTTACAGCCTCCTGAAATTCTGCTGAAGGGCCAGCTCTGAATTGATTCTGGCTCAACACCATTGAGTTTGAGTTTATTGAGTAATGTTGGTTTTCTGTACCATCAAGTTAACACTGATTCATAGCTCAATATCCAGCAGATTTTCAAAGGAAGTACATTACTCAGGAGGAGTTGGTGAATTTCAATTGCATGCTTTTGGTGTGGCAGTGCAACTCTTTGCAGCTAAGCCACCTGAGCTCTCTGAGTAGCAGGCCAGCCAAACCACATCCACTGATGCCCAGTCAACTTCAGCTCACAGTGATCCTAGAGGACAGACAGAATTGCCATAATCTGTACAAGAAAGCAAAACCTTACAATGAGTGGCTGGTGGATTTGAACCACTGACCTTTCCATGAGTAGCTAGGCACTTAACCGTTGCATCACCAGGTCTCTCTTTTGAGTAAATTCCATTCATTGCCATTGAATTGGTTCCAACTCACAGTTGACCTTCTCAGTAGCTCCCTACTGAGTAATAATAATGTTGTTGTTGTTGTTAAGTGCCTTCGAGTCGCAGGCGACTCATAGTGACCCAATGAAGGAGAGTCCTCACACTGTGTGTCTTTTATTCTCTCCAGGTTCCTAGGGCTTCCGGAGGGAAGCTGTTACAGAAGTGGATGCCACTCCTAGACACTGTTTATATATTTGCATAAAACATTTATTGAGCTCTATTTAGTAATGTTCTCTTTATCTATGTCCATGTCAGAACCAACTAATGACTGAGCCTCTAGTGGATTTTAGAGGATGAAAATCCCCTATGGTGCAATGAGTATATTAGAACTGCTTGCCTTTTGAGTTGGCAGTGCAACTTCTTATCCACTAGGCCTCCATCCAGTGCTTAAGGGACTCGGTGTCTAAACTAAAGATAGCAAGGAAAAAATAACCCAAAACACAAGAACAGTGGTTAGAGGTTTAAATACAAGTTTACAATAATTTTCTTGAAAATACTGTGTTATAGGAAGCATGATATAATGGATTAATAAATTTTAATATACGTGTGAGACAAATAAAGTTATGTTAATTTATATTGGTGTAGTAGGGTGTTAAAAATAATATTTGGCGAATTTTTCTTTTGTGTATCATAGAATTATAACTGCCTCCTTTATAATATTATGTGCCAAATATATTATGGAACACAAATCTAATAATTATTACCCTGGTCTCTAAGAGGAAAGTCTTAAGTTATACTTGGAAGCTGTCTTACCATGCAGTGCGTAATTGGCTTTATTAGCTTAACATAAAATGAAATTATTGCTTCACGTAGTGTTTCCTCTTGAAAGAAAAAGGAAAAAAAAATCTAAAAATCCAGTGCACATTTTAAGTAAATTAGATAACGCACAGTAATTATCTACTAATCATTGAAGTAATTTTACTCATTCACCAACTGTTCCTTATTTTGCTACTTTGTAAAATAATTTTTTTTTTTTGGTTCAGTCTTTTTCCTAGACAATTCCTATCCTTGGCTTTTCTTTCCAGATTTTGTTTCCTAGCCTGTTTGCCATGTTTCCCTTCTTACGTGTCAGGAAATTATCCTACTTTTCTCCATTTTGGTAAGATGACAACTTTTGAAAGAAATAAAAACAGTGTATTCAGTATAAATAGGTGGTGCACTTTGATTTTTTTTTTCTTTGTAATTTTACTCAAGGGTATATGTGTTTGCGTATTTATTCTAATTCTTTTGGTTTTCCATTTCTTGAAATGGGATTCATTTAGGAAACATTTTCCTAATTAGTTTATTTCAAATATTAATAAAATTTTTAATTGACAAACATGAAAGTTTACTTTCTCCCAACATTAAATGTTTTCTTTTGATTTTGTTAAAGCCCACATCTTGTAGGTAACTTGCAGAAGTCTAGGTGACTGGCAGAATGACAGTGATTGTGCAAGTTACATTATTGTCATATATTTTATGTCACATGTAAAGGATAAATTAATTGTTACAACATTTAGGTAAATTTAAAAGCATTTAGATAAGAGTCCAACGTGTACACAGTTTTATTTTACTAACTTATGATTCAAATGGAGAACCTGAGAGAGTTTTAGGATAGTAAAAAACATGTCTTGTTGTAACTCAAAAGTGGACATAGGGAAGGCATTTTATGTGAGCATGGTGTATAATTTTATATATCTACCTTTTATTTACCATTTTTGTTTGTCTGCACCTCTTGTATGTTTTTGTTTTCTTTCTCCATGTTGCTTAAATATGCATTTGAAAATAATCTCCACAGGCCAAAATGAGTATTCTTTTGAAGGCATTTTGTCATTGTTGTCAATACACATTTATCTGTGTCAAAGGCAAAAGCTTCAAAATACATGTTTTTAACACACTTCTTTGGTTTTAGTACATACTTGTTTATGGTATGTATAAATAAAATGACATCTGGTGGCCTAGTGGCAAGAAGCTGTGCTACAACCCTAAAGGCATGCAGTTTAAGGCTACCAACTGCCCTGCGGGAGAAGGATGGGCAATCTACTCCTGTGAGATTACTGCTTCTGAAAACCTGCCAGAGGGTCAGCTATATGGGTCATTTGACTCTTTAATTACAACAATTTGAGTATATGTTCAGATTCAATAATTACATAATGTATTTAGCATTTAAGTCATTGTATTTCTTAAAACAATAAACACCGAATTACTATTTACAAACAGTTATTGAAAGAATCAAAATTAAACTGACTCTACTGGAATATCTCTTCTTGTATGTCCACTTGGTGAAGTGATTAAATGTGGAGTACACAAAATAATCCTAGGTTGGGAAGATAAAACAGAATGAACAGTATTCAGCCAAACCTTCAATTATACAATGCCATCTGAGAGTGATACCTCTCTCTGCTTTACATTTGTGCTCACCATCCCCTTTCCTCACTCCCCAAATGTCTAAATAAAATATTTTTAATATAAAAATAGGTTGGTAAAGTTTGAGGATAATGATGAATGCTATTTTCAGGTCTCTGAAAAATAGCATCACTAATTTAGAGCATACAAATATTGAAAGAAGAGTTTACCAGTCGTAACTTGAAGACTGAAAAACCAGTGTGGGAATAGTCCAAAGATGTCTGTTGCAGTGTAAAACATCTTGGCTCTGGTTAATACTTGCTTTCTTGGAATCTGGACTAAAGAAAGATTATATGGATGATGGAAGTGCCTGTGGTTTACATGTGGTATTTTTGTTTAGTTACCTGGACTCCAGAATGTAAAGATCAACTCTTTGTAAAGTTTTTTCAGATCCTCTAGGAGAAATATTCTGTACCATTGTTTGAGAGAGAAAAATGTGTCCTTGAGCAAGGTGACGATCTGGGTAGAATTTTCCCTTATTCCTTAGTTTCTTTTATATTTAGAAGTGTTTTCTAAATCCTAAACGTGGTATTATTTAAGCAAAAGTACAATGAAACTGGGTCCCAGATATAACATGCATTTAGAGATGGAACATAGGATTTTACAAGCAAGAAGTTAGGTTGACTTGTGTGTGTGTGTGTGTGTGTGTGCTACCACACTGAGTTGCATCTGTCTATGGCTATTCTTTATAGCTTTCAATGAGAAATTTTTGTTGATGCCTTAATTCTTGCAGAAGCATGAAGTTTAGTGTTGGTACAGTCTTGTACTTTAAAGCGTATAAGATGAAGAGAAGGTTTTTAAGGGTGAGTGTTATTTTCCAAATGCATATGAAAAGCACAGTTCAACTTCTAAGTCTTTAAAAGTAATGACATTCTTATTTTTTTTTTCCATTTTAGTTTTTAAAAATGTTTTTAAAGAACTTTTTACTGTGTGTGGTTAAATCTCAAGGTGATATTTCTTTTTATTCTTTAGATCTTGTAAATTTTGATGATATAACATCCTCAGAAAACTTAATGCATCTCACTGCAAATAGACCTAAGATGCCTGGGAGAAGGTTGCCTGGTCGCTTCAATGGTGGACTTTCTGTAAGTTGCTGTTATAGTTGTAAACCTAGGGCTTATCTGATGGTAAGAATGAAAGATGATTTACAGCTCTACTAAAATTTAAAAAGAAGAAAACAGGTATTAAGTGGAGGTTGATCTGCTTTTAAGGAGGTACAAAGGAGAGAGAACTACTTCAACCACACCTGGTATGGAAGATTAAAGGATTTGAATATGAGAAGTTTTCGTTAATAGGATAGCTATAGTGCACAGGGTTAAAAGGAGAGAGGTAACTGTTTAAGTCTACTTGTCCTACAATAAAAACTGAGCAGAACTACTCATGCATTTTGTAATTGTTGTAATGTGTCATCAGCTCACTCATAGCTGACGCTCCTACAGGTTACAGATGCAGTAAACTGTACAGGAGGAGATTGCCCATCTTTCTCTCACAGAGTGACTGGTGGACTCAGATGTCATCCCAACTCTTCACAACTCGACAGACCACCTGTGCTTTTTTTTTAAAAAAAAAACAAACCCAGCACTTTTTTTTTAAAACCAGTGCTTTTTGTAGTACTTGCCTGTTTTCTAAAATTTCTTGATATGCTTTCTAGATAGTGCCTAGGATAGTGATAATACTTTGTTATTGTTGTTAAGTGCCATCAAGTCTTTAGTGTTCTTAAAATGGCTCTTACGCAGTATGGCATTGTAAGATCCCTAAGAGAGGGAGAAATATTATCACAGAGTCAAGGTGTTTTGAACGCAAGATAAAAAAAATTTTTCATTCAGCTGCAAATTATGTATCTCCAACAGTAATGGAATATATACACTGTTGTTGTTGTTGTGTGTTGTTGAGTCAGAACAGCTTCTTGTCACTAGGCCACCAGAGCTGTGCTGTAATCCCAAAGGCACATGATACAAATCCACCAGTTCCACTGGGGAAGGATGAGCTGTTTCCTCCTTTGGGATGAACTGCCTCTGAAAACCCATTGGAGGGCCAGCTATGGGTTGGTTCCAGTTTAACAACACACAACAACAGTTTATAAATACCAGCAGCTGAAAACAGTCAGTGTAAATTACTTGTTTTATTATCCATATGCTTACTGCCTTTTAATTTTTTCCTCTATTCTGTTTCTTGATTTAAAAAAAAAATCGTTTAGCCAACTCAAAGCCCAGAAAAAATCTTGAAGATACCAAAAGAGGAAGAAGATAGTGTCCACTTAAAGCATTCTAAATTTAAAAAGGATTCATGCTACTCTCCAAAGGTAATATGCATTGTAGTTTAAGATCTGTGTAACTTCTATAATTGTTAACATCAAGATTGGGAAAGTTAAAGTACCATCGTTGAAAAATTCTTATTCTGTCAAGAAATAAGAGACTTTCGGCTAAAAATTGAGTTGTCACACTATTCTCTGTAGATATTTTTAAGACCTTATAATATTTTGAATGTGTGATGTAAATATTATATAGAGTTGTATGTTTTTAAGACAGAGGTTTATACATCTGTTTCATTTTCTCAATAAATACGCTTATGTAAGAAACTAGGTTTTATTTTCTTGTTAACCAGCTTAGTGGTGGTATTGGTTCTGTACAATGAATTCAGAACCAATTCATAACTGACCCTCTGGTAGATTTTCAGAGGTAGTTAATCATGTGTGAGGATATTACCTGTCTTTCTCCCAGAGAGCAGCTGGTGGATTTGAACCTTCTACCTTTGGATTGGCAGTACAACTCCTAATCACTTCCAGAGCTTCCTAGTTTAGTGTTACACATCAAAAATAAGCATTTTGTTTGTACTAGAGTGGTGGAATGAATGACTTCTCTCTGTTATATCTAAGACACTAACAACGAGTTTTTCTAAATTCTTTCATATTCATGTTAGATAGAATTACTACAAACAACTAATACTTAAGAAAGTTGTCCCAAATAGGCTTTGTCCTAAATTATTCCTCATTTTTATTCTCGGGCTTTTTTTTTTTTTAATTTTTCATTTCAGTGTATTCTAGGGCATTTGATTGGGTTTGTGTGTGTTTGGGGTTGTTTTTTTTTTCCAGTTTGTCAAATACATGTAATCTGATTTGCTTAGTTGTCAACTACTTGTTGAAATTTTATTAAAATCATTACCTATTATTTCATTGAAATACTAAAATAATGTCAGGTCATGGGCTCTCTAATGCTTCTTTTGTAAATTTGTATAGTTCTTCATAATTACTTTTAAGTGAATCTGTTTAGCAGTCTGACATACTTTTTTTTTTTTACCCTCTCTGTCTGTTTCAGTCATTCATTTCATTCATTGTCAGCAAGATGGAATTGACTCATTTTTTTACCCTTCCCCACGTTTTTAGAGGCTGTAGATGATCGCATACCTTCCTGAGGAGCAGCTGGTTGACTCAGTCAGCCTGGCTTTGGTTTGGCAGCACAACTCCTTACCCATTAGTAGTCTGCTAGACCAGCAGATTACATATAATCATTACATATCATTACATATGAATTACATATTATTCATCCTAGAGAGGGTTAAACTAGGCTGCTCCTTGGAGGCAAGGATTCTGGGGCTTCGCCTGACATACTTTGGACATGTTGTAAGGAGAGACAGGTCTTTGGAGAAGGACATCATGCTGGGTAGAGTAGTGGGACAGCATAGAAGGGGAAGATCCTCTATGAGGTGGATTGATTCAGTGACTGGGGTACTTGGGATGGGTGTGTCGGGGGCAATGAGATTGGCACAGAATAGAGCACGGTTTAGGGCTGTTGTACATAGGGTTGCTATGAGTCGCAAACGACTCGACGGCACATAACAACAACAACAACAACAGACCAGCGGAGCTCCTATTTAACATGTAGGACCAACGCAACATCTTACACTGTTAGATTGTTCTAAATGGTCTACTGTGCAAAAAAAACCTTCCTAAGATAAATACTTGGTTTTTAGACCCTAGTATTTTTCACCAAAATTACTTCACTTACTAATGATTGCCAGTTTATTTTCTGATTATTCAGTGGTTTGGTTGTCTAGTTGAGAAAGCAAACTACATTTTTTAAAAAATTATTTCAAAACTTAATTTTTTTATCTTGAAGTCTTTAAAACTTATGTATCTCTTTGGTACAACACATCTCTCCACCTTAAATATGATGATGTTGTGTAGGAATGATGCCGGCTTTCCGGGGAATTGTCAGAAGCTCTACATCACAAAGGAGGTGATTACCCGTCTTTCTTTCAGGCAGTACATGATAGATTCAAACTTCTTGACATTGGGTGGGGAGCACAACTCCTTATCCACTTATATAAATACAAATTATAACTGGAAAAAACCCACACATCCTTTTTTATTTTTTATCTTTTCAGCCATCTCAGCCCTCTGTGCCCCTTCTGACACCTGTAACTACTGCTTCTAAGCCAAATACAACTGCTTTCCTAACTCCATTAGAAATCAAAGCTAAAATAACCGAGGATGGGAAGAAAAATCCTGTGGATGAACTTAAAGCACAGATTAATGAACTGCTGTACCTTATAGAAGCACTGAAAAAGGATCATGGGTAGGTTCCTTAATCTTTTTCTTTACTTATTTTATTTAGCGTTTTTCCTAAGCATTAACTTGTAAAAATGTACTCTTGTCAAATCCCTGGTAAGCACAAGTATGTATTGAAAAGAAGTTTTCTTTAGAAGAGCAAAAAACTTGAGTTGGACAACTGTTCTAGCAGCCCAGTCATGAAAAGGTAAACATAATTCCAGTGATTTTTGGTTTGAATTTTCAATTAAGATGCAAGAGTTAATTATTCTTGAAAATGTTGTTGTTGATATATGCTATCAAGTGAGAACTGACTGACAGCTACCCTGCAGTGAGTGTGGGACTATAAATTACACAGGAGGAGATTGCCCAATTTTCTCCCACAGAGCAGCTGGTGGAGCTGAACCACATGCCTTTGGGTTGGTAGTTCACCTCCTTACTATTAGGCCATCAGAGATCCCTGAGAAAATAGATACATTTTAAAATCTATATTCAATTTTCCCAGACATTTTTATCACCATTGTTGCTAAGGTTCAATTGGACATTTGTGAAATGTAAGGATTGAGATAGATTATTTCCTAAGGGTATTCTCAAATTGGAAGGTAGAGATGTTTTAAAATGAAATTATAAAGAATGCCGTCCCCTTTAAAAATTTAATTGGTAAAGCTATAAGTTCACATAGCTCTTGAATGATAAAGCTATAACTAAAACTCATTCTTTATTGATTCAGAGATTTTTTCCCCCCATGACTGTTTACTTTAAAATGTCTTAACTCTTAAAAAACCATTCTGCGAAAACTCAATGTGAAAAATAGATAAAACATCTAGTCATGTTGAACTGAAGGTGAGGAGGGTACGTCTCTTCCTGTTCCCCTTTTGGGTATTCCTCTGGAGCCTTTTAAAGAATTCCATGGAATATAGTGCAGAAGTCCTTATTCTAGAGATACCAATGATGCCTCTGAGTCTGATTTTACCTTTTTCCTGACCCACTTTCAGCTGGCGTAGGATTGTGTGTGTGTGTGTGTGTGTGTGTGTGTGTATATTTTTCCACTTTCTTCTTTATTATTACTATCATTTTTCATTTTACATTGGGTTGCATACAAAGTTTGTATACATTTTGTTTCACACTATTCTTAATTCACTTTGTGTTTCATACAATCATTCTCATTATATTTTATAAAATAAATCAACATTGATTTGAGGTATTTGTAGATTGCAGAGCACTTCTTAGGTGGAAAAAACCAACATGTATCTTGAATAACTTCTTTAAAAATACATCTTTTAATAGTTGTTGTTGTTGTCCTGAGGTGCCTCTGAGTTGACTGTTCCTCATAGTGATCCTATGTATAGCACATTGAATCCTTGCTTGATCTTGTGCCATTTTTATAATCTCTGATATACATGAAGCCATTTTGTCACTCCATCTTGATAATCAGGTCTTACTCTCTTTAACTGACTTGGTAATTTTTATACATGATAGATCTTAAATTATTTCATCTTTCCATTTTTAATTTGAATTAAATTAGATTAATTATTCCATTTTTCATTTTTTAATCTACGGATTTTCAGAATCTGTAATATAAATATTATGAACTACCTTTAAATTACCCACTTTTTAAGTATTTATTGGCTATATCACCCATCTACCAGTTAGAGAACTGTCTTGATATATTTTAGTTTGTGTTTTTATATTTCTTGTTGTTTAGTTGCTCTTGAGTCAATTATGACCCATAGTGACCCTATCTATGAACAACAGATCTGAACCCTAATTAGAATAGTGCTTGACTGTCAGTTTCTGGACTGAGGTAATTTGTGGATTGCTGTTATGCTAAAAACTATTCCACTGCTTTGTCAAACATCACAAGGGTCACCCATGATGGACAGGTTTTAGTAGAGGTATCAGATTAAGACCAGGTAGGACATAGGATTGGCCCTCCTCTTCTTAAATAGCAGGCTTCTGAAAACCTGTGAGGAGTAGAGGAACATGGATAGTTTCTATACTGAATATACAATTTTTAATGATTTGATAATTACATACACAGTTTTCCTTTAGGTTAACTGTAGAAAGAGTAAAAACTCTTTTATATGTAGATATTTTTTTAAAGCCATTTATTTACATATATGGTTATTTTAGAAATCTCTTAAGTAAATATTTTCAGCATTTTTAGTTTATCCGGTGAAGTAAAATGGATGACAGTTTAATTTTTGTCTGACAAAGAAGTGTATGAACAAGAGAATGGATAATGTATGCTGATGATAGAGAAATACTATACAGCAGTGAAAAAATAAAATTGTGGCATAATGCAGCAGTATGGATTAACCTCAAAAAAACAGATTGTAGGGAAAACCAAGCCAGAAGAAGGACACAACTCTGCTTGCTGAAACTGAGGAGGGCTTGAAGTGCTTGCTGCAGAGGTTCAAGGACTGCACCCTTCAGTATGGATTGAGGCTCAATATCAAGAAGACAAAGATTCTCACCACTAAACCAATTTGGCAGCATCAGGATAGATGATGAGATAGAGATTATTAACAACTTTTAGTCTGCTTGGCTTCACAGTCAACACTCTTGGCACCAGCAGCCAGGAAATGAAAAGATGTATTGCGATGGGAAAGTCAGCTGTTGGGGACCTCCCCAAAGCACTGAAGAGCAATGGTGTCACTCTGGAGACTAAGGTGCATCTGATATAGGCCATGATCTTTGCTATCACTTGTTATGCATCAGAGAGTTGGACAATGACCAGGGAGGATAGAAGGAGAATTGATACCTTTGAGCTGTGGTGCTGGAGAAGAGTATCGAGGGTACCATGGATTGCTAAGAAAACAAACAGGTTCACCTGGAGAGGGTTAAACCAGGCTGCTCCTTGGAGGCAAGAATTCTGGGGCTTCGTCTGACATACTTTGGACAGGTTGTAAGGAGGGACAGGTCCTTGGAGAGGTACTTCATGCTTGGGAGGGTGGGGGGACAGCACAGGAGGGGAAGACCCTCTCTGAGGTGGATTAATTCAGTGACTGGGGTAATTGGGATGGGTGTGTCAGAGGCAGTGAGATTGGCACAGGATAGAGCAGGGTTTAGGGTGGTTGTACATAGGGTCGCTATGAGTTGCAAGCAGCTCAACGGCACAGAACAACAACATACCAAGTTTAGAGCAGACAAAATGAAGTATTATGTCCAAGCTTACACAAAACATGAAATACTTTTTTCCCTGACTTTCAGTGTCACAGACAGTATCAAGAAAGGAAAAATCTTTATAGCTGGACCGATAGACAACATCATGATAAATGGAGACAAATCAGAACTGTCAACAATTTAATTTTACTTGGAGTCAAAATTGAAACTTAGGAAACAGGAGTCAAGAAATTAAATCATAAATTAAATTGGATAAATCTGCTATCAAAGTCCTCATGAAACTGTCAAATGTGGAGACAAAGGTATCCCTGACCCAAAACATTTTCAGTCACTTCATAACATGTGAAAGTGGTATGATGAATGCTCCCACAGAGCAGCTGGTGGTTTTGAGTTGACAGTGCAACTCCTTACCACTGAACCACCGGAATTGTGATGTTGGAGAAGAGTATTGAATATCACATGGACTGCCAAAAAAATAAATAAGTCTGTCTTGGAGAAAATGCAACCAGACTGCTCCTTAGAAGCAAAAATGATCAGACTTCATCTCACAAACCTTTGGACTTGTTGCTAGGAGAGGCTTTTCCTTGGAGAGGGGTATCGTACTTGGAAATGTAGAGAAATGGCTGATGAGAGGAAGACTCTCAACCATATGGATTGAAATTTTAGCATTTGGAACTAGGAAATGTAAACTAGATGAATATATAATTATAGTTGCTCTATTTAAATTTATCTCACATAGGTTGGCCATGGCTTTGTGGGTTTATGTCTGTCCTATTGAACCTTTTAAAGTAGAAAGTACAACTTATTTATTTATTTATTTATTCAGTCAGCATGGCTGTAATCCTTTTAACATTTTCCCATGTTTGGGGAGGGCAGGCAGAAGGTCCTGTTGACATTAGTAAACTATATTGTTTTATAGGCTGGAAAACATACCATTTATATGTATTTTTTTTTTAGGAAAGAATTAGAAAAGCTACGAAAAGATTTGGAAGAAGAGAAGGCATTGAGAAGTCATCTAGAGGTAATTCCATTTTCCCACTATAAAGATTTCAGTCAGCATAAACTTGTTTGCTTTTTCTTCCTTCTCTAAGCCAACTGGGTGGGTAATTGGTTTCCGCTAACAAAGTATGCTGTCTTGCTTCAGTTGGACACTCCCTTCTGCTTGATAGCCATTTAATTAATGTGTTGTTGACTCCTAGTCCAATTCCATTCCATTCATTCATTCATTCATTTAGCAAATATTTGATAACATTTTTTTCCAATTAAGTATTCATTTGTGTATTTCTTTCTGCATATGTTAAGAAAAAGTTGTACCCTGACATTTTTTCCAAGTCTCTTCCCATCTCCATTTACTATTTTGTGTTCTTCCTCTTGAACTATATAGTACTTATGCTTTTATTTGGTCAGAGTTACTCAAGAGAGAAAACATGAGACTTGCATGTGGAAGATTAGAGCTTCAATTCTGATTACACTAGTGACATACTTTACGTTTTTCACTTGGACAGCTAGACTTCTGCATTTTGGCGCACTGAGTATATGTAACAAATGGTAAGGAGGATGATGATCATGATGATGATGATTTAGAATTGGTTAAGTTACATCAGTGGAGTTGAAATACTTAATACAACAGCCAGACTTCAGTTTTTGCTCTTAGAGATTAAGTGATAAGATCTTCTCTCTACATATATTTTTTTTTTTTTAAATGTATTCTATCCAAAAATAAAGCCCTCTTTCTAGCCCAGGTGACATCTTGTTCTCCTGTAGTTCTTTCCCTTTTTTGATTCAGGATTCATTTGCAAAGCACACAACTAACTAAACAATGGATTAATATTTGTAGCTTCTAATTCTTTAGATTTACTGATGCCAAATCCAATGTTAATTTTCTGCAACATTTCATTTTTTTACCAGTTATTTTTTTTTCCAGGTTGTGTCCCAGTTGGTGTGACACTTCATTTTTCTAACTTTTCTGCCTCTTTTTTTCTTGTAGCCTAAATTTGAATGTTCTTTTGTGCTGTCCTTGGCTCTCTTCTCTGCACATTCTCTCTATTATCTAAACTCATGAATGTAAAGAATAGTTATAGTTCATTTCCTTCTATAGGTAGTCACCTCTCTTGCTTCCAACATCTCCTATTTTATGCTTCCAACCATTCATATTCTAGATGCCATACTTAGCATATCTTCAGTTAAATGTATTTTCCTTCTCTGTTCTTCCTGGTTTTTTATTTCTGTTTATGGTATGTTTGTTCTTTCAAGTCATATATACTTGTGTTTTCTTTCAGTTCTATTCTTTCAGACTTGTTCACCTTCTCCCTCCCTTTTATCTTTATTATCAATACCTCTGTGTATTTAGCTTGCTCCAGTTTCTCTCATTTTTGTCTCAAAATAGTATTTTCTTCCTTAGATACTTTCAGGAGCTTCTGTTATTTCCAGAATGAAATGAAAACTTCTTTTTTAAAAATACTTTTTTTAAATTGAATATCCCTTCCCAGCCTACTGGCCACAATGCAGCCCCTGTTCCAATTTGTTGTCATACATACAATGCCTCATCTTATATTCCTTTAGGTTAGTTGTTGCACTCATCTGTCCTAATGCAAGGTTAATTATCTATCCACTCTTTTCCCAGTCTCTCCCCATCCTTCCCATGTCTGTCCTATTTTATCATAGCAGTGTTATGCAGTGTTTATACTTTTGTGACTGTGATTTTTCACTCAGCATAATGTTGTTGAGGCTCTCCCATGTTGTGAAATGTTTTATGCATTCTTGTTTTTCAGTGCTCTGTAATATTCCATTGTGCTATAATGTACCACAGTTTGAATTGAATGTACTGCAGTTTCTTTTTCCGTTCATTTGTTGATGGGCACTTGGGTACTTCCAGCTCTTTGCTGTTGTGAATCAGGCAGCAGTAAACATGGATATGCATACATTTGTTTGGGTCATGGCTCTGATTTCTTTAGGATATATTCCCAGTAGTGGATTTGCTGGGTCAAATGGTATTTCTAATTTTTTGGAAAAGTACCAGACTGCTTTCCATTCCCACCAGCAGTGAATAACAGTTCCAGTCTGTCCACAACTTTGCCAGTATTTGTTGTTTGCTGCCTTATTGAACTTGGCTAGTGTTGCTGAGGTGAGATGATATCTCATAGCTCTTGAAATTAAAACTTCAAGTTAATGGCTGGTCCTTAACTTCTGAATCCTGGTTCATCTTTGCCTACTTGCTAACACTTGATTGTACTTTGTTGTTATTTTTGATTGCCTTTGAGTCGAGCATGACTCAGCGACCCTGTGAACAAAAGGCCTGAAGGCCCTTTACAACTATTAACATTTAGCAGAGTTCATAGAGTTTCCAGAGGCATGTTATTTAGAAAGTGGATGCCACTTCTGCTTCCAGTTGTACTTTATAGTTGATAAATCTGAATTTTTATTCTTACTGTATTCTCCTGGATTGTCCTTTTGCCTTATCTTCTAATGTTTGTTATTTCATAAATGGGCAAAGTCCAGTTGATAGTATCACCTTCATATAGTTACTGTCAGTCTTCATTCAGTTAAACCTATTTAATCTTTTTCCAAATTCTCAGGTCCCTGAGTTGAAATAAACTTGAAAGCAATTTTAGAAGAAAAAAAAAAAAGTATGAGATGTAGGAATTATACTTTTCTGTATTATTACTATTATGTACTACTTTTTTCTCTTTAGACTCTTATAACTGTTGTTTGGTATATGATCCTTGCCTGTTTCTGCCTCTGAATATGGATAGTAGCACATGATGTATTGAGATACGTTGTTGTTAGGTGCCATAGAGTTGAGCATGACTGAGCGACCCTATGAACAAAAGATATGAACCCTGTTCTATCTTGTGTCATCCTCACACATGCTGACACGCAAGAATCCATTACAACAGTAACCGTATCAGTCCACCTAGTTGAAGGTCTTCCTCTCCTTTGCAAACCCTCCACCCTTCCTAGCAGCATGTCTCTCTCCAAGAAATAGCCCCTCCTAACAACATGTCCAAAGTATGTGAGGCAAAGCCTCATCATTCTTGCCTCCAGAGAGCACTCCAGCAGCACCAAGGGGCTGCACCTCTTCAAGACATAATTGTTCTTTTGGCTGTCCATGGGAATGTTCAGTGCTCTTCTCTAACACAACTCAAAGTCTTCAATTCTCTTCTGTCCTCCCTATTCATTGTCCAGCTCTTAGATGCATAGCAAGTGATTGGAAAAACTATGGCCTAAATCAGAAACGTTTTTGTCCTCAAACTGACATCATTACACCTCAGTAATTTGGAGAGGTCCCTAACTGTAGATTTTCTCAGTGCAATGTCTCCTTATTTCTTGACTACTAGTACTGAGGGTGTTTATTGTGGGTCCAAACAAGATGAAGTTGTTGACAGTTTCAGTCTCTCCATCATGATGTTGCAGATCAGTTCATTGGTAAGAATCTTTGTTTTCTTGACATTGATATACAATCCATACCAAATGTTGCATTCCTTAATCTTCTACAAGTACTTCAGATCCTCTTCACATTCAACAAGGAAGTTTGTGTCATGTGTATAATGCAGGCTATTGATGAGTCTTATTCCAATATATAAATGAATTACTGTTAAATTAGTAAATGCAGGAGTGTCCATTTTAAAAGTCTTAAATTCTCCTATGTTACATGGAAATTAACACATTTAAAAATATATTTTGAGTTTTCTTTTTTAAATACATTTTTATTTTATACTGATTTGCTTGTAAAGTTTGTATACTCTGTTTTTTCATATCTTGTCTTTCCTATTACCTTTATCCACCCCTCCCTCTACCCATAAAATTGAGCAACCCTGTGATTACCCACCTCCCTTGCCCATCCTCAACCCTCTACTCAAACCCTCCCTTCCCCTTGGATCCTCATACTCAGCTACTAGTTATATTTCTATTTCTGCAATAATGGTATTATACAGTATATGTCCTTAGGGGACTGAATTAGGTCACTTATCATAATGCTCTCCAGTCCTTCCCAAGTTAGGTATTTTGTAAGTAAAATTTTTATTTTATACCTGTTCATTGTTTTTATATCTTTCCCATTTCCTTTACCCACCCTTCCCTCTACCCATCAAAATTGTGCGACCCTATGATTACCCTTCGGCCTATTCTTACCTCTCTGCTCCTAGGCCCCTCCCCCCATCCTCATACTATTTTTACCAGCTGCCTTTCTATTTCTACAATAATAGTATTATACAGTATTTTTCCTTATGGGACTGAAATAGTTCAC
>NW_006399767.1:7454012-7457446 GCF_000299155.1 Elephantulus edwardii | reverse complement strand
TCTTTGGAGAAGGACATCATGCTTGGGAGGATGGTAGGCAGGCGCAGGAGGGGAAGACCCTCTATGAGGTGGATTGATTCAGTGATTGGGATGGGTGTGTTGGAGGCAGTGCCACTGGCACAGGACAGAGCAGAGTTTAAGGCTGTTGTACATAAGGTCACTATGAGTTACAAGCGACTCGATGGCACATAACAACAACAACTTATTCCAAGCAGTACAGTAGCTGGATCGTACAGACTTTTTTTTGTTCAGCTATTTGAGGAAACTCCAAACTGTCATCCAGTGTAATTGTATCATTTTACAGTCCCACCAACAGTGTATAAGAGTTCCTACCTCTCCGCATCTTCTCCAACATTATTACTTGCTATACTGTTAAAGTTTGCCACTGCTACTGGGGCGGGATGGTATCTCATTGTGGTTTTGATTTGCATCTCTCTTATTGCCAGTGATTTTCAGCATTTCTTCATGTGTTCGCTGCCATCAGAATATTTTCCTCTGTGAGAAGTCTTTCCAAGTTTTGTGTCTATTTTGTAATTTAGTGATCAGTCTTGTTTTTGTGAAGGCCCGGTAAGAGTCTATAAACTTTTGGTATGAGACCCTTGTCTGAAATGGCATTGCCAAATGTTTTTTTCCCCAATCAGTAGGGGGTTTTTTGTTTTTTGTTTGTTTGGTTTTTTTTTTTTTTCCACTCTGCTGGGAAAAGCTTTCCATGCTCACAGGAATTTAATCTTTAGAGGGTCCCATTCATCAAATTTATCCTCTCCAGATTGTTCATTTCTGGCTGTATTTGTCACTCTTTATTGTCACTCTAGACTAGGCCATATAAGCTTGATTCCAGTTTGTCTCTGATGAACTTTATGCTTTTGAGCTTTATTCCCAGGACTCTGATCTACCTTGAGATGATTTTTTTCTATGGCATGAGATGTGGATCCTGTTTCGGCTTTCTGCAGGTAGTAGTCCAATTTTGCCAGCATCAGTTTGTTGAAGACGTTGTCATTTTCCCATTTGTTGGTTTTTTTTTCCTTGTCATATATCAGTTGACCATAGATAGCTGGGTCCATTTCAGGGTTCTCAATTCTGTTCCATTGGTCTATGTGCTTGTCATTATATTAGTGCCATGCTGTTTTGGTTATTACTGCTGTGTAATAACCAGCAGTTATTTTGAGGTCAGGAAGTGCTCTTTTTATTCGGGGTCCCTTTCTCTACAGATTTCATAAGAGTCTTCCTATCCATGAACAGGGCATGCATTTGCATTTATTTAGGTCTTTTAGTGTGTTTTGCAGAAATGTTCTGTAGTTTTCTTTGTACAGATTTTTGTGTTTCTAGTTAAGTTCACTCCCAAGTATCTCAGTTTGTGGTTGGCTGTTGTCAAGGGGAATGCTAACTTTCTCTCCTTGCATACTGCACTATAGTTGGCTATTGTAAATGGTATTGCTTTTTTGATTTCCTTCTCTGAGGGTTTTGTTGTTCTTATTGAGAGAAATCCCATTGATTTTGGGTATTGATTTTGTATCTCGCCATTCTCCTAAAATGGCTTGCTTAATTTTTTTCTGTTGAGTCCTTGGGGTTTTCTGTGTACACTATTATATCATCTGATAGAGCAACAGTTTCACTATCTCTTTTCCAATCTGGATGCCTTTTATTTCTTTCCCTTATATTGTCCTAGCAAGTACTTTCAATGCAGTATTGAATAGAAGTGGTGATAGTGGGTGTTCTTTTTGGGCCCCTCTTCACAAGGAAAATGCTTTTGTCTTTCTCCTTTGAGAATGAGACTGGCTCTTGATTTTGCGTATATACTTTTGACTATGTTGAGGAAATGATATTCTATTCCAGTTTTGCTGAGTGTCTTTATCAGAAAGGGGAATGGGATTTTGTCAAATGCCTTTCCTGCCTTAATTGCTAATATCTTACGGTTCTTGTGATTTGCTTTGTTAATATGGTGAACTGTGTTGATTGTTTTTCTTATATTGAGCTATCCTTGCATACCTGTTATGAATCCCACTTGGTGATGATGAATTATTTTTTTTATGTGCTTTTGGATTCTATTGTCTAGGATTTTGTTAAGGATTTTTGCATCTATAATCATGAGAGATACTGGGTTGTAGTTTTCTTTCTTGGTAATATCTTTGCCTGGCTTTGGTATTAGGATTATGCTTGCTTCATAGAATGTCTCTGGGAGTGTTTCTTCTTTTTCTGTTGCTTTTGGTTTTTTGTTTGTTTGTTTAATACTTCAAGTAAAATTAGTGATAGTTCTTCTCTGAATGTTTGGTAGAATTCAGCTGTGAAGCCATCTGGTCCAGGACTTTTCTTATGGGGAAGTCTTTATGACCTGTTTTAATTTGTTCTTTTGTGATAGGTCTGTTTAAATGTTTTACTCTGTCAGTGTCCCTTTGGGTAGGGCATGAATTTCAAGGAATTTGTCCATTTCTTCTAGGTTTTCAAATTCATCAGAATATAGTTTTTCATAGTATTCCAGTATTACTGATTTAATTTCATGTGGTTCAGTTGTGATGTCACCTCTTACCATTTCTTATCAAGTTATCTGTGTTTTCTCATTTTCCCTCTTTTGTTATGTTTGCTAGTGTTTTGTAAATTTTATTGATTCTTGGTAAACCAACTCCTTGTCTTATTGATGGTTTCAAATTTATTTTTTTTTCTGTTTTCTATCTCATTGATTTCAGCACTTGCCCTTATATTTTCTTTCTTCTGGAGGCAGTAGGATTATATTGTTATTCTTTTTCTGTTTGGTGAAGGTGTTGAGTTAGATCATTGATTTGTTTTCTTCTTTCTTCCTTTATGTGTGTGCCTATTGCTGTGAACTGCCCCATGAAGATTGCCTTAGCTGCATCCCAGAGGTTTTAGTATATTCTATTTTCATTTTCATTTGTTTCAAGGAACTTTTCAATTTTATTATTTCTCTTATAACCTAATCTTGTTCCAGTAGAGAGTTACTTCATTTCCACTTGCATGTAAGCTTCACCCTCCTGTAGTTCATTTCTAGTTTTATGACATTGTGGTCTGAGGAGATACTTTGTATTACTTCAGTGTTTTTTTTTTAATTTGTTGAGGCTTGCTTTGTATACTAATATATAATTGATTATGGAGAATATACCATGTGCCCTAGAGAAGAAAGTGAATTGAGTTTTAAGTTGATTGCATTTCCTTAAATGTATCCACAAGATCAAGTTGGTTGATGGTGTGGTTTAGATCTTCTGCATTTTTGTTGAGTTTCTATTGAGTTGACTTAACGTTTGGTGATAGTGGTGTGTTGAAATCTACTATCACTGTTGTGGTGCTGTCTATTTCTTTCTTCAGTTCTTTTAACTGTTCTTGTTTATTGTTATGTGCCGTCAAGTCGCTTGCAACTCATAATGACCCTACGTACAACAGCCTTAAACTCTGCTCTGTCCTGTGCCAATCACACCCTCTCCGAT
>NW_006399767.1:7451647-7453112 GCF_000299155.1 Elephantulus edwardii | reverse complement strand
ATCAAGTGTTCTGGGATTACCATTCATGGGAGATGGATGTTGAAGGGAATGGGTAGAAGTGGATGGGTATCCTGTTGGTTGGAGGAACAGGGAAATAAATGAGTAAAGACATGTGTGCCAAGGTCAGGGACATTACTGATACGAATAGTTAACTCCACAATAAGGGATATATCTTTCTGTTAACTGTTATTTTATGTATTTTGCAGTTCTGTCATTTGGTGCATAAATGTTGACCAAGGTTATGTGTGCCTTTAATGAGTAACCTTTTCTTATCTTTTATGGTGATTTTCATTCTGAAGTCTATTTTATCTAAGATTAGTATTGCCACTTCTGCTTTTTTTGTGGTTGCTGCTTGCTTGGTAAATTTTTCCAGCTTTTGATTTTGAGTGTGTCTTTCTGTCAGTTTTTTAGAAGCATTTTTTATAGGCCATATATTGATGGGTTTTAGGGGGTTTTTATCCATTTAGCTATTCTTTTTCTCTTTAGTGGAACATTTAGTCCCTTCACATAAAGTGTTATTATTGTTGGGCCAGGTTTTACTGTTTTATTTTGCTGTTTTTCTGTTGTTTCTGATTACTATTGTTTGTCCACTCTCCTTTGGCATCTCCATGAGAAGGACTTCACCTAAAATTTCTTGTAGTTTTGGTCTTGTTTTCACATATATGATCTAATTCTCCTTTGCTGGGTACAGGATCCTTGGCTGGCAGTTGTTTTCTTTAAACCTTGTATATATGCCATCCCATTGTCTTCTAGCTCGCAGGGTTTCCACTGGGAAATAAAAATTTCATCTAATGGTTTCCCCTATGTAGGTGACTGGGCTTTTTTTTCTGTTGTTTTTAGAATTCTATCCTTATCTTTCAGTTTGTAGAATTTGATTATATGTCTTGCAATAAGAAACTGCATAACACAGGTTATCGATGAGTTCCTGTCCAATATGTAAATTAATTACTGTTTAATTAGTAAATGTCAAAATGTCCATTTAAAAAGTCTTAAATTCCCATGTGCTACAAATAAAACATTCAAAAAGTATTCCTTTCTTATCTTTTATACGTACACATTTTGTACTTGAAAATTAATTATATTATTATACAGCATTAGAAACTAATAGCATATATAATTTGTCATGTAAATAATAATAATAATGAGACTTCAGTGAGCTTTTCTGTTTTTAGCTGTTTAGTTTCTTAATTTTGAGCTATTTAATTCATTTTCCAAGTACATAAATTTTTTGCAGTAAAGCCAACCATTACCTCAACTGACTCATTGATTTATACTGTAATTTTCTTTTTCCCGATGGATAAACTTTAACCATTACATGTATAAAAGCATGCTTAATCTTGGAAAAACTTTAGTAGTCCTAATCCACAACATAAAGAGTCTTCCCAGTATTCTGAAAAATTTACAACCAGGAGAAGATAAAATAGATGAATGGGACCTTCTAAGAATCAAATCCCTATGCGCATCC
>NW_006399767.1:7433279-7450482 GCF_000299155.1 Elephantulus edwardii | reverse complement strand
AAAAAAGCATGCTTAATAAGACATTAAAGTTTTAAGATAGTATGTTTAAAGGGTTGTCATTTCTCTTGTAATTGTAAAGGTAGTGCTTTGAAGTTTTTGTTAATGTTGGATAGTATTAAATATTGTGGAATGATAAAAAAGTCTGAAGAATGAACAATGAGTGTAAAAGTCCTAGGGGAGAAGTTCTAGTGTTACAAATATTTGCCTGGTAACTAATGTCCCAAACAGCAACCTGTATGTAATGAAAATTTCTAACTTATATATGAGCTATTCTTCATACCACTTTTCCCTCTCCTCCTAATCTCCTTGTCACCCCTTCCTCTGTAACCACTTTCCATCCATTCTTGTCCATTAAGCTTGGTACAGTTGTCTAATGTGTCTCGGGAGCACATCAGAATTAAGACAGAAGGATGTTATCTCAGTCTATTGAGTGAAGTTTTATCCCCACCCAGTACTTCTGAATACAATAGCCAGTAATCACATAGGGAGCTCTGGTGGCTGAGTGAATGGAGAGTGGTACTCCCAACCCAAAGGTGAGCAGTTGGATCTACCATGGGAGAAAAATGGGCAGTCCCCTTCCATAAGATTTGTAACTTCTGAAACCTTTTGAGTGCCAGCTATGTGCTGGTCTAACTCAACAGCAATGAGTATTTTTGAGAATAATCACATTAGTTAGAGAATAATAAACCAATCAGATGCTGAAATAAAGAAGTTGTTCTTGTTTGATCTTGTGAAATTGTGTATATAAGAACCTTATAGTCTTTTGTCCATAGCAGAGTGTCATTTAATAGTGACTGGGCTAAGAGTAGACAGCTACACTGCAGTCCCAAAGGCATGCAGTTTTATTCTACCGGCTGCTTTGCTAGAGAAAGATGAACATTCTCTTCCTGTTCTATTTACTGCCTTTGAAAACCCACCAGAGGGTCAGTTATGGTTTGGTTCCAACTTGACTGTACTCAACAACAATATGTGATATTTGGGGTAGCCTAGTGGTATGAATCTGTGCCACAATCTTGAAGGCACACAGTTAAAATCCACCAGCTGCTCTGTGGGAGAAGGATGGTCAGTCTTCTCGTGTGTGTGTGTGTATGTGTGTAGATATCTTAGAGACTGGGGAGCTCTGGTGCCTTAGTGTAAGGAATTGCTCTGTCACCCAAAGAAAAGCTGTTGAATCCACCAAATTCTCCTTGGGAGAAAGATGGGCGTTCTCCTCCTGTGTGATTTATTACATCTGAAAATGCACTAGAGGCTCATGTTTAAGTTGGTCCCGACTGTAGTATAACAGTAACTTTCAGAGACCAACCATACAAAATCCACTGCTATCAACTAGATTCTAACTCGTAACAACCCTCCAACAGATTTCTAAGAATATAAATTTTCTGAGCAGAAACTGGTTATCTTTCTTTCTTGGAATTACTGGTGGATTTGAACCACCAACTTTTTGTTAGCAGCCCAGCACATTATGTAGTAAGCCACTAGAGTGCCTCTTAGGTTAACCATAGCATACATTAATTGTGTATATTGATGGTGGAGTTGTCAGAAGAAGTCTAGACCATGACATATGCATTCAAAGGTGGTTAAAATAATAAATGGGGAAAGAATATGAAAATACGGGCTGTAGAACCTTCTCTCTCATTGCCATCAAGTCATGTTCTACTCATAGCTGGGCCTACAACAGATTTCTAAGGCTGTAAATCAAACAAGAGAAGGTTGTTCATCTTTCTCCTGAGGATTCAGTGCACCAGATAGGTGGAGTGTTTGGGTTGACAGTGCAGCTCTCTTTAGAGTACACCACTAGATATCCCCTGAGCCTTAAACCTGATTAATATAAATCCTGTGGCATTCATTACAATAAAAGTATTGGAATGCTCCGTATTCTCTTTGAGCCTTAGTTTGTTATTTGTAATATATAAAACTTAGATAGGTCTGTTTAAAAAACCCCCAAATTTAAACTCACTACTTTCAAGTTGAAACCAACTTACAGTATAGCTGAGCTTTTAGGTGTTTCTGCTTTTCCTGATGAGCAGCTGGTGAACCATCTGCCTTTAGAATGGCAGTGCAACACCTTATCCACTAGGCCACCAAAGCTCCCTAGTTATTTATAGATCATTTATTCTTTTTAAAAAGAACTCATTTCTTAATTTCTTAGTTACTTATGTTTTATATTTCTGTTAACATGAAGGATGTCTTTTACCTAATGATGGATTCTTAGAGATATTCCTGAGCTTCAGGGTGGTTTAATCTAAAACATACTGCTTACAGATGGGAACACTGAGACCCTGTGAGATGAAGTGATATTTTTCATTAGTGAAAATATAGGTCAACCAGGGCTTACCTTTATTCTTTTTACTCTTCTGTACTGCCCCTTTTAATTTAATAAAATCCAGCTGAATTTGTTAGTTTGGTTTCAGAAATTCTTTGTGAGTCTCACCTTTATTTTGTTGTTTTCAAG
The DNA here is from genome assembly GCF_000299155.1 of Elephantulus edwardii. Taxonomy (NCBI): domain Eukaryota; kingdom Metazoa; phylum Chordata; class Mammalia; order Macroscelidea; family Macroscelididae; genus Elephantulus; species Elephantulus edwardii. The sequence goes on along the minus strand of NW_006399767.1, from coordinate 7,448,030 downwards.
TTAGAGCTCACTCAGCTTCCAGCTTTCAGAGGCAATAAATTACTCAAGGGTCTTCACACTGATATAAGGCCAAGGATTCAGGAAGGGACCAGAGAGAAAGAGAAAGCTAAAGAAGCTTTATTAAGGGACCTTCTGGATGGGATTCCTTGGTCTGGAGAGAAACAGATAGACAGACAAACCAGGGAAAAACCATGCCCTACGGTGAGTTGGGCAGGTTTTTATAGTATGGATCTTTAGGGAGGGAAGGCAGGGGCATTCCATTGTGGTTTCGCCAAGTGGGCAAGGCTGTTCACTCACTGTGGATGACATGTTGATATTCTTTGAATCCTTCATTCTCCTCCTTTGACCTTGGTCTGGGCCTGACAAAGAGGAGATTGCCCATCTGTTTCCTGTGGAACACCTGGTGGATTCAAACCCCAAGCCTTTGGGTTGACAGCTCAGCTCCTTACCACTAGCCTAACAGTGATTCCTCTTATCTTTAGAGGTCTTTTCAGATAATCTCCTCACTTAACATTGTTCTACTGAAACAAAAGAATAGGGAAACACTGCATGGTTCAAAATCAGGAAGGGATCGCTTCAGGGATGCATCCCGTCTCCATACCTTTTCAAGCTATATGCAGAACAGATCATTCAGGAGGCTAAGCTTTATGAGGAGGAATATGGTATCAGGATTGGAGGAAGACTCATCAACAACTTATGTTATGCAGATGACACAACTCTACCTGCTGAAACTGAGGTGGACCTGTAATGCTAGCTGCAGAAGTTCGAGGACTGTATCTGCAATATGGATTGAATCTCAATATCAAGAAAACAAAGATTCTCACCACTGGACCAATTGACAGCATCATGATAGATGGGAGTAATTTGTGGTTGTTAACAGTTACAACTTGCTCAGCTCCACAATCACCACTCTTGGCATTAGTAGTCAGGAAATCAAAAGACAAATGGCATTAGATAAATCTTCTGTCAGGAACCTTTCTAGAGTACTGAGAAGCAAGGATGTCAGTCTAGAGACTAAAGTGGACCTCATCCAGGCCATGGTCTTCACAGTTATTTGCTGTGCATCAGAGAGCTGAACATTCACTAAGGATGATAGAAGAAGAATTGATACCTTTGAGTTGTGGTGATTGTTGTTGTTATGTGCCATTGAGTTGTTTGCAATGCATAGCGACCCTATGTACAAGAGCCCTAAACGCCGTTCTATACTGTGCCAACCTCAGTGTCTCAAACACATTCATTCCCACCACTCTACTCACAGAATCGATCCATCTCATCGAGGCTCTTCCTCTCCTGCACCGTCTCTCCACTCTCCCAAACATGATGTCCCACTCCAAGGACCAGTCCCTCCGCAACATGCCCAAAGTATGTCAGACAAAGCTTCAGAATCCTTGACTCCAGGGAACATTCTGGCTTCACCCTCTCCAGGACAAACCTGTTTGTTCTCCTAGAAGTCCATGGTATATTCAACACTTGTCGCCAGCACCACAGCTCAAAGGTATCAATTCTCTTTCTATCATCCCTATTCACTGTTCAACTCTCTGATGCATAGCACATAATTGCTAAGACTATAGCCTGGAACAGGTGCACCTTAGTCTCCAGCCTGACATCGTTGCACTTCAGTACTCTTGAGAGGTCCCTCACAGCTGACTTTCCCAATGGAATTCGTCTTCTGATTTCCTGGCTGCTGTTACCAAGAGTGTTGACTTTGGAGCCAGGTAAACTAAAACTGTTAACTGTCTCAATCTCTTCACCATCCATACTGATGCTACCAATTGTCCCAGTGGTGAGAATCTTTGTTTCCTTGATATTGAGCGTCAATCCAGTCCTTGACCTTCTGCAGCAAGTGCTTCAGGTCCTCCTCAGTTTCAGTGAGCAGGGTTGTATCATCTGCATAACGCAGATTGTTGAGGATTCTTCCACCAATCCTGATGCCACATTCCTCCTCGTACAGCCCAGCATCTCGGATGATCTGTTCTGCATACAGATTGCATACATCTGTTCTGCATACATCCCTGATGGACCCCTTTCTTGATTTTGAGCAGTCCAGTGTCTCCCTGCTCTGTTCTGACGATTGCCTCTACCATGGACTTCCAAGAAAACAAATAGGTCTGCTTGGAGGGCCTGAAACCAAGTTTCTCCTTGGAGGTTAGAATTTTGAAGCACCATCTCACATACTTCGGGCATGTGGCCAGGAGGGACCAATACTTGGAGGAGGATATCATGCTTAGAAGGGTGAAAGAACAGCACAGGAGAGGAATACTCCAGATGAGATGGATTGATAAAATAACTAGGGCAATGGGGATAGGTGTGTCAAGATCAGTCAGACTGGCTCAGGACAGTGAAGGCTACAGAGCTGCACATAGAGTCACTATAAATTACAGGTGACTCAGTGGCACATAACAACATCCACCTGATGTTACCTAAGGTGCTTCCTCTTGAACTTGTTTATTACACAATGGAAATAAAATCTAGATGGTTGAAAGTATGATAAGATCTTTAAAAGGATAAAATAAACTGTTATTATTGTTAGCTGTAGTTTAGTGGACCTCTGACTTGGGGAAATCAGAGGACAACAGAATTGGACCATTGAGAAACATGGGATTTTTTTTTTAAACAGATGATCTGCACTTTCTTCCCCCTCCCCTTGTTTCAGTCTGTGAACTCTGCTGAGCCCTTTTCTAAGGTATAGCAAAATGCAGGATTCACTGACAGATGGCGGTAGCTGCACTGGCGTTGCATTGGGGAATATTAAATCAGGGCTTTCTGCATTAAAGGAGAGAGTTTCTAACCTTGAAGTTCCCATGCAGAATGAAATTTATTTTATTGATAGCTAAGTTTTTCTTTTTTTTTTTCAGGTGGAAATAGAGAAGCTGAGAAAAGCAGTCTTGTCTTCTTGATGTGGCATGGATCCAGTGTTGTTATTATTCCAGGGATTTAGAAGCGACACTATTATAAACAGCAACAGACTTATTACTCAGAAATTTCAAATGTTGGTGTTGTGCTAAAGGAAGCAGAACCTATAATATCTGTAGAAAAGTAGGGGCAGGTAAATTTTATATATATATATATTTTGTTTTGCCAATATATGAAAAAAGAGGCCTTATTTCTTAATGTGCTGGAATTACAAACAATCTGTTTTGTTTCATTTTGTTGGGTTTTTTGTTTTTGTTTTTTTAGTTTGCTTGAAAATACTACTGAATCTGTATAAAAAAGAAAAGGAAGTTCATAATAGTTTTTTTATTGAACATGTATTATTTTTTAAAAAGATCTATACTATAAATATGGTGATATCTTTATAAGTAATCTGTAAAATATGCAATTTGAGAGGGACAAATTAGCTTTATAATAACTATAGTCACTACTTTCCCAAAATGTATAAGGGATGAAACCTTTGTATATATATATTTTTTTTTACTTTTAGCTTTCTTAACTAGGATGACACTGATGTGCCTGTTTGTCTGCAGTGCTGTTTATTCTCTGGGTGATGAAAATAGGAGTTTCCTAGCTATAACCTAGATTCCTCACCCATGCATTTAGTAATAACGAGATAATCAAAATCATTTCTTTGACCTTCAGATTATTTCATACTACTTGCACTATAGGATTCATAAAAGGAATTTAGTTAAAAAGTATTAGATTATTAAATCTATTGAGGACAATATAACCTTTATTTCAAATTCATTAAAACTAAGGAATCTAAAACTGACAATTTAACCCTTAACTTGGTGTGCCTAGAAACTACAGCACATATATGCAGTTACCAGCCTTATTGCTGTATTTTACCAGTTCAGATACTCCTCATTTCATGTTATAATTTGATACTCATTCCCATTTCTCTGAATTTTAATAATAATAACATGAGGAAAACACAAGTCAAAACTTTCAGAGCATCAATGTGAGGTTTCATAGTTGGACAAGTTAATATCATATAAATACTCAGGTTCTATAAATATATAACTTAATAGGCCCAGCTAACTTGGGGAGATAATTTTATACTGTAATTTATGCAGTAGCTTTATAAAGAGTGTTAACTTGTTAACTCATTGACATCTAGTTAGAATGGACTCATAAGTGACCCTCCTTTAGATTTCCAAGTCTCAGATTGCTCGGGATGAAATGGCCCATCTTTCTCCCTTGGAGCAGCTTGTGGATGAAGCTGCGAGAGAAGCACAGCTTTTGAACTAACAGAGCAACTTTCTATGGACTGTATCACCAGAGCTCCCTAAAGAGTGTGACGTCAGTACACCACCAAATACAACATTACAGCTCTCTTAAAACCAAATAGAGTCTACCGTATTCAAAATGTATTTTCACAAAGTGGATAAATTAGTTGTTTTACTGAGTTGTGTATCATCAGTTGAATATTCTATCTCTAGGAAAATATGTGAAAATGTAGACGATGCTTAAAAAAAGGACTTGTTTTCACTTGCATAATTGCTAGATTTTAAACTGTCATAGCAAATAACTTTCAGATTCTGCGAACCAACTATCATGCTTTCATTTTGTTTTAAGCAACCTAATTGATATTTTTCCTTTAAATTTTGATCTTCACAGCAATCTTATATAATTGAAACTTTTTCATGTTGCTAATAAAAGTGAACTGAAGTAGAAATTAATAGAAATGCCATATAGTTACTCAGTGTCCAACACACAGTTTGTATCAGTACTTTGGGAACAGCAGATTGTAAATTGAGGGGTATATATTTCCTCTAAATTCTTTTGAGCTTTTTTCCAATGAAATCACTTCAGAACACAATTGTTCTTCCCTCTTCTAATCACTGATCAGTTGAGTCATGTGCTCCATCATAATTAGGTAGCTATTTTCTTTTAATGATTGCCCTTCGATAAACATAAAAATAATGACTCTGAATCCTGTAACTCACTCTTCAGCTTTCTTGGTCTAAAATCTAGAAAGTGATTCTTCTCCACATGAATAATGTGGGAAAGAAGGTTTCAGCAGTTTTCCACATGTCTCTAAGACTTTAGTTGGTCATTTTCTCACTAATGTCTAAAATCAAGAGTCTTAAGTATTGAAATACATTTCATGCTTTTACTTGTATGTTCCTCCATCAAAATAGAAAAGTATTTGAAATATTTCTGTGTCTGTTTTTACACCCTTGCTCAAATAATAAAACCAAAGTCAAGGGGAAGGTATCATTTCTTTAATCTAGTGGTTTACCAGTATTTGTTCTTGATATTGGAACTTTGATTAATTCTTCTTCATAAAGTTTCTATCACACAGTGACATGTAATAATGGCCTTTACCTAGGAGTAAATAATTTAAAATTAACAGGTGAGTGTAAATGACAGTCTTTGAAGAGGAATAGCATGTACTCTGTGGTTGCCAAATTTTTAATGAATGTATTGGTGCAGATTTGTTATTCTCTGAAACACATATTACTGCTAATTGTCTCCCAATATTATGAGAACTTTGTGTGACCATTACGCTTTTGTCTTCTTTAAAGTTGTTACCTCTTTATAAAACTTAAATTTGAACATGCAAAGAGAGAACAGGCCTGATGCAGCAACAGATTCTCTTATTTTGTGTTATAAACTGTGATTGAGGGATAAAAGGGTTAGGGCTTGGGAGAGTACTTTTCTGGTAAATACTTTATCCTTGCATTTAAACTTGAAATTTATGAGTAGAATGAGACAATCGGTTAAAATCAGAAATGAGAGTGTTGTAATTCAGTGGCCTTGTTTTGCTGTAGCAATAAAATGACCAAGTGCAATGACATGATTTAATAAAAATTATCGTTTAAAATTTGCTGCTTTGAATATTTTTAGCCATAAATTTTTTTATCTTTCTTTTAGCCTGACTTGCCTTCAGTAGTTATTATATAATGCAGGTGATGTTGTGGTATTCTAACATTCCAGAGTATGAAAATCTCAAAATAGTATATTTAACTGACTTTTACAGGTGCTGTAAAAATGCATGCTTCTCTCTCAAAATACTAAAATTAATAAAAATAGTATTGCCATTTGTGTTGGGTTTTACTCATTATTTTTTTTAGCTTCTACGTGTGCTTGTAGAGAATTATGATGTGAATTATACTATATTCATTTATGTTTCCTAAATAATTAGTAAAAGAAAACCATAAAAGTTGTAGACATATGCAACCTTGCATTAACCAGTGTCTAATTTTTCTATCCGAGGCTTTGACATAATAATCCCTATTTCAGAGGATAGCTGACAGAAGTAATTTATATATAAGGTGCTCTGTTGGGAGCTTAGCCTTATCACTCATTCTTTGCCCTTGGTGGGGGGGTGGGGTGGTCTAACTTTTTAGAGACTCTCCTTTGCATTTCTGAGGCTGTAATTCTTAAGAGAGAAGACTGGCCATTTTTCTCCTGAGGAGCAGCTTGTGAACTCATACCACTGGAGACAGCCGGACATTCGATTAGCAGAGCAGTTTTTAAGAGAATAAGACAACACCGATGCTCTGTTGGCATATGGTGGGTTCTCAAAAACAGAAAGCTGCTATTAAGCTTTTCTCAAGATTTTATTGTGAGATACATATATATATATATATAAATTTGGCACCTGTGCCTTCCTCATGATTTTATATGTACTTGAGCCCATTGCAGCAGTTACTCCTGTCAGTCCATCTGCCTGGGAGTCATCTTTTCACCAGTCAAGCATGGTGTCCCTTTCCAAGGAATAACGTCTCCTAACCACATGCCCAAAGTATGTGAGATGAAACTTGGATTACCTCCAAGGATCACTCTGGCTTCACGTTTTATAAGACATACCTGTTTTTCCATTAGGCAGTCCATGAGAGATTTAGTACTCCAATTCTACATCTCAAAGGTATCAGTTGTTCTGCCGCCATCTTTATTCACCATCTTGATCTCAGATACATAACCAATGATTGAAAAGACCATGGCTTGAATCAGGTGCACCTAGTCCTCAAACTGACATCATTAACTTCTCTTGTATTTTGGTGAGGTCCCTGACTGCAGACTTCCCAATACAATACATCTCCTGACATTTGGTACCAAAAGTATTGATTGTGGATCCAAGTAAGAGGAATGTTGACCATTACAATCTTTTCTTCACCCATGATGTTGCCTGTTAATCCAGCGGTGAGAATTTTTGTCGTCTTAGTATTGAGATGTAATCTGCAGCAAGCACTTTAAATTCTCCCCCTTTTCAGCAAACAGGGTTGTGTCATCTTTATATTTCAGGTTGTTGATGAGTCTTCCTCCAATCCTGATGCCACTTTTTTCTTAATAGAGTCCAGCTTCTTAAATTTCTCAGCATACAAATTGAATAGATAAGGAAAACAGGATATGACCTTCATTTGAAACCATGCAATGTCCCTTTTTGCCCTGTTTGAACAACAGCCTCTTGGTCTAGGTCTAGGTTTCACATGAGCACAAGTAAGTGTTCTGAGATTTCTGTTCTTTTCAGTGTTACCCATGATTTGTTATGACACATGCAGTCAAATGCCTATGTATAGTTAATAAAGCTCAAATAGACATTCTTGTATCGGCTTTCAGCAAAGATCTATCTGACGTCAGCAATGATATCCATGGTGCCATGGCGTTTTCAAGACACAGCTTGTACTTCTGGCAGTTCTCTGTTTTGGATGATCTTCAGTGTTTTGCTTGCATGCGATATTAATTATATTGTTTGGTAATGTCCACATTCTCTGGGATCACTTTTTTTTTTGGAGCAGGAACAAATACAGATCTTTCCAGTCAGTTAGCCAGGTCACTGTCATCCAGATTTCCTGACACTGGCTGATGATTGTGTCCAGGGCTGCATCTCTTTGAACCATAGCAGTAGTTGGTATCCCATTGATTTATGGGTCCGTATTTTTTGCTTATATTCTCAGTGCTGGTTGAACTACATTCTTCACATTGACTTTTGATCACATAAGTAATTCCTGAAATACTTTTGTGTCAGTAGGTTCTTTTCAGCACAGTGATTTTGGGTATTCCCTTCATCTTTAGTGCTTCCTGGGTTATGCAGTATTATATTATACTTATATTATACATATATTAAATATATTAAATATTATATTATACCCACATCTCTCTTAGGAGGCCCTCAGACTTCCCTTTTTTGAACACAGCATTATGTTCTTTGAGGATCATAACTCGTTTTCATTTGTTAAGCTGTTTAAATGGGAGCCACGACCATCATGCTTGGCACTTGCCTGTTGATTGGCTAAAATTGAGTTACTCAGGCTGAGATGTTGAAAACAAAACACAACGAGGTAGTCTAAGCTTGAGCACCCCCATACGTGATTTTCTGTGATCTGAAACAAGTTGATTTGAAGGAACAAGATTTGGTGTAAAAGACTGAAACCATCTTGAAGACTTTTTAACCTGATTACATTAATTACTGAACCTCACTTGTCTACTTTTTGGTTCCTGTTGAATTTCTGAACTTGCAAGTGAAAAGGTCCCAATTAATATTGTAAAACAAGTAGAATTAAACCATCAATACATTTAGTGAAAATATGCCACATACATGGCTCTCACCCTTCCAGAAATATACTAGAAGACTTTAATTGTAAAGAAGGAAATAAGATTCAATACAACATGAAAACAGTCGAACATAGAGTGAGAAAGGGGATAAATATGTATACTGCATTGAAACAGATGAGGGAGAAAACTGTTTAAAAGGAATGTGTGATGAGGTATTATTGTCATGACATGACAGGAGTCCAGAGTGAAGGCTGCATAATGGAGTGGATTTGGGGGTAGGGATTGTATTAACAATGAAAGAATTTTTCTTTTGCTTTTCAAAGAAGAGCAAATTGGGCGGTTGGGGTGGGCAGGGAGAAAAGTGAAACAATGAATGAATGGAAATCCAAAGGCTCTGTAAACTTTGATTAAAATTCATTTTAAAAAATTTAAAAGATCACAGTAGCTGAACAAATTATTCCAAAATGGTATCATTTTTATGGTAGCGAAATAAATTTGGGCAGATTTCTTTTTTTAAAAAAGGCAATGTTTAAAAGTTTCTAGTTACTCTTTAGAAACATTGGCAAAAAAATGAATCTTGCAGATCTAACATGGTCTATTTTGTGGTGGTATAATTTTACTGTTTGAAGGGACAGTAAACCCAAACACCAAACCCAGAACTTAATCAAGTAGATTACAGTACATAGTGACGTTCTATTGGGTTTTCCAAAGTTGTAAATCTCAATGGACATGGAAGCATTCCAGGCAGAACCATATGATAGAAATCAACAGTGCTGAAAGATGATGTCTAAGCTACACGAAAGCACTGGCAAAAAAATTTTAAAAATCCAGGAATTTATGGAATGGGTGCGTCAGGAAACATACAGTCCTGACTATGATCATTAGATCTGCCAACCAATAAGGAAGAAAGAGCTATTAGGTTAACTGACTGGAAGAGCTCAATATTTGTGCCCATTACCAAAAATGGTGATGCAACAGAATGTGAAAATTATATAAAGAAATGCCTAAAAGCACATGCCATGGAATATTAATTTATTACTAAGATCAGTCAATGTAAAATAATAGTATTTTCAGTAAATTTATTTACATAGTTTCCCAGGAAATGATATGTAGTTAAAATTTTAGTGGTGCTATACGAGGCTGAACCCTGTGACACGGATGTGTCAAATGCGTTAATGGTTGGCTACCCAGTGCGGACTGAGAGTGGGGTGGAGCTCCCCGATTAAACAAGCGTGGAAGCAGGAGTGGCATCCACTTCCATAATAGCTTGCCTCCGGAAACCCTATGAACTTTGAGAGAGGATGAAAGGCACCCAGGCGTCAAGGACTCTCCTTCATAGGGTCGCTGTGAGTCGCCTGAGCCTCGACGGCACTTAACAACATACAGAAAGTAATGCATATTTTAAAATTTTCATTATATGGATAAATTGGCAAATGAGGTGATGGTGGAAAAATAAAAATGAACATTAATGCCCAGTGTCTCCTGAATCTTAACTGAAATACAGTAAACCCCAGGAGATCCATTTGGATAACATGTATTACCTGCTTTCATATTTATGGAAAAGGAGCGAACCTGCATATTGTATTTTGAGACATAAAACATCCATATTGCTGTTGAATTAGATATCTGCCTCCAAGAATCAACTTGATTTCACCCTTTCCAGGACAGACCTGTTTGTTTTCTTGGTGGTCCATGGTATGTTCAAGACTCTTCTCCAGCACCACAATCTTCATAATGATTATGCAACATCTATAGGGAAACTCAAGCTGGATTCAGAAGAGGCTGTGCCACAGGGTTACTGCTGATGACAGGTGGATCTTTGCTGAAAGCACAGAACACTAGAAAGATTTTTACTTGTGTTTTTTTGATTGTGCAAAGGCATTTGTATGGAACATAATTATGACTAATATCAGGAAGAGTGGGAATCCTAGAACATTTAATTGTGATCATATGATACTGATACATAGACCAAGAAGCAGCTAAGCAGAACAGGGGAACATTGCATGATTTAAAATCAGGAAAGCTGTAAATTATGGTTGTATCCTTTCTCCATACCTAGTCAATCTGTTATGTGTTGTCAAGTTGACTGTGAGTCATAGCAACCCTATGTGCAATAAGTCCACCCTGCCTTGACCTGACCTAATCTCACTGCCTCTGACACACCATTACCCCAGGTACGATGTCAGTCCACTTAATCCTGGGTTTTCCTCTCTTGCACTGTCCCTTCCAAACATACATCCTTCTCCAAAGACTGGTCCCTCTTGGCAACATGCCCTTAAATATGTGAAAGAGCTTTAAAATTCTTTCCTCTGAGAAACAACTTCGTTTCACCCTCTCCAGGGCAGACCTGTTTGTTTCCTTGGCAGTCCACGGTATGTTCAGTGTTCTTTTCCAGCACCACAGCTCAAAGGCATCAATTCTTTTCTCAACCTTAGTCATGTATAAGCAAATAATTAGGGAATTTGGACCATATGAAGTAGAATGGCATAGACTTTTATGCAATTAACACAGCCTTGCTTGCAAGAAGATAAACAACTACAGCCTTCTATATGAGTTACATCTCAATATTAAGAAAACAAAAATGTTCACCACTAGACCAATAGACAATATCACGATAAATGGAGAAAAGACTGAATTTATCAACAATTTAATTTTACTTGGATCCATAACCATGCCATGGTGGTAGTGGGAAGGTGCTGTTGAGTCAAATATAACCCTGTGAACAACAGACCTGAATCTCATTCTATCCTGTGCCATCCTCACCATCTCTGATACACTTCTGCCTGTCACTGCAGTTACCATGTTAGTCCATCCCTCTTCTTCCAAGCATGGTGTCCTTTTCCAAGGAATAACTTTCTTTAGCAACATGTCTGAAGTATGAGAGACAAAGATTTGTCATCATTGCCTCCAGGGAGAACTGAAGCTGCACCTTTTCCAAAGTAGTCCATATGATATTCAGTACCCTTTTGGCAGTCTGTGGGATATTCAATACTCTTCTCCAACACCACTACTAAAAGGCCTCCATTCTTGTACTGTAATCCTTATACATCCAGCTCTAGTCCAGCTCTGAAATGCATAGCCAGTAATTGAAAAGACCATGGCCTGGATCAGGTGTACCTTAGTCTTCAAAGTGATATCACTGCTCTTCCGTATTTTGGGGATATCTCTGACAGCAGGCTTCCCCAAAACAATATGATTTCTTATCTCCTGACTGCTCGTGTGTGCTTCTGTGATGCTGGAAACTGTGCCACTGGTGTGTCAAGTGCTAGAGAGGACTAGTTGTAGCAGAGCTCCTGGATGAAGACAGACTAGGAATCAGGACTGGCTGTCCACTGCTGAAACAACAGACCTTTGAAAACCCAGTGAACTGCAGAGAGAGGTATTTAACTACAGTATCAGAGGTAGAACTCGGATGGGAAGTGACTCAAGTATGAGGTGAAACAGCTACAAACAACCATTAGTAATCGGAACATAGACTGTACAAATGATGAATGTAGAAAAACTGGAAATTATGAAAAGTGAAATAGAATGCAGGAAGATTGACATTATAGTGACCTGAAGTGGACTGGCCTGAACCACTTTGAGTCAGATGATAATATGATCCATGATGCTTGGAATAAAGACTGGGGAAGAACGGAGTGACATTCATAATTAAAAGGACAATTTCAAGGACTATCCTGAAGTACAATGTTGTGAATAAGACTATAAGATTATACTCATACAAGGCAGACCTGTTCACTATTACTGGAATATATGCACCAACAGCTAAAGCCAAAGAGGGGGAAATTGAGGATTTCTACAAACTTTTACAGTCAGAAGTTGATTAAACATGCAATGAAGATGCATTAATAATAATTGGAGTTGGGAATATGAAAGTTGGAAACAATGAGGAAGGCATGGTTGTCAGTACAGACTTGGTGGAGTGAGGTGTGGATGTTGCTTTTCTGCAGGGAGTTTTCCAGTTTTGCCAACACCATTTGTTCAAAAGGCTTTCATTTCCCCATTTACCTGAGATCATCTCCTTGTCAAAAATCAGTTGACCATAGGTAGATGAGCTGCAAGTACATTTTTAAGATTCATAAATGGTGGCTTTACACATAGGCCTCACTTGGTAGTCAGCACAAAAATCAGATTGACAACATCTATGGAAAGAATTGTTGGAGAAACAGGAGTTAGAACCAGACCAGGTTCTGACTGTGAACAGACCATCAGTTACTCATGGGCAAGTTCAAATCAAAGCTGAACAAGACTAAAGCAAATTAACAAAAAGCAAAACACGACTTTGAGTGCATTCCACCTGATTTATAAAAAGCACCTTGATAACAGTTTTGAGGCATTGATCACTAATGATTAAAGATCAGAGGAGCTGTGGGATGATATTAAGGATATCATCCATAAAGAGTGCAAAAGGTCACTACAAAGACAAAGGAGAAATAGAAGGCAGAAATGGATATCAGAAGAAACTATGAAAATTGCATTAGAGCATTGAGAAGCCAAAACAAAGGGAAGAGATGCTGATGTAAAAGGAACAGAAGATTTCAAAGGGAAGCTTGAGAAGACAAAGCAAATTTGTATAATGAAATGTGTAAAGAGCTGGAGTCAGAGAATAAAAAGAGTAACTCAGCATTTCTGAAGCTGAAAGAACTAAAGAAAAAAATCAGACTTTAAGTTGCAATACTGAAAGATGCCATGGGCAAAATCTTGAATGGTCTATGAAGCATTAAAAGAAGATGGAAGGAATACAGAGTTACTGAGTCAAAAGGACTCTGGTCCACACTGAAAATTTCAGAAAGCACCATATGAACAAGAGCTGATGGCAATAAAGGAAGAAGTTCAAGCTGTGCTTAAGACATTGGCAAAAAATAAGGCGCCAGGAATAAATGCAATACAGATTGGCATTTTTCAACTAACAGATGGAACCTTGGATGTGCTCACCCCCATGGTAGTAGCAGTCCAATCAAAAGACAGATTTGGGAAATCTGTCAAGGACTTCTTCAAGATCTACATAGCTAGGATGCCAGTCAGTTTACAGGTTAATGTGTGTCTGAAGTCATGGTCTTTTCAGTTGCATCATTTGCAACTGAAAGTTGAACCATGAGTCAAAAAGACCATCGAAGAACCAATGCCTTTGAATTGTGATGCTGGAGAAGAGTATTGGATATACTATAGATTGCCAGAAGGACAAACTGCTGTCTTGAGGACATTGTAACCAGAGTGCTCCTTTGAGGCAAGGATGGTGAAATTTTGTCTCATTTATTTGGAGCATATTTTCAGGAGGAATCAAATCCTTGGGAGAAAGATTTAATCCTGGGAACGGTGGAAGGTCAGCAAAAGAAAGAGACCCTCAAGTGAGATGGAGTGGCACAATGACTACCATGACTGGCTTGAGTAAAACTGAGATCTTTAAAAGAAACCCAAAAACACTCAGATCGTGAAGATGGCGTTAGGTGGGGATGGTCCACATCTGTTGGTTAGAAGCAATATGGGTAGTGGTTGGCATGACAGCATCTAACAACAGCAGAGTTTACAAATTCTTAGCAGAATGAAAATCTTAAACAATTTGATGTGACAAAATAGTGATATTTTAACTCTCTGATTCCCTTGAAAGCACTAAGGACAACAAATGGAGTGAAAAGCAGATTTAATATTTTTTTAAATAAAGCTTAAGAAGTTAGAGCAAAATGAAAACCAGTTACTGTCAAGTTGACCAACTCATGGGGACCATATAAGGGTAAAAAAACTGTAAGGGCTTCAATGACTAATTTTTTTCATCTCCAGGATTTCTTCTGACATGCCTCATACAGGCTTGAGGCCTTTGATAATTTTATGATTATTGTTGTTATGTGCCGTCGAGTTGCCCATGACTCATAGTGACCATATGTGCAACAGCCCTAAACCCTGCTCTATCCCTTGCCAATCTTAATTGTCTCTGACATACCTACCCCCATTATCCCAGAGACTGAATCAATCACCCATCTCATCGAGTCTTCCTCTCCTGCCCTGTCCCTCCACCCTCTCAAGCATGATGTCCCTCTCCAAGGACTGATCCTGCTTGCACCGTGTCCAAAATATGTCAGACGGAGCTCCAGAATCCTTGTGTCCAGTGAGCAGCCTGGCTTCACCCTCTCCATGATTAACTTATTTGTTCTCCTAGCAGTCCATGTCTATCTGTGTTTCATTGACTATGCAAAGGCATTTGACTGTGTAGATCATAACAAACTATGACTGACTCTGAGAAGAATGGGAATCCCAGAACACTTGATCGTTCTAATGCGAAACTTATACTTGGACCAGGAGGCAGTCGTCAGAACA
>NW_006399767.1:7430683-7432764 GCF_000299155.1 Elephantulus edwardii | reverse complement strand
GGGATGGGAGTGTCAGAGACAGTGTGATTGGCAAAGAACAGAGCAGAGTTTAGGGCTGTTGTACAGAGGGTCGCTATGAGTCTCAAGTGACTCAATGGCACACAACAACATATATAGCAAACAAGCAAAAAAATTGAAAACAGGGTATCCAGCAGCTGCTAAGGGAATTCTAGTAGCCTGGTGAGTAAGCAGCTGCACTGCCAGTATTCACCTGTTTATATGCACCATTTGCTCATGAGCAGTCTCCTCCCATGTGGTTTATAGCCTTTGAAAACCAAGAAGCTGATGAGTCAGCTATGAGTTGGTTCCAACTAGATAGTACTGGGGTGTCAGAACCCTTGAAAAGTGTCTTTCCTAGCCATTGAATGAGCCCCTATTGTGGGGGCATGGACTCCAGCTACCTTAACTGCAGACACGTGGTCTTGCAAATAATCTATAGCTGTGGGACCAATATAAAAGATCACTTTCCACACTGTGAAAGTGGAGGGATTGTGCAGACACTGTGAGAGATGGTGGTGGAGAGAGTGTGAATGGACGGAGACACTGCTGTGAAGAGACTGTGGCAAGGTATAATCAGAGAAACCCTTGAGATCAAGGCCACAGTAATAGTTTTGCTTGCTAGATAATTGAAGGAAAAAGTAACTTATAACTGCTCTGAGCTAAGGTGTGCTGGATGATTGAGGAAACCAGAGGCGCCTTGCATTTGTGTTGCTGAACTGAACTTAGACTTTCACTGGTTCACTGAAAAGCTGTCTTTCACTAATTGAGGAATTGTGTATTGCTGTTAATCTAGTTTGGGACTGCTAGACAAAGCCTGGATTTCCATTATGTGAGATTCTTTGCCTCCTTACTCTCCAACCTATTTCTTTAATAAACCGTACAACTGTGAGTAAAGTTTGTGAATCTTGCAATGAACTTTGCACTGTTTGACCTGGTAGCTATTTTGGTACTGTGGATATTATTGATGAGGAAAGTTGTCCTTTATGAAGCAGGTAGAAATCAGACTTGGTCACCCTCACATAGCATTTGCCTTTATACAGTACATAACAACAACAACAACAACAACAACAATCAGGCACTTGTTCATATCAGCTATGTTGTTGTTTACCATTGAATCAAAATGGACTTATTGTTGACCCTCCAGTGGATTTTTCAGAGACAGTAAATTGCATCAAAGGAGATTACCCATTTTCCTCTGCGTGAGCAGCTGGGAATTTGAACTTCCATTAGTTGGCGGTACAACTCCCTACCTTTAAACCATCACATCTCTTATGTACTACCACAATGATTTCAACTATAAGAGAGCTCAAAATGTGAGGCATTTGGTCTGTGCAAGAGCTGATACCCACAAGCAGAGGGCTAACTCACTTTAAGCCTGGACATGAACATTAATTCCATTTAAACTCCAACAGGGGCTAACTTTCAGCTATACTAAATCACACAACTAAGGAAACTCAATTCTTTGTGGTTGAATTGAGGATGTAGGAAGAATGTACTTTTAAAGAGGCTTTGACGTAAGACAAATTGAAAATCTCATGCATAAGCAGACCACAGGAAACACTTTGATTAAGAGGATATTTTAACATAATGGTCTTGGGAAAAATATCTTTAGACATTCTCACAACCAGTTTGGAATCACTGCCAACTTGAAGGCTGGTGGTTTGAATCTACCAGCTTCTCTGTGGGAAGAAGATGGACAACCCCTCCTGTGTGATCTACAAGCTCTGAAAACCTGCTGGAGGATTGGCTATGAACCTGTTCCAACTCAACTGCAATGAATCACTGTGGTTTTGTTTGTTTGTTTTTAAAGCACAGTCTGTTTGTGTAAAAACTTATGGCCTGGTAAATACTATAGGGAAATTCTACTCTATCCTATAGGTTGAAACAAACTCGTTATCTATGAATTAAAGAACTCAACATCTAAATACCATCACTCCACATATATTCTATCAAGCCTGGTAAAAGTCCCACTTAAAGATGTCTTACTGTTAATTTCTCTAATCACTCACCAATCAATGAGAATACTGGAACCCATAAGTTATTTGTTAATTTCTCTAATCACTCACCAATCAATGAGAATA
>NW_006399767.1:7425936-7430583 GCF_000299155.1 Elephantulus edwardii | reverse complement strand
ACTCGATGGCATATAACAAAAACAACAGCAGCAGTCTCCAGCACTACATTTCAAAGGCATCAACTCTCCTATCATCCCTTGTCATTTTCCCTCTCTCTGATGCATAGCAAGTAATTGCAAAGCATGGCCTGGGTCAGGTGCACCTTAGTCTCCAGACTGACATTGTTGCTCTTCAGTACTTTGGAAAGATCTCTGACAGCAGATTTTCTCAATACAATTCATCTTTTAATTTCCTGGCTGCTAGTACCGAGAGTGTTGATTGTGAAGACAGGCAAACTGAAGGTGTCAACAATCTCAGTCTCTTCACCATCTATCATGATGCTGCCAATCGGCCAAGTGGTGAAAATCTTTATTTTCTTGATGTTGAGCTTTAATCCATATTGAAGGCTGCAGTCCTTGACCTTCTGCAGCAAGGGCTTCAGGTCCTCATCAATTTCAGCAAGCAGGGTTGTATCCTCTGCATAACATAGATTGTTGATGAATCTTCCACCAATCCTGATGCTGCACTTCTCTTCATAGCCCAGCCTTCCACCTAATCTGTTTTGCATATACATTGAAAAGATATGAAGATAGTACATCTCCTTGATGCACACCCTTCCCAATTTTGAACCATGCAGTGTTTCCTTGCTCTGTTCTGACAACTGCCTCCTGATCCAAGTAGAGGTTTTGCATAAGCACAATCAAGTGTTCTGGGATTCCCATTCTTCTCAGAGTCAGTCACAGTTTGTTGTGATCCACACAGTCAAATGCCTTTACACAGTCAATGAAACACAGATAGACATTCCTCTGGTACTCTCTGCTTTCAGCCAAGATCCATCTGACATTAACTATATTATCCCTAGTACCACGGCCACTTCTAAATCTAGCCTGCACTTCAGACAGTTCTCTGTTAATGTGCTGTTCCAGTCAAAACTCAGTTTTGAGTTTATGATTAGCATCCAAAAATTATTAAAATCTCATCTAAATCTCCCCAAACCCTTATGCAAGATGCACATTTCTTTAAGAAGTCTTTCAGATCACTTTAGGCCTAAATCTTATGCAGCAAATTGGTAATATGTGAGACTGAAAAAAATCACTAAATTTAAAGCCATATTAACCTTTTGAAGGCTAAAAAGAAAACAAGAAAGACTGGCTTCAAGATAAGGCAACATAAAAGATACGATGAATTTTTTATATCACACACTGAATTGTCTATTTGCCCTCACATTATATGTGGTTCAACAAATAAGGCATGATTGATTATAGATGTTTATGCTGTATGGTTAAGCATGGTTATAAAAGTCTGTATGTGCAAGGAAAAAAAATCATGTCCTAAGACATAGCTCTGTTACATTATGAAACTTTAACAATAAAAAATGAATAGTTTGACATCTGGGCTGTTACCATGTTCTTGCAATAGTGAATAGCGCTGCTATGAACATTGGTGTACAAGTCTTCATTTGTGCCTCAATTCTCATTTTCTCAGGTTGATTCCAAGCAGTGGAATAGCTGGGTCATAGGCAATTTTTATGTTCAACTTTTTGAGGCAACACCAAAGTGCCTTCCAGAAAAGATTGAGAAATTATGGTACATTCATACAATGGAATACTACACAGCATGTAGGAACAATGATTTTGTAAATTACCTAACTTGGGAGGGACTGGAGAGCATTACTCTGAGTGAACTAACTCGAGTCCCACACGGACAAATACTGTATAAAACAATTATCATAGAATGAGTATGAGGATCCAAAGGAAGGGGGAGGAAGCAGAAGGATTAGGAGGTGGGGAGGGGAGATTAATCATGGAGTTGTATATAATTTGATGAGGAGTTGAGGGAAATTGGAAGAATTTGGTCTGAAAAATAATGTATTCGAACTTTGTAAATAAACTAGTATAATTTAAAAAAAAGAATAGTGATACACTCCACTGAAATGTTGAAAGTTTTTTTTAGTTTTAAAGCAGATGAGTTATTGGTGGATAGAAATGGTCTGAAAAAGGCCGTGCTGAAGGACCAACTGAAAATTTTGCCTACTCAGGAATGCCACATTTTTTAGTGTCCATAACTGACTCTATTGATAGTTATTTAAACTACTCAAAGCTGTAGAAAGAGGTGAAAAGTTTCCAGTTTTATGAATTCACATTAATATTTAAACCTGATTAGTAAATCTCACCTACAAAGTTTTGGTTGTAGGAAATTTATCAGCATAGCAAATTGTTTTGGTTCTCCTCAGATCTGGATTCCTGGGTTTGGGAAATTGAGACGACATGCATAGACCATAAACCTTTATGTTTCCTTTCAGGCAATAGTGGTTTTATTTCTTTTAGAGGCAGGGGGTGTAATCTATTTGGAGCCACCCTCATGAATTAGGAACTGCAGGATCTGACTGTAGGTTGTTTAATGTCCTTGGTGATTGTGTAACTTATGCTGGTTTGATGTTATCTTCTGATAAATTAATGTAGCCCATAAAATAATCTTTCACTGTAGCATCCATCCTCTGAGTACCTTCCTGATTTGATCTGGTGATGCAGCCCAATCTGAATCATCACTCCTTCAGGAGCTATGAAGAGTGGGCTGCTACCCCAAAGGTGGTGAAATCTACCAGCAGCTCCTTGGGAGATAGATGGACAGGTTTTTCTCATGCAATTTATAGCCCCAAAACCCCAATGGAGAGTCAACTTTGAGTTGGTTCCTACTGGACACCAATGAGGGGGCTTCCCCTCCCCTTTTGGTCTTTTTAATAACTCACTTTTTAAAAAAATAAAAATTTTTATTTTATATTGGTTTACTTACAAAGTTTGTATAAATTATTTTTCACACTGATTTTTCCTATTTCCTTTGCTCACCCCTCCATCCAGCCATCAAATTCAACTGTATGATTAACCACTCCCACCCCATCCATCCTCACTCCTCTGTTCCCACCGCTTGAATCCTCAGGCCTGTTCTACAATAATGATCTTATCCAGTATTTATTCTTTTGGAACTGAGTTAGTACACTTAGCATAGTGCTCTCTAGTCAATGAGGGGGCTTTTCTTTCAGGGAAAAAAGACATACCTGGTTTAAACATATTTTATAAAGATATGCTTAGTAAGCTTTAAACAAGAGAAAGTCAAAGATGATTATTCTGGAATGAAAGAAACAGCATAACACTGGTGAAGCCCATTAAATCGCAGCCATGGCTTTTATATGTATGGAGAGGAGCAAAGAAAATCCACCAGAACATACTACATGGCAATTATTATCCATCAGTGGTGTGGGCAAAGGATAATAATTGGAATGTGTACACAATTGCAGATTAGAAAGGCTTATGAGATTGGTTCTGGACCTTGAAGTCACAGATACTAAGACTCAAACTTTTTTTAAAAAAAAATTATTCATTATTATATAGTTCTCTCCCTTTCCCTGTCCCTTCCCTCTTCCCACAATGCCCCCTTTATAATCATGTATTCCTTGCAAACAGCTCTTCCCCTTATCTTTTCCAATTCAGTGTTCATTATCTATCCACCCCTTCCTCATTCCCTCTCAAACCCCCCTCAAGTCTGCCCTGTTTCAGAACAGCGGTACTATGCAGTATTTATCCTTTTGTGACTGAGATACATCATTCAACATAACATTCTCAAGTCTCCCCCATCTTGTGTAGTATCTTACTATTTAATTGTTTTTCAGTGTTGCATAATATTTCATTGTGTGGATGTACCATAGTTTTTCTATCCATTCATTTATTGATGGGCATTTGGACTGCTTCCATCTCTTTGCTGTTGTGAATAGTGCAGCAATAAACATGGATGTGCATACATCTTTTTGAGTTGTAGCTCTGGTTTCCTTATATTCCTAGCAGTGGAATTGCTGGTTCAAATGGTATTTCTATTTCCAACTTCCTAAGTGCCAGACCACTTTCCATAGTGGTTGTACCAATTTACATTCCCACCAGCAGTGAGTAGAATGTTCTTTGGAGTCAAGGAATCTGAAGCTTCGTCTGACATACTTTGGGCATGTTGCAAAGAGGGACTGGTCCTTGGAGAGGGACATCATGTTTGGGAGAGTGGAGGGACGACGCAGGACAGGAAGACCCTCGATAAGATGGATTGATTCTGTGAGTGGAGTGGAAATGAATGTGTTTGAGACAGCGAGGTTGGCACAGGATAGAATGCCATTTCGGGCTCTTGTACATAGGGTCGCTGTGAGTCATAAACGACTCGATGGCACATAACAACAATAACAACAGGGCAGGAAAAAGGAAATAGTCATATACTTAGGGGCAGGGAAGGACATCTTTTACCAGAATTGTGGTGATAAATAAATAGTATGACTTGTAGAAAGAATGTGGGCAGCATGGAATGGCTGAGTTTGATCTCCCTTAACTTCATAAGGGGAACTGTCCCCTCAACAGCATTCACCAAACAAAAGTGATTCCTATGAGGTCAAACATACTCCCCAGGCTTTTGCACCTACTTCTACTAATTTTAACACCATCTTGTGAGGTTTCTCACCACTCTACTGATGGATCTGAAATTTGTTGCAATGGCCATGTAGATCTTATAGAACCATATTCATGGTTATGAAGTTTATTAGGGAAATTAACAGGTTATGAGTCTGTCAGATACTCCTCTAAATCTGAACATTCAGATTAAGACAGACTAGGAAGAAGGATTGGCCACCCACTTCTG
>NW_006399767.1:7415549-7423076 GCF_000299155.1 Elephantulus edwardii | reverse complement strand
GGTTGGCGCAGGATAGAGCAGGGTTTAGAGCTGTTGTGCACAGGGTCGCTATGAGTCAGAAACGACTCGATGGCACATAACAACAACAACAGGTTATGATTCACATTTGCAACAGCACAATTCCTCAGTCAAGGACAATTTCTTAAACTTACTTGCAGGCCCTTCAACTTTCTGCCTCATAGCTTAGGTCAATGTTGCAAAGCCCTCTTCGTCCTGCCAGTTACAGTATTTCCTCCAGTCTTCCAGTAAGTTTAGGCAAAGCTCTCTAGCTCTGTTTCCACAGGCCAGTGTTCCCAAACAACTGATTCACATTAGTCTCTGAGTCTCCTCTGAAGCTGCTGATACTCTTGTGTAGGTCTTGGGTTAACTGGTGCAAGGAGTCTCTGGCCTCAGTGAACATATCCCATATTCTCTGTTGCTCCTTCCTTGCAAGTGGTGAAATTTCTCCCTTTTCTGCTAAAAATGGGTCTCAACTTTGGGTTTGCAATTGCTTTTGAAAACTTCGTTCTATTGGGCTTTAAGTGATCAGATTAATTGACCTGAGATTTATGTAAGCTTACCTTTAAAAGCTGGGAATCAATGCCTTTAAGTTGTGGTGCTGGAGAAGAGTATTGAACATACCATGGACAGCCAAGAGAACAAAACTGCTTTGTCCTGCAAAGGGTGAAGCCAAGGTTCTCCTTGGAGGCTAGGATTTTTTTTAAATTAATTTAGTTTGTTTATTTTTCATTTCAATGGGAGGCTAGGATTTTGAAGCTCCATCTCACATACTTTGGGCATGTCACCAAAAGAGACCAGTCCTTGGAAAAGGATATCATGCTCGGAAGGGTAGAGGACAGTGTAGGAGAGGAAGACCCTGGATGAGATGGAGTGACTCAGTGACTGGAGTAATGGGGTAAGTGTGTTGGAGGCAGTGAAAATGGCTCAGGAGAGATCAGGGTTTCCAGGGTGATAAGAATTGTAGTTGGCTCAAAGGCATGTAGTAGCAACAGCATTTGTATTGTAGCAAACACTGCTTCAAATAATGTATATGTTAAGCTGTATACAGCTCTGTATGCGCATTTGAGCTCTGTTGGCACAATAGTTAAGCTCTTGACTGTAAGGAATTATCTGCAGTTCAAACCCACCAGTGCTTCCTCAGGTGGAAGATGTGTCAGTCAACTGATTTATCACCCTGGAAAACTTAGGGGCGATTCTACTCTGTCTCTAGCGTCAATATGAGTCATAATAGACTCAGTGACATTGGGTTTTGTGGATACTTTGTTTCATTTTATTTCTTTTCATTTGTTTATGTGTGTATCCAGTCATCTCAACTACTTTTTGGGATAACCCACTGCCTTGGAGTTGAATTGGATTCATAACAACCTCCAACAGAGTTCTTGTAAATCAGAGGAAATCTTTGCAGGAGGAGATAATCCATCTTTCTGCCTTGAATCACTTGGTAGACTCTCCAGGAAGAAAGATGGACAGCTTCCTCTCTTTATAATGTACAGCCTCAAAACCCTGAGGTAGGATCATTGTGAGTCTGAACAAATCTGAATGGCAGCGAGTTTTGAGCAACTGCGGTAAAGAAATACAGTGACCACTAGATGGCAGTCACGTCATTGTTGCAAACGAACTCATGGAAGTCTGAAATCCCCAAAATACCCACCCATAACTGTCACACAGGCACCCCACTCCCCCAAGTTTGACCACTTTCTCAAGTGAAGTGCTACATGAAAGAAATGAAAAAGCTCAGAATCTGGAATTGGATTGATCTGCACTTGAACCCTTTAAAAAATTATGACCTTGGGAGATCACTCAAATCTTGCCACTTTCCTTATCTGTGCATCTAAAGAACTGTTTTTCTGCAATTTAACAAGTTCTCTCTTGTAAAATAGCCAAAGAGGGGAAGGAAGCCTCAGAGCTCCGTGTATTGTTTTTCGCCAGGCCTGAGATCAGAGCCACAAGGAGAGGTGGCAAAGGCTATCAGTGCTATCACCCGGAAGGCTCCTGTCACCCTAGGTTGATGCAGTGCTCATTAGCCTTTCCTCACAGGTGCTGTCAGTCACCTTTCTCCAACTTTGATTGTCTGGAGCTCTTCAAGTTTCTCAGTGTCTTCCTACTATGGACACACTTTGGGTCGGCCAGAGGAAGAGCCATGTGTGTCTTAATGCAGCAAACTCAAGGGGCTCCTGGCTCTCAGTGTGAACGTGCAGGGGATGAAAAAAAAAATTTAAAAAGGAAAAAATAAGGCGCCTGCCTGTGCCTTGGGTTGCTTAGTTTCCAGCAGGGCGTTTCCCATTTTGCCACCTCTGTCTTCTCCCAAACAAACCTTTATGTCTTGGAGAAGGTATAGCCGGAGTGCTCCTTGGAGGCAAAGATGATAAAGCATATACTTTGGGCATGTTGCTAGGAGAGGTTATTCCCTTGGAGAAGGACATCATGCTTGGAGAGGTGGAGGGTCGGTAAAGGAGAGGAAGACCCTCAGCCAGATGGATTGACACAGTGACTGCAGCAATGGGTTCAGGTGTGTCATGGACTGTGAGGATGGCTCAGATAGCTCAGGGTTCAGAGTAGTTGTTCCTAGGGTTGCTGTGAGTCATTCTCGACTCAACAACCTTACAGCAACAACATCTTCTGCCTGTTGTTGTTGTGTATCATGGAGTCAGAACATAGCTCACCCGCTGGTGGGTTTTCAGAAGCAGTAAATTGCCTGGGAGGAGACGGTGCATCTTTCTCCCAGCCTGTTATTATTCACGCAGGGTTGGAGGCTGCTAGCACAGACCAGAGCAAGTGGGCAGAGGAACCGTGACGTGCCTGAAAAGGCAAATTCACATTCATCTCCAATTCCAAGCAATGAAATGGCTTCTATCGCTCAAGGGAGTTGGAAAAGTTCATCTAGGGTCAGAGATATGACTAGATAGTCACAGAAGCAGAGAACAGAAAGACTCCAGGAAGAACATGGTCATCTGCAAGACACCAGACAGACCATGTAGTGTGGGAGGACAGAGCCAGGCAACATGACACAGCTCTCTCACTGTAGTTATCGTTTGGACTGTCGAGATTACCATAACTCACAGCAACCCTATGAGCAACAGACTGGAACCTTGCTATCCTCATGGCCTCAGATATGCTTGACCCCATTGCACTGGGAAAATCTGCCTTTCCAAATTATTGAGGAGTAGTGACATCAGTTTGAGGGCTAGGATGCATCTAACTCAGGCCATAGTCTTTCCAATTACTTGCTATGCATGAGATCTAGACAATGAATAAAGATGACAGAAAAAGAATTGATGTCTTTGAGCTGAGGTGTTGGAGATCACTGAACATCTCATGGATGGCCAAGAGAATGAACAGATATGTTTTGGGAAGGGTACAGCCAGAGTGTTCTTTGGAGGCAAGAATAATGAGACTTCACCTCACATACTTTGGACATACTGCTAGGAGGTGCTATTCCTTGGAGAGGGACATGATGTTGGGAAGAGTGGAAGGTCGGTGAAGGAGAGGAAGCCCCTCAACCAGGTGGATTGACACGGTGACTGCTGCAGTGGTCTCTTGTGTGTCAGGAAGTGTGAGCAGAAGTCAGGAAGTGTGACACAGAACAGGACTGGGTTCAGATCAGTTCATTGGGTCATTATGGGTCATATTACACTCGATGGCACCGAACAACAACAACAACAACAACCAGCAAGCTCACCAAATCTTGAATAACACTTGGGACAAGTGTGCCTGGGAGGCTTCCTCTGAAGTGAGGAAGGCACGCAGGGCACCAAACAAGGATGGCAGCTCTAACATAAAGGCACTTAAAGATGTGTCTTGGAAGTGGGACAGTAAATATTTAATAACACAGGAATTCAGCAGAAAGAATTATTACTGTGATGGTAGAGAACCACTGAGTCAGAACTGACCTAATAGCTGATCTCTCAGTGGGTTTTCAGAGGCAGTTTAATCACACAGGAGGAGATTCTCCATTTTTCTCTCACAGAGCGCCTGGTGGATTGGCATTGCATTCTCTTGGGAATGGATGTGCAGCTTCTTAACACCAGGTCACGAGGGTCTCCCGATTGAAAGGATTGTTGGTTGTAGGTACCCTTGAGTCAGAATGGACCCATAGCTGACCTTCCAGTGGGTTTTCAGAGGTGGTTAATTGCATAAGAGATTATCCATCCTTCTTCCATGGAGCAGCTGGTGGATTTGGACCTTGCACCTTCAGGATTGAAGCCACCAGAGCTCTCTGTGGAAAAGAGTGTTGTGTGCTATCAAGTCACCTGCGACTCATAGCGACAATAGGTACAATAGCCCTAAGCTCTGCCCTATCCTGTGCCAATCTCACCATCTCCGACACACCTGCCCCCATTTCCCCAGTCACTGAATGAATCCATCTCATTGAGGGTCTTCCCCTCCTGCGCTGTCCCTCCACCCTCCCAGGCATGACATCCCTCTCCAAGGACCTGTCCCTCCTTGCAATATGTCCAAAGTATGTCAGATGAAGCTGCTTCCAAGGAGCAGCATGGCTTCACCCTCTCCAGGATGAACTTGTTTGTTCTCCTAGCAGTCCATGGTATATTCAACACTCTTCTCCAGCACCACAGCTCAAAGGCATCAATTTTCTTTCTATCATCCATAGTCATTGTCCAGTTCTGTGATGCATAGCAAGTGATTTCAAAGACCATGGAATGTATCAGGCGCACCTTAGTCTCCAGACTGACATCTGCACTTCAGCACTTTAGAGAGGTCTCTAACCACAGACTTTCCCATTGCAATATGTCTTTTTAATTTCCTGGCTGCTGGTGCCAAGAGTATTGACTGTGGATCCAAGTAAACCAAAACTGTGAACTATCTCAATCTCTTCACCATCCATTAGGATGCTGCCAGTTGGCCCAGTGGTGAGAATCTTTGTTTTCTTGATATTGAGTCTCAATCCATACTGAAGACTGCAGTCTCTGACCTTCCACAGTCAGGTCCTCTTCAGTTTCAGCAAGCAAGATTGTGTCATCTGAATAATGCAGATTGTTGACGATTCTTCCTCCAATCCTGACGCCTCATTTCTCCTCATAGAGCCCAGACTCCCAGATAACCTGTTCTGCATAAAGATTGAAAAGGTGTGGAGACAGGACACATCCCTGGCATACACCGTTCCCAATTTTGAACCATGCAGTGTTTCCTTGCTCTGTTCTGACAGCTGCCTCCTGGTCCAAGTATAGGTTTCACATTAGCACAATCAAGTGTTCTGGGATTTCCATTCTTCTCAGAGTCAGCCACAGTTTGTTAAGATCCACACAGTCAAATGCCTTTGCATAATCAATGAAACAAAGATAGACATTCTTTTGATATTCCTTGCTTTCAGCCAAGATCCATCTAGCATTAGCTACAATATACCTAGTACCACGACCGCATCTAAATCCAGCCTGCTCTCTGGTAGTTCTCTGTTGATGTGCTGTTCCATCCTCTAAAAAGAAGAGGAAAGTAAACACAAAAAAGAAACAAAGGAAAAGAACCCAAAACAAAGCAAAAGTCCCTTCAATACCATTGCCATTGAGTTACAACCAACTCGCAGCTGATCTCTGGTTGATTTTTCAGAGACTGTAAATCTCATGGAAGGAGATTAGTCATCTTTCTCCCACTGAGCAGCCAGGAAATCCCAGCCACCTACTTTTGAGTTGGAAGAAAAATTCCCTATCCGTAGAAAATTGGTGAATACAGTGAAAAGGAAAATATTTTACTCTTGGGAGCAATTTGTCAACACATTCTATTCCAGTATAAGCAGAATATGTTAACTAGGTAACATATTTAAAACAAAAACAATAAAAATGTTAGAAAATGATTGATAATAAGATCCTCTGATAATTTCATTTATGAACCTAAATGTCTATTTTGTGATTAAGACAATAGAGTTGAGGGAATGTAAATGAATAGCGTAAGAATACAGGTTTAGAACTTTGTTGTTGTTACTATTGTTGGTATATGCCATAGAGTCACCTGTGACTCATGGTGACCCCATGTACAGAAACTCTCAAGCCTGCCCTGTCCTGAACCAGTCTCACTGATTCCAGCACTCCTATCCCCAGTGCCCTCATTTTCTGTTTGCTTATAAATGAAATAAACATACTTTCCTGTCCTTGTATTAAACAATACTGGCACTGGGCATACTTTCTCGTTCCAAGGTTAAATAATACCCCAAACAAGCAAATATAACATAGTACTCACTTTCCAGGAAATGATAGCTCCTGGAAGATAAGGGTCTGAGCCAAGTAAAAATAGCTTATTATCAAGAATGATAGCTTGTGATCAAGAATTTATCAAGATCTTTCTCTTTTTGTGTTCACATATATAAGTGCTACATCATAACCTATACTCTATACCTACTGGCTTCCTACTTTTTAAAGTCTGGTAATTCTATAAATATCTTCCTCTGGCTTCCCCTTTCTGAAAGCCACTAACACTGCCAAGGTGGTGTTTCCTTTCTTGTAATAGGTTTTAAACAACTTAGGTATGATTCATCTATGGATTTTTCTGGTCTTCTGGGTGTTTGGCATGTCAAAGGGAAAATGTCTCCATCAGATTGTTACTGTTTTTAAAAATATGTTATAAGTGAGAATGGAGGGAAAACAAAAGCCTCAGCTATTACTGGTAGCATTATAAAATAATTAAAGAGTTGAGCAGCTCCTCAAAAGTTAAACAGTACTACCAAATGATCTGATAATTCCATTTCTAGGTATGTTGTTGTTATGTGCCGTTGAGTCGCTTGCGACTCATAGTGACCCTATATACAACAGCCATAAACTCTGCTCTGTCCTGTGCCAATCGCACTGTCTCCACACACCCATCACAATTACCCCAGTCACTGAATCACTCCACCTAATAGAGGTCCTTCTTCTCCTGTGCTGTCCCTACACTCTCCCAAGCATGGTGTCCCTCTCCAAGGGCTGGTCCCTCCTTACAACATGTCCAAAATATGTTAGATGAAGCCTCAGAATCCTTGCCTCCAAGGAGCAGTCCAGTTTAACCCTCTCCAGGATGAATCTGTTTGTATTCCTGGCAGTCCATGGTACCCTCAAACTCTTCTCCAGCACCACAGCTCAAAGGCATCAATCCTCCTTCTATCATCCCTAGTCATTGTCCAGCTCTCTGACACATAACAACTTATTGCAAAGACCATGGCTTGTATAAGACACATCTTAGTCTCTAGAGAGACACCATTACTCTTCAGAACTTTGGAAAGGTCCCTAACAGCAGCCTTTGCCATCACAATACGTCTTTTAATTTCCTGGCAACTGGTGCCGAGAGTGTTGACTGTGGAGCCAAGCAAACTAAAGCTGTGAACAATCTCAATCTCTTCACTATCCATCTTGATGCTGCCAGTTGTCCCAGTAGTGAGATTCTTTTGTCTTCTTGACCTTGAGCCTCAATCCATATTGGAGGCTGCAGTCCTTGGCCCTCTGCAGCAAGGGTTGTGTCAACTGCATAATGCAGATTGTTGATAGATCTTCCACCAATCCTGACCCACATTTTTCCTCACAGAGCCCATCTTCCCAGATAATCTGT
>NW_006399767.1:7403759-7411629 GCF_000299155.1 Elephantulus edwardii | reverse complement strand
AATCAATGAGAATACTGGAACCCATAAGTTATTTGTTAATTTCTCTAATCACTCACCAATCAATGAGAATACTGGAACCCATAAGTTATTTGTTATAACTACATAAAAAGGACATAAAAATTCCAATAGAATATGGAAAATATAAAATATTACCACAAAACACCCCAAGCATGCAAAATATTGCTGAAGCCTATCCAAAAATGACTTGAATAATATGTCAACAAAGAACTACCAGAAATACTAATTGGGTTTAGAGGAGGCTACGGCACTAAGGATATCATTGCTGATGTCGGGTGGATCTTGGCTGAAAACAGAGAGTACCAAAAGGATGTCTATTTGTGATTTTGCTACTACACAAAGGCATTTGACTGTGTAGATCACAACAAACTGTGGCTCACATTGAGAAGAATGAGAATCCCAGAACACTCGGTTGTGTTCATGCAAAACCTATACCTAGACTAAGAAGTTTTTGTCTGAACAAATCAAGGCAATACTGCATTGTCCAAAATCAAGAAAGGAGTGTGTCAATGATGTATTCCTTCTCCATAACTTCTCAATGTATATGCTGAATATTTCATTGGAAAGGCTTATTGTAGAATATGGCATCATGATTGGAGGAAGTCCCATCAATAACCTGTGATATGCAAATAACACAACCTTGCTCTCTGAAACTAAGGAGGACTTAAAGTATTTGATTCTGAAGATCAAGGACTGCAACCTTCAATATGGATTGTATCTCAGCATAAAGGAAAGAAAGATCCTCACTACTGGGCCAATAGGCAGCATTATGACATATGGAGAAAAGATTGAGGTTGTTAATGATTTCTTTTCACTTGGATACACAATCAACACCCTTGGCACCAGCAGTCAGAAAGTAAAAAGATGGGAAAACATACTATCAAGGATCTCTCCAGAGTGCTAAAGAAAAACAATGTCAGTTTAGAGACTAATGTGTGCCTAATAGAGGCCATGGTCTTCTCGAGTACTTGCTATGCATCAGAAAATTGGACAATGATTAAAGGTGACAGAAGAAAAATCGATGCCTTTGAGTTGTGGTGCTGGCGAAGAGTATTGAACATACCATGGACTGCCAGGAGAACAAACAGATCTATCCTAGAGAAGGTGAAAGCAGTTTGTTTCTTAGAGGCAAGGATTTTAAGATTCTGCCTCCATACTTTGGGCATGTTGTCAAGAGGAACAAGTTCTTGGAAAAAGACATCATGCTTGGAAGGGCAGGTCAGCACAAAAGATGAAGACCCTGGATGAGTTGGATTCACACAGTGACTTTGGCAATAGGACCAGGTTTGTCAGAGATGCTGAAGTTGGCTCAGGATAGGGCAAGTTTCAGAGCCATTGTTCATAGGGTCACTATGAGTTGTAGTTTACTTGTATTTTATGTGGAGGCACATAAAACAACAACATAAAAAAGTCTCCATGTTTGAAATACACTGTATTACAAATGGTTTTATTTCAGTGAACCATGAAAATCCTTAGTTCAAACTGATTTTGTTCTTAATAAATCTCTTTACTTTTATCCCAAGCAGAGTATAAGGGTTTTTACCTGTTTATGTGTCTGTTGTCAGGAACATAGGATCAATATGTCTTACCTGTTGTAACACAACCCCAAATACTTTGGACTCAGTAGAACCAGTTTCAGTACAAGTCAGATGTGTTTAATTCCTCTCCTTGAGCCATTAAGAGTCCTCTTCAGATAGACATTGTCGATTTGAAACTCTGGTCCCTTTGCCCTGAAGTTTTGAGGTTTGTCAATGGCTTTCTCCATGCACTTTTTAATCATATGCAGAACAGATTATTCAGAAGGCTGAAATTTATGAGGAGGAACATGGCATCAGGATTAAAAGAAGACTCATCGCCAATCTGTGCTATGGAGATGACACAACCTTACTTGTTGAAACTGAGGAGGAAGCAAATGCTTCAGGTCAAGGACTGCAATCTTCAATATGGATTGAAACTCAACATCAAGAAAACAAAGATTTTCACCATGGAGCCAATTGGCAGCACCATGATAAATGGAGAAGAGATTAAAATTGTCAACAATTTCAGTTTACTCGATTCAATAATCAATACCCTTGGTACCAGTAGCCAGGAAATCATAATACAAATTGAAGTAGGAAAATATACAGTTAGAGACCTCGCCAGTGCTTTAAAGCAACAATATTAGTCTAGAGACTAAGGTGTGCCTGATCCAGGCCATAGTCTTCACAATTGATTGCTATGCATCAGAGAGTTCGACAATGACTAAGGATGACAGAAGAAGAATTGATATCATTGAGTTGTGGTGGTGGAGAAGAGTATTGAATATACTATTGACTGCCAAAAGGACAAGCAGGTATGTCCCGGAGAGAGTGAAATCAAGTTGCTCTTTGGAGGCAAGGAAGGACCAATCCTTGAAGAAGGTCATTATGCTTGGAATGGTGGAGAGATAGCACAAGAGAGGAAAACCCTGGATGAAATGGATTGACACAGTAACTGGAGTAATGATGGTAGATGTGTTGGAGACAGAGAGACTAGAGCTACAAGTCACAGTTGACTTGATGGCACATAGCAACAAGAACAACAACGGCTTTCTGTCCCTCTTCCCTTGCAGTTTTCTCTCCTAAGTGTTGTGTTAAGTTTGACTCTCCAAGTTCACTCTCCCCTTTCCTTAGGGCTCTCATATACCACTTTGCTGCTCTGAACCATTACTGTCTTGTCATGTGCTGTTGAGTTGGAACATACCCATAGCTGACCTTCCAGTGGGTTTTCAGAGGCAATAAATTGCATGAGAGAAAATTGCCCATCCTTCTCCCTCAGAGTAGCTGGTGGACCCATTTTATGGGTGAAATTGCCAGGGTAAGTAAGAGAAGTATTACAGCTTGCTCCAGACACGATGGCCTAGCCCCAGTCACTCCTGGGTATAATCCAGGTGCTCTCCGTGAAGATGGTCCTCTGGGCCTCCAGGCATACCAGTGTGCATGGTAGGTGCTGTGGCTCCATGTTCTCCAGGCCCTGGGGCCAGCTCCCTGTTGTGTGTCTGGATAGTGTGTGTGTGTGTGTGTGTGTGTGTGTGTGTGTGTGCGCGCGCGCACGCGCTGTCAATGAAAATGGAGAATGCTAATTCCAACAATTTGAGGAGAGTTCTCTCAAGTACCTTGATGGTATATATGTGTAAATAGAGAGTACAGCCAGAATGTCCCATAGAGGCAAAAATGGAAAAGCTTCATCCCACATACTTCGGGTATGATGCTGCTGTTGTTTTTATATGCTTCTGTGTCAAGTACAGGTTGTAGCAAACCTATGAAGAACATGCTCCTCCAGACAACATGCTGCGAGAATGTTCCTTGGAAACAAAGATAGTGACGCTTCGTCTCACATACTTTGGGCCTGTTGCTATGAGAGGTTATTCTTTGGAAAGGGGCATCATGCTATGCAAAATTGCCCAAAGGGGAGAACAATTTTCCGAGAGTGGGGGGAACTTATGTATGAACAGTACCTTGAATAATCTTTAGTCCAGATAAAAAGAATTAGGATCTTTTTGAACTTGTTGTAATCATCACAGAAGATTAAAAACAAAAAAACAAAACAACAAACCAAACCCTAAACTAATTAAGGTGAATTAGTATTGTTTTCCCTACTTCTACAAATTTGTACTAACCTGTAGCATTCACTAAAGAGTAATCAGTTATCTATTGGTAAATATGGGAAGCCAATACTAAATATTTGTAATAAATTGACTGCTATTTCAGAATGTGGGGGAGGCACAGTTCAAGCTAGAGTTCACCTGAGGCACTAAGGCAATCCTTAAGGTTTAACAGATTCTTGCATTTGCTAACCCTTCCCTCCTGACTCAAGCAGAAGGTTTTCAATATAAAGAGCTTGGCTTCATTTGCATTGAATTCTCTTTGTGATTTATTTCCAGATAATTTTAATAAAGATACAGAGAAGCTTGGCTTGGGGTCTTCAGTCGAGAACTGCTGGCCCCTTGTTTAATGCTCTCTGTTCTATCTCATTCCTGGCTGTCTGTCTCATTATTAATAGTTATAAAATTACTTTACCCTCGGTCTGCAACAGGTAAAGATTATTAAATAGAAAATTGATTGGAAAAATCAATTAGCATATCTCATTTCATCATTATTACTCTGGAAGGAACATTATTTGTGCTCTTTACGGATATTTATTTTTATGTGAGGAATCAGATTACCCCATGATGAAGGACCATACCTGCTTAACCTACCCCTATGTTTGGGCATACATAGGGAACTGCCAGAAATTCAAGCAGGATTTAGAAGAGGCTGTGGTACCAGGGATATAATTTTTTATGTCAGATGGATGCTGGCTGAAAATAAAGAACACTATAAAAATATCTATTTATGTTTCTTGACTACGTAAAGGCATTTGACTGTGTGGATCATAATAAGTTATTGAGAAGAATCAGAATTCCGAAAAACTTAATTGTGGTCATGCAAAACCTATACCTAGACCAAGAAGCTGTTGTATGAACAAAGCAAGGGAACATACATGGGTTAAAATTAAGAAAAGTGTGTGTCAAGGATGTATTCTCTCTTCAAATCTATTCAATCTGTATGCTGAGCAAATTATTCCAGAAGCTGAACCCTATCAGGAAGAATGTGGTATCAAGATCGGAAGAAGACTTCTCAATAACCTGCTTTATGCAGATGATACAACCTTGCTTGCTGAAAATGAAGAGGAGTTGAAGCACTCGTTGCAAAAGGTCAAAGAATATAGCCTTCAATATGGATTGTATGTCAAAGTCAAGAAAACAAAAATTCTTGCCACTGGACCAATAGCCAACGTCAAGATAGATGGAGAAAAGACTGAAACTATAAATAGGTTTATCTTCTTTGGACCCACAGTCAACACCCATGGTACCAGCTGTCAGGAAATCAGGAGACTTAGTGCACTGGGAAAGTCTGCAGTCATAGATCTCTCCAGATTATTGAGGAACAATGATATCAGTTCAAGGTCTAAGGTGCACCTAATTCAGACCATCGTCTTTTTGATTATTTGCTATGCATCTGGTAGCTGGACAATGAATAAGGATGACAGAAGAATAACTGATATCTTTGAGTTGTGGCATCAGAGAAGAGTACTGAATATACTGTAGACTGCAAAGAATAAACAAATATGTCTTGGAGAAAGTGAAGCCAGAATGCTTATTGAAGGCAAAGATTATAAAGCTTTGCCTCACATGCTTTGGGCATGTTGCTAAGAGGGGCTATTCCTTGGAGAGGGACATGATGCTGGGAAGGGAAGAGGGTCAGCAAAGGAGAGGATGACCCTCAACCAGCTAGACTGACACAGTGAATGCTGTACTGGGCTCTAGTGTGTCAGGAAGTATGAGGATGGCATAGGATGGGACAGAGTTCAGATTTGTTGTTCATAGGGTCACTATGGATTGTACTCGACTCAACAGCACCTAACAACATGTTGGGCATTGCTATGTCTAGATGGTTTTACTCTAACAGTACAATACACTCCTAGGGTTTCCTGAAAACTGAAAAAAAAAAAAAAAGAAAACCCAAAATCATTGCTCATGTGTTAATTGGAATTTATAGTGGTCCTCCATGAGATTTCTTTATGAGAATTGGCTTCCTTATCACTCCCTATCTACTGCAAAGTGACTGATAAATTTGAACTGCCAACCTTTCTTACACAGTAAAATACATAGTACATCATTCCACCAGTGTTTCTTAGACGTTGATATGTGTCATGGATTATATTACGTTGAAAGCACACGTCAACTTGTTTGGGCCATGATTCTCAGCTGTTTGATAGTTGTGTAAAGACGTCATCATTCTGCATGATGTGATTTTATATGATCTATCAGTTTTATGTGGATTAGGATGGGTTGCCATGTCCTTACTCAGGTCATAACTTTGATCTGGTAAGAGGAGAGTTTCCCTAGCAAATGGTCTGTATCACCTTTTCCTCATGGGGAGATAGAAACAAGCAGAGAAGGCAAGGCCTGGCTGCTGTGAAGAGATAAATCCAAGAACGGAATATGTCCTTTAAAATCAAAGTACCTCACTCACCACACCACTTAAAACTGGATGCTAAACAAAACCAAACAAAAGAAAACAAAACAACCCTGGATATTTAAGTAAGACATGCAAAAGAAATTAGAATGCCAAAGAAAAACGTGAAGAAATAAATGTTTGGCTAGCCAGAGGAGCATTTAGAGCCTTTAAGACAAGTCAAGGGGCCATCTAAGTGAAGAAGAAGAGGAGGAGGAGGAGGAGGAAGAAGAGGTGGAAATGGAAGAGGAAGAGAAGAAGGAAGAAGAAGAGGAGGAGGAAGAACAAGAAGAGGAAGAGGAGGAGGAGAAAGAGGAGGAAGAAGAAGAATAAGAGGAAGAGGAGGAGGAAGAAGAGGAGGAGGAGATTCATGCAGAATAAAATATAACAACTCTTGTGTGGTAAAAATTTTTTTAATTAAAATACTTGCTCTGAAGGAATTCAAGAAAACTCAAAATTAGAGGTGTTTTGATTTGTGTAAGAGATGACCAAGCAAAAAATCAAAGTCAATTTTAAATTTTAGCACAAGTATGAACTGTGTTTTAAATTTTATATTACTTTCCTAATAGTTGCTAATGTTTAATTATTGTTTTTGTGTAGTGTAGAGTTGAACCCACCCATAACTGACCCTCCTGTAGGTTTTCAGAGGCACTAAATCACATGGGAGGAGATGGCCCATCCTTTTTCCCTGGAGCAGCTAGCTGGTGGATTCAAATTGCATGCTTTTGGGATTACCTTGGAGCTTCTTCTCACCAGGCCACCAGAGCTCTCCCACGTTTAAGCACTTTAAAAAATACAGCCAAGGGAATGTTTGTTTTGTGGTTGAGCTTAAGATGGAGGAGGAATATATACTAAAAGAGGCTTCCATCAAAGATTCTTACTGAAAAGTTGGTGAGTAGGCAGACTATAAGAAACATTTGCTAAAGGGCATATTTTAACATGATGGTATGGGAAAACATCTCTCAACATTTTCATGACAAGTATGACATCATCTAAAAAGCTTGTGCTCCTGGAATTTTTCCCCTGAACATCCACTGCACAAACATTCTGGCAGCCAGTGCTCAGAGAAGCCTCACTTTAACAACCCCGATCAGTCACCAACTGATGAAAATATTATAACCCAAGTTCTTTTTTGTAATTCCATTAAAAATATTTCCATGAATGTATTCACATAATTTGATATAATCTCTGTGAGTCACTTAAATCCCCAGTTCAAACTGATTCAATCCTTATGAAACACTTTTACTAATTTCCCATGTACAGTATTTCAATATTCTGATCCTGAACATAATCGTGCTGCTGTGAGTCTCTTATGTTGTATCCAATATGACTTCAATTTAAAGTTGTTAAGTACAACTTAATGTACAACTTCCACTCCAGGATTGCCTTTTCACGGGTTAATACTGCTTGTCTTCCATTTGAAGCCAGGTGCTGATGCAAATTTTCTTGGCCCGAGGGCTGGAGGCCTGAGGGCCTAAAACTCTTTCTGGCATTGCTTTGGGTTGTACACGGTCTGAGGTTACCTGGGTTAGAATTTGGAGATCTGAAAGCACCACATCTCTCTCCTCCCCGATTCCCGAAAAACTCTTTTTCCGGCAATGCTTTGGGGTGTGCGCACTGGCCAATGTGGCCTGAGGTAGATTGGTGGAAGAGTCATCGACAACCTGCGTTATGCAGATGACACAACCCTGCTTGCTGAAACTGAGAAGGACCTGAAGCGCTTGCTGCAGAAGGTCAAGGACTGCAGCCTCCTATATGGATTGAAGCTCAACATCAAGAAAACAAAGATTTTCACCACTGGGCCAATTGACAACATCAGTATGGATGGTGAAGAG
>NW_006399767.1:7401904-7403329 GCF_000299155.1 Elephantulus edwardii | reverse complement strand
GATGAGATGGATTGATTCTGTGACTGGAGCAGTGGAATAAGTGCGTTTGAGAGCCTAGGTTGGCACAGGATAGGATTGCATTTAGAGGTCTTGTACATAGGGTTGCTATGAGTTGCAAACAACTCGATGGCACATAACAACAAACAACAACAACATGTACAGTATAATTTCTTTCACACATTTACATGCTCTATTCACAACAGCCCAAATGTAGAAACAGCTCAAATACCGATCAACAGATCAACAACATTATTGAGCTGTAGCAAGTAATTAAGTCCTGAAACAAGCTGCAAAGTGAATGAAATACCTTTAATATACTTTGTTAAATAAAATAAGTCAGACATAAAGGGGCAAACATTATATGATTCCACTTAGAGGGGATATCTATAATAGACAAAGTAGATTAGTGGTTACGGCACTAGAAAGGGGGAAATGGCACATTATTGCTTAAAGGTGCTGAGTTTCTTTTTGAAAAAATCTTTGAAAATAGAGTGGTGATGGTTATACAACATTGTGAGTGTAAATAATGCCAGTGAAATGTACACTTAAAAGCTAACAAAGGGGAAATTTTATATTTAATTAACAAAATAAAATATTTTATACAACTTTATATTTTAATGTTGTGTCTCCTGAAATAAGCAAACTACTTAGCAGTACATTCAGCCAAATACATGCAAACCTTCTGTGCTGAAATCCTGAAAGTAAATGACAGGCAAGCCTGTGTTGGTCAGTCAGGGGCTTGGTGTGGGTCAGATGCTCACTTTCATCAAGCTGACCTATGAATCGTTCCCCCATCAGAATGCCATGGCTGAGCCTAACACCATTATGGAAGAAAATGAGCCCCAAAGGGCCTGACTACCTAATGAAGAACAAAGCTGGGACCCAGAAAGTGGTGTGAAGCAAGACACTGAGGTGTTAGTCAGAGTGTACAGGCAGACTGACAGACTGCCAGTCAGGGCCCTGACAAAGTCCCTATGTGCTGATTTCTCTCTCAAAGGTGCCAGAGCGGTGTACTGAGTTCAGAACTCACTAGGACAGCCAAATATCAGGTCAAAATGCAAAACAGCAAACCCTGCACCATACATAGGTTCATTCATGGTGGGTCACAGGCCCAAACATGCAAACCATACTATAAAGCCTTTTTGAAGAAAATGCAGGAGACTATCTGTTGACTTTGGAAGTCTCAAAGACTCTTAGGGCTTAGAGAACTCTGCTATAAAAGAAATTAGATGTCAATTAAATGAAAACCTTCTCTTTATAATGTTGTTGTTGTTGTTATGTGCCGTCGAGTCGTTTGCGACTCATAGCGACCCTATGTACAACAGCCCTAAACCGTTCTCTATCCTGTACCAGTCTCATTGACTCTGACACACCCATCCCGATTTCCCCAGTCACTGAATCAATCCACCTCATAGAGGGTCTTCT
>NW_006399767.1:7390832-7398931 GCF_000299155.1 Elephantulus edwardii | reverse complement strand
CGTCAAATTGGATCTCACTGGTACAGGAGGAGATTGCCCCTCCTTCTCTGGAAGAGCACCTGATGGATTTGAACTGCCTACCTCTGGGATTTCAGTGCAGCTTTTTGCCACTAGGTCACCAGAGCTCCCCACAACCCTGTTTTTTAATGAAGGATTTGTATCAAAATAATAAAGGTAGTTCTGCCAGGAAATGAGCGAGTGACCTGATCAGATGTTTCACAAAAGAGTCTTTTTAAGATGACCCATTAGCTCAAAAAAAGTGGGCCACCATTAATATCAGGACAATGCTAATTAAGCTCTACTAAGTGTCAAATGTTGGAAGAAGGAGTGTCATCCACTTCCTAAACTACATGCCTCTAGAAACTGTATGTTGTTGTTGTTTATGTGCTGTTGAGTTGTCTGCGACTCAGCAACACTATGCACAACAGTCCTAAACCCTGCTCTATACTGTGCCAATCTTACTTTCTTTCACACACCTATCTATCCTCCTTACCCCAGTCATTGAATCAATCCACCTCATTGAGGATCTTCCTCTCTTGCACTGTCCTGGCACCATCCTAAGCATGACATCCCTCTCCAAGGACTGATCCCACCTGCAACATGTCCAAAGTATGTCAGACAAAGCCTCAGACTCCTTGCCTCCAAGGAGCAACCTGGCTTCACCCTCTCCAGGATGAATTTATTTGTTCTCCTAGCAGTCCATGGCATATTCAAGCACTATAGCTTCATAGCACCCTTCTCAAGCACCATATCTCAAAGGCATGAATTCACCTTCTATCATCCCTAGTCATTGTCCAACTTTCTGATGCACAGCAAGAGATGCAAAGGCCATGACCTGTATCAGGCGCACCTTACTCTCCAGACTGACATCATTGCTCTTCAGTACTTTGGAGAGGTCTCTGATAGCAGATGAACTTTTTGGTAAATGATAATAGTGAAAGAAAGCCTTCAGGTCCTTTGTTCATAAGGTCACTATGAGTTGTGCTTGACGTGATGGCAATTAACAACAACAACAACATTTTCACAAAAGAGAAATAAAAAATTCCATATTTTTCCTATTTGTGAAATAAAATTATATCTCATAAGTAATATATGCACTATAATATCAAATTGTCTTTAATTTTTTAAGAGTGTGTTAAATTCATAGGAGCTTTCCAAGAATCGTGAATCTAGTAATTGTTCAATTTTTTTACATTCTTAAAACTCAAAACAGCCTTCAAAAAGAATATTTCTCATATCAATCCTGTATTAAAGTCCCTTCTACTTCCTCTCAGAAGTCAGAAAATAGTGATAGAAAACTAATAGAGTTGAAGCCACTTTAATTCATGAATGGTCACTGGAATTTTGACAATTAATTTGAATTCATTAAAAAGTAAGCGTTTATTATATGTGTACAACAATTGGGAGGGATAAATAGACAACCTATAAATAATACATAGGTGATCATGAATTGCGAGATATGGAGTGAGTGAACAAACATGGAAGCTATGGAGTAAGTGAGATTCCTTTGGTAGAGAGAAAAGAAGGAGAGGGGAGGGGAGGAGAGGGAGAAACAGAGTGAAGGAGAAAGAGAAGAAAGGATTTAGGAAACTCCAACACTCAGAATCTAATAGAAAAGAGACCAGAAGTAGAGAGGGAGGATTAAAATGAATTTAAGAAAGTCTTTAAAAAGAAGGCAACAGTAGTCAACTAAATTGGTGCTAGGGAGCGTAGCAATCAGGATGAGAACAGAGAGTTAATGCTCAAGTTTGATGGAGGTCACTGGCGATCTTTATAAAATAATTGCCTAACCCTACTGGACTTGTTAGAGGCCATGTTGTGAAACATGATTTCATAGTCATGGTATAAACGACTTATTTCTAAAAAGGTTTATGAACGGATTGAAACCTGTTTTTAGAGAGAACTGTGAGGTTAAGAAATACAGACAACCTATGTGGACAGCTCTCAGAAGATGTTTTAACTGGGAAGGAGGAAAGATAAATGAGTAAGAG
Organism: Elephantulus edwardii; assembly: GCF_000299155.1. NCBI lineage: Eukaryota > Metazoa > Chordata > Mammalia > Macroscelidea > Macroscelididae > Elephantulus > Elephantulus edwardii. The sequence goes on along the minus strand of NW_006399767.1, from coordinate 7,396,940 downwards.
GTAGTAGGTGAATGAGGGACCCAGAGGGAGTTTTGTATGGCATGGTTTTATTTTAGAATAGAAGATATTTGTGTATGTTTTTATGTTAATGCAGATGACCCAGTACAGATGGGGAGACTGAAGATGTAGGAAATAGAAATGTGAACACAAACATTCAAGGAGACGGAGATAAACCTGCTGTGATGGGACAGTTTTGACAGGGAGATGGACATCTTTCTTAAGGTGACCTAAAAGAAGGGTGAGGATGTGGGAGTGGGAGTGAATGCGGGGAGGTTTGAGGGTTTGGAGATGAGAAGCTATGGGAGTCCTCATTTCGTGGTTTCTATTTTTTCTGTAAAGTGCGAGATGAGGATGACAATGTAAAGACTGGGAGGAAGGTGTGTAAGTGGCTTGAAGAGAGTGATGTGCGCCATGAGTCATCCAGGAGAGTGGAAAAACAAGCCTGCAGTGATTCACCCATCACAGGGTTGCCCAACGCCTGACAGAGAGGTGGAACTCTGGATTTATTATTCTAAAGTGATAAAATGACAATGTTTTATCAGTTATAAAATTTGATGGGTCAGGGTGAAGGAAATTGGAAGAATCTGTTCTGGAAAACAATGTATTCAAATTTTGTAAATAGACTAGTATAATAAAAAAAATACACATTTTCAAACCTCTGAATTTGGGGTATATCCCACATGGCTCGATTGCATTGTTTCATAATTCATAGAATTTCTTTCTTAATGTTTCATAAATGCAGTGTTAGATCTTAAGATTGATTTTAATAAACTCATTGCCATCAAGTTGAATCCAACTCTCAGCTGACGCTCTGTTGAGGAGGGTTCAAGCCTGTAAATTACATGAAAGGTGAATGTCCATCTATCTCCCTTAGTTCGGCTCTGGGATTTGAACCACCAGAAAGAGAAGACCTTTGAGTTCGCCACACAGTTCTCTTCAGACCATGCCCTAGAGCTCCCCAGATGGCATCTTGGAAGCAATCAAGCATGTTGTTGTTAGGGCTGTGGAGTCTGCTATGATTTTATAGCAACCCTTATCAACAATTGAAACCTTGCACTATCCCATAATATGCTTATAACACCCATTGTTATATTCACTGCGCCAGGCTGTTTCTATGGAGGACCTACTTTTCCAAGTATAGTATCTTTTCCCAAGGATTGACGCCTCCTCACAATATGCCAAAGTGTGATGTCTTCATTCTAGGATGTTGCCCCCGGCAGGGTCAGTTACTGTGTGCATACATGGAGAAGGTTTGTTGGGGTTTTTTTCCCCAGAGTTGAAGTTTAAAGATAAGACTTAATATTTTGACAATAGCTGGCAATTACAAGAGGTGTATACTAAGCCACTCAGAGTTATAAATCTTCAATGGGACTGGCTCCTGAGTTGATTAACTTCTCATTGCTGGAAGAATTTCCTCTGAAAGCATCATATACAAGACCAATCTTTAAGAGACTCTGTCATTTTAAGATTTTTATGATACATTTCTTTTATAAACCTAACAGTCTTGAATCAGCAAGTTAGAATTTCTTTGTTGAGGTTTCTAATATTGAATGCTCAGGACATGTCTCAAGTGATTAAAGTGATTATTAGGGAAAAAGTTAAGACCTGGAAGCACTCAAATCCACCAATGATTCCTTGGCAGAAAAGACCTGATGATCTGTGTCTGGAAGGATTACAGTCTAGAAACCCTTTGGGACATTGTCACTTTGTCCTTTAGTGCTCTAGGCAGTTCTAATGGGCTAGTGGTTAGGGAGATGCACTACCAACCGAAAGGCAGGTGGTTTGAAGTCACCAACTGCTCTGAGGGAGAAAGATGAATTAGAGAATTTAAAAATATATTTCTTATGAGGCAGCCTCAACTAGATGGCACACAATGAAAGCAAAATGTCAAGCATCATGTTGATTTTGAGGGAAGAAAAATTAAGAAAATTTTCTCAAACCCGTTCTATGGGCTAAACATTGTTCTAGGTGCTGGGAATGTAGCAGTGAGAAAATGTACCATGTCCCTTATGGATCGTACCTTCAAATAAGGGTAAGAGCTAGACAACTGATAAACATATCAATATCAGCACAAGAATTCACTATTCACATAATGTGAAGAAAGTAAGAGAAATTCTGCAGTAAATTGTTTAACTTTTTTTTTTTAAAAAAACCCCTCACACTCATTGTGTTGATTCCAACTAAAAAAAAAACAACCAGATTGTCATTGTGGGTCAGAACCAACGCATTACTAACCCTCCCGGGACTTTTCAGAGGCTGTAAATCTCATGGGAGGAGAACACCTATTTTTCTCTCAGAAAGTGTGTAGTGGATTTGAACCATTAGCCTTTTGGTTGGCATCACATCTCCTTACCCACTAGGCCATCACAGCTCCCTTGGTTTGGATCTTAGGTGTATCAATTCAGCAACTTCTAGCAACATACAACAATAGCATAAATTGTAGAGAATTTAGTATTAATTTAAAAAGCACAGAGGCTATGAGCAAAAGAGTAGATTTAGCAGGTTAAGTGATCTTATCAAAGATGAAGAGATTTATATATATATATATAATTACATATAAGATAATATATATAATATATATTCATTCTTATATTCCCCCCCCTTTTAACCTATCCCCTTTACCCCAGTCACTGAGTCCCTCCATCTCATCCAGTGTCTTCCTCTCTTGTGCTGTCCCTCAGCCTTCCCAAGCATGATGTCCCTCTCCAAGAACTGATCCCTCCTTGCAATATACCCAATTATGTCAGACGGAGCTTCAGAATCCTTGTTTCCAAGGAGCAGCCTGGTTTCACTCTGTCACTTTTTGTGTCCAGGATGAACACAAATAACGAAAGTTTACTTTTGAGGAGGAAGATAAGATGGGTGATGCTAGCATTTTACTAGTTGCAGTAATAGTTTCACTCGTGGAAGGTTCTGGACCATCTGCATTGTCTGTGGGAATGAGAATGACATTTCTAGTCAGAAATTCTTGACAGTGGTCTGAATTGTCTTTTTTTCCTTCTTCTTAGAATTTTCAATAATATATCATTTGTCCCATTCTTAACATACTGGCTCTTTCCTCTAACTAGGGAAGGGACTTCCACATCAAGGAATACTTCTCTGAGGAGATGGCATTTGAATTGGAACCTAAATAAAAATAATGTGGCAGCAACTTGGTGTATTATGGACCTAGTGTAAATAGGAGATCTGGGCTAGCAGGGTTGATGAACATTGAAGGAGACAGGTGAGGGGAAGAATGAGTCATTCAGGTAAAGGCATGGGTGGAGATGGGAGGAGCCCTTTTTGGTTGTAGTAAAGGGCATTCAAAGGAAAATGGATGTGAACCAGTTTGCATGAATGGAGTAGGATGAACAAAACAGGGTAGGTCAGAGCCTTGGTGGTGATAATGCCACAGGGAAAGAAGATGAGATTACAACATTGTAAGAAAAACGATAAGGTGGTTGTTGTGTGTCGTGAAGTCAGAACCAACCCATACCTGACTTTCCAGTGGGTTCTGTCTCTTGTGAAGCAGCTGGTGGATTTGAACTGCATGCCTTTGGAATTGCAGCACAGTTTCTCACCACTAGGCTATCAGAGTGATAAGGTAGATGTTTGCAAAAGCAAGAGCTCTCAGTTCCACCTGGGGCTTTGAAAGAAACTTCTCAAGGAAGAGAGGTTTGGGCTGGATCTTGACTGATGACAAGGAATTAGCCAATGAACAGAAAGGAGAAGAATTTCTTTAGACATAAGGAACAGCATATATAAAAGTTTGGAAGCATGTTGGTACAACATGTAAAACACTCAAAAAGGCATTACATCGTATGTATGTTATGTGCCATCAAGTCCCAAATGACTCATAGCCCACCTTCCAACTGGTTTCCAGAGGCTATAAATTGCATGAGACTGGCCATTTTTCTTCCCCAGAGCAGTTGATGGATTCAAAGCTCTTGCCCTTGCATTGGCAATGCAACAACTCCTTACCCACTAAGCATTGAGAGCTCCTTAAAAGGATTAAGGCATTACCAAGGAATAACATGCCAATTGGAGTCCTTTCATAGTACAGATGGTTAAAATTCTCTGCTGCTAAATAGAGGGAATAGTAGAGGCCCGCTAGGGAGGAGTTCTTCTGGCAACCTCATAGTTCATGGTTAGAATTCACTATCTGCTCTATGAGAGAAGAACGGGCAATCTCTTTCCATGTTATTACTGCCTCTGAAAACCCTCTGGTGAGTCAGCTATGGGTTGTTTATGACTCAATGGTACACAATAAAAACAACAACTGCTAAATAATGAATTCAGAAATGCCTTGGAGTTAAGGACTGTAAAACAACTTTAGGGAGACCTGCCACTGAAAATCCAGAAGAATGCAGTTTTCTTTTGAGACACAAAGATTGTCATAACTTGGAATCAACTTAATGGTAACTGGTTTGGTTTTAGAACATGCAAGTCAGAGAGTTATTGGTAGTGAGACTGAACCATGCTTAGGAACTCTTCTTTTTTTAATTTATGGCAATGCCCACTTTTGAAGAGGCAAGAAGTCCCCATATCAGATAACAAAGACCAAATTAAAGCCAAGTGTGGAACTAGGCTGGATGATCTCCAAGAATATTTCTGGATTCTGTTGTTAGGTGTGGCCAAGTTGACTACCATTCATAGCAATCTTATGAATAATTGATTTGAATAGTGCTGTATCCTATACCATTCTCATGACCTCTGTCATGCTCAAGGCCGTTGCGGTAGTTTCTGTGTCAATCTATCTCGTTGATGGTCTTCCTCTTTTTGGCTAGTCTTCTACTTTTCCCAGGATGTTGTCTCTATCCAAGGATTGTTCTTCCTAGGAATATGTCCAAAGCAAGTGAGACGAAGTTTCATTATCCTTGTCGAAGGAGCACACTGTTCGCACTTCCTTCAGGAAAGATTTGTTCGTTCTTTTGTTCTTCACCAGGATCTCAATTCAAAAGTATCAATTCTTCTTTGACCTTCCTTATTCATTATCTAATCTTCAAATGCAAATGAAACAGCTGAAAATACCATGACTTATAGTAGGCGTACCTTAGTTTTTAAAAACTAGCAGTCTTTCTCTTTAGTTCTTTGGAGAAATCCCTGAGAGCAGATTTCCTCAATGCAGCAGATCTTTTGATTTCTGGACTGCTGATATCATGGGTGTTGATTGTGGATTTAAGAAAAATAAAAGTATTGGCCACTTCAATATTTTCTCCCTCTATCGTGATGTTGCCTATTGTACCAGTGATGATGATTTTTGTTCTGTTGATGTTGAGATGTAATCCATATTGATAACTATAGTCTTTGATCTTCTGCAGTAAGTGCTTCAAGACTTTATCTCTTTCTGCAGGTGAAGTTGAATAATTTACGTAATGCAGGTTGTTGATGAGGCTTCTTCTAATCTTGATGCTCCATTCTTCTGGTACTTAATGCTTGATACTTAATTTTTTTTCCTTAATAATGTTTTTGAACAAATAAACTATGAACAAACATCAGACTTTTTTGCTGCCCAGTCTTTGCTCAATATAAATTGGATGTGTTCAAGACCTGCTCTGATCATGAATGAATTGACCCATATATAGTCCAGCTTCAAACAACCCCTTCCTGATTTATATTTATTGTTTCAATTCTTAAAGAGAAAAGTCTTTTTTTTCATGCTTATGTGTCTTCCCTTCCCTACAAGATGGTGTATGAATTATATCAGCCAGCATTAAGCTTAGGCACCAAGTACCTTGCCAACCTCAGTGATAAGAACAGTATTTTCTTTATGCACAGGATGAGCATAATCAGAGGCATCTGCTTATCCCAGGAATTGAAGCACCCAGGCTAATTGAGCTGTTACCATTTGGAGTTGCCGGTCACCATGATAGAACTAAGGAGTTCTAGTGGCACAGTGGTTGAACCCTCTGCTGCTAACTCAAAGGTCTGGAGTTCAAATCTACTGCTCACTTTGTCAGAGACAAAAAGTTTTCTCTTGTCAATATTAAAGATTAAGAAACCCCATGGGGAACTTCTACCTGTAATAAATGGTCACTATGACTGGGAATCAACTCGACCGTGTCAAATCACAACAATAAAAACATGGCAGACTTCCATGGTTTCACCAAAATGCAAGGAGGTTAGGAA
>NW_006399767.1:7383317-7389962 GCF_000299155.1 Elephantulus edwardii | reverse complement strand
GGGATGGGAGTGTCAGAGACAGTGTAATTGGCAGAAGACAGAGCAGAGTTTAGGGCTGTTGTGGATAGGGTCGCTATGAGTCACAAGCGACCCGATGGCACATAACAACGACAACATTATTATTATTATTGTTATTGTTATTGTTATTAGTGTGCATGTACCATCAAATCAGATCTGACTGGTACAGGAGGAGATTGCCCCTCCTTCTTTAGCAGAGCTTCTGGTGGATTTGAATTGCGTACCTCTGGGATTGTAGTGCAGCTTCTAGCCACTAGGCCACCAGAGCTCCAAGGAGGTTAGGAATTTTAATTCTACATTGTATATGGCAATAAGGGCAACCAGAAATAATCTCTCTCGTTGCTGTTGAGTAAAAGCCAACTCATAATGGGTTTCGAAGGTTGTAAATGAATAGAAGGAGATTGTCCGTCTTTCTTCTGAGAAGCTGGGGAGTTCAAACTATCAGAGAAGCACCACCTTTGGGTAAGCAGTACACCTCCCTACAATTATGCCACAAGAGCCCCCAACTAGAAATAATAGGTGTGGTGTTAACAGTTTATTGTTCAAAATGGCTTCTCTTGCCACTCTGACATGTGGATGAGTGAGAAGATATAAATTGGGCACATTAGTCTATCTATAAGGGGATTGGCTGGTCTCACTGTTAAACTGAGGTGGCAAAAATTGAGAATTTCACTAGCAAGAAAGTAAAAGCAAGAGAATGAAGTGTTCACCTTAAGACCACAGATAGATGCATGAACCAGACCTACAAGAGAGCAGTAGCTGAAGCTGAGGACCAGAGACTAGAGAGATGGAGCTAACCTTGGAACTGCTATCCCACAGAACTGAGCAGAATCAAGAGCCTTTGCCAACCTTGGTCGGAAGACTAGGGGTGCAGTGATGGGAGCAATATTTGGCAGGACTAAAAGCCTAAAGCTGTGAGGCTGAAGGTTGAGGAGCCTGTGGGCATGATTCGGAAGCTGTCCTGACTGAGTGTATCTGCTGCCAATTTGGATTATAGCCTTTTGACTTCCCTCATATGGTTGTGTGTAGTCTGTGAGCTATCCCAATAGATTTAAGACCCAGTAGAGTATTATGATTGATTTTGGACTGAGTAGAAAGAGGTTCAGGAGCATGGAGAACATGTCTAACCTCATGGGGAATGGTTTTGTGTTGTGGATGTTGTTGACGGGGACAGTTAACCTTTGTGGAGTTGGTGGAGGTCAAATATGGCTTCGCCATGTGACTCTTGCTCTTTTTACAATAAGAAACTATACTATCTTAATAGTATAGGCCAAAAAGTTAGCCAAGGACTAAGCCCCAAACCCAGGCATTTGTGGCTCCCACATCCCATCCTAGTGCTTGGATCCATTCACAGAGGTGTAATTGTAATAACCAATACCACAGATCCTGGGCCACACTAACATTCTGAATCTCTCGCCACAGCAAGATGTCTTTCCTTTTTGTGTAGCTCCCTGTGTGTCACCCCGTGTGTGACTCACCCATTCTCTGGCACTGTGCCGTCCAAGGCAGAACCTACTCCCAGGCAGGACCCGTCTGTCAGGCTGCAGCATCCCTGCGCACGCACGGGCTGATCCCTGAGGGAGGGCAGGGCAGCCTGACTACCTCGGCTGGGATCTGCCATTCGCGCTTCAATTGATAGCTCAGGTGTAGGAGCCCAGCCGGCTGATTCGTAGCAAGATATGGCAAAGGAAAGTCACTGACACCATTCCTCCAGCTGCCAGGGAGTGGGGGCAGATTTTCTAATGACTGTCGTTGTTGTCCAGACACAGTGAGTAGTTTCTATCCTCCTTTTCCTTCCTGGGACTTCTGTGGAGAGAAATTTCTGAAAAGGGCAGTCAATTGTGATTCCATAGTTGTGAGGCTTTGGTAATTTGGGCCTTAGGAGTAAAATATGGGGCAGGGATTAACAGGTAATTTGTTAATTTAGAGGCACTTTACATAATTAAAAATGTGTCTCAGTCGGGTATGAAAACATTTTCATTTTCATTTATTGCCATTCTGTCCAAGATCAAATTAGAAACTCTAGAAGACCAACTTATTTCTTATTACATGTAAATACTAATTTTAATCATTATTTCTCCTCATCAAATTTTTTAATATTTTATCTACAATTTTGACTTATTGTTATGCTATTGTTACTCTAAAAGTATCCTTGAGATGAGAGATTTTTTTTTCCACACCTCCTCAAAAAATCCTGTACTTCTATCAACGTATCCATGATATTAAAGGCTCTTTCTCCCAACATTCTTTTTCTAATACAAGACTTTGTCAAGAAGAATGTAAGATTTGAGGAAATTTCTTTTGGTACAGAGGTTTGTCATTACTACATCATTCTTTTCATTTAGGGAGAGGAGATGAAATGGCAAGTCTCAATTTCCATTGTATTTCATGTAATTCCTTAAAATATGATCATAATTGATGCTTAACTTTACCCTTCCTTCTTCTGATGTACTTCTTTGACAATGTTCACTGAATTTGAATGTTAACGGTCTAGTTTTATTATATAGTATTTAAAGTTTGACAAAATCTATTTTTTTTTACTTAAATTGTGTGTGTATATAGATTCCAGTTTCCTGTGATTATATCTTGTTTGTTCATATTCTTACAGGATGGAAAAGTCAAATTATTTATGGCTTAGCAAAAAAAAAAAAACCAAACAAAAACCACACACACACACACACACACACACACACACACACACACACACACAAAAGATCTCAAGTTTATTTCTGAACAAATGACTGCAGAGTTTATGTCTTTAAGGATTATGCAAAAACCAAGCAGCCCAAACCCCTCTCCATTTGCGTAATCCCCTAGCATCATTGTACTTTTGCAAAAGGAATGAAAATTTGTAAACAGAAACTAAGACAGTTATTCAAAGGTAACCAGATTAAAACCCTAGAACTGCTGGTATGGGAGGGCCAGCAGTCTGGAAGTAGGATTGGTTTGCACTGGGTCTAGGCAATGAGAGGGCATAGTGTTTAGAAAGACTATTTTAAAATATGTCTAAAAAAATTTATTGTTTCTGTTGTGTGCTGTTCAGTTGGAAAGGATTCATGGGTGACCCTCCAGCAGGTGTTCAGAGGCTGTGAATGACTTGAGAAGAGATTGCCTGTCTTTTTCCCATGGAGATGCTGGTGGATTAGAACCTTGTGTCTTAGAGTTGACAGTGCAAATTTTTACTACTAGGCCACGAGAGTGCCCTAAAAAAAATAATAATAATTACAAAACCATGCAAAAGTTTGATTTTTTAAAATAGAATTGTGTGTGTGTGTGTGTGTGTGAGAGAGAGAGAGAGAGAGAGAGAGAGAGAGAGAGAGTGAGAGAGTGTGTACCGTCAAATCAGATTTGACTGTTACAGGAGGAGATTGTCCCTCCTTCCCCAGCAGAGCATCTGGTGGATTCGAACCGTGTGCCTCTGGGATTATAGTTGCAGCTCCTTGCCACTATGCCACCAGAGCTCCCCTAAAATAGAATTTTTATTTTTAAAAAATCTTTATCATGTGCTCGCTTCGGCAGCACATATACTAAAATTGGAACGATACAGAGAAGATTAGCATGGCCCTGGCGCAAGGATGACACACAAATTTGTGAAGTGTTCCATATAAAAAAAAAGAGAAAAAAAATCTTTATCATTAAGAAATCTATTTGGTGTTATTAATCACATTTCAGTTTGATTTCTTTTTTATCACATATTCTTTTGGACAGTCCTTTCCTTCATCTGATCTAATGCAGTCTTCACTGTCTATCTAACACCCCCCCCATTTCTCCTCAACCCCCATGTGTCTGCTCTACTTTATAACAGCAGTGTTATGAACTATTAGTCTTTTTGAGACTGAGATACTTCACTCAGCACAATGTCCTCCAGGCTCACCTATGTTGTATAATGTTTGTTGTTTTTCTATGCTGCATAACATTCTATTGTGTGAATGTTTTATAGTTTTTCTATCCATTCATTTGTTGAGGGGCTTTAGGGTTGCCTCCATCTCTTTGCTATTGTGAATAATGCAGCAATAAATATGAATGTACAGTCAGTTTGATTTTGTGATTATACATTCTACCAATTGTAAACAAAAATCAGTACTAAAACATTCTTCTTCCTGAAGTAGATCCCTTCTTCTGCCCCTTTCCCCCTTTGCTACTGTGCCCCATCCACCTTAGGATATCACCTACTTCCACTAAGTTTACTAGCAAAATTTTGATTAATCCCATTATTGTGGGGATTCACAATCTCATTGCTGATTATTTTTACTAGATGTTTCTGTTGACATTTTCCATCTCGTACAACAGCAAAAGCCCTGAGTTCATTTTCCCTTAGGGATGAATCTATACAACCTGATTGTCCATGCACATCATTCTCAATCTTTTTAATGTAATAAACATAATATTAAATGACAGTGGCTTAAATCCAATATATGAGTTCATTGTCGCAGAACTGAGAGCCCGTGGCATGAAGCACAGATTCTCTGTGTCATAGGACTGCCTTTTTTTTTCTTTTTTGCTCTATCTGCTTCATTTTGCTCTGTGCTTTTTTTCTTCTCTTACAGTGGGATTATTGGGTTTTTTTTTAAGGTTTTTAAAATTTTTAATTATTTTGTGTGTGTACTGTCAAATCAAATCTGACTGGTACACAAAGAGATTGCCCCTCCTTCTCCAGCAGAGCATGTGGTGGACTCAAACTGCTTACCTCTGGGATTGCAGTGCAGCTTCTTGCCACTAGGCCACCAGAGCTCCCTACAGTAGGGTTATTCTTGACTCTTTCATGTATTTATATCACCTGGTATCCTTACCTAAATGCTAAAACTGAGTGCAGTCTAGGTAAAGGGGTATGGACATGCTGTATATACTATTGATACTGTTGTTATGTGTCGTTGAGTTGGAACAGACTCCTAGTGGACTTTCCAGTGCATTTTCAGAGGCTGTAAATCACATGGGAGGGGATTGTTTATCTTTCTGCTGCAGAGCAGCTGGTGGATTTGAACACCTACCTTTAGGTTGGCAGTGCAGCTCCTTACTCACTAGACAACTAGAGCTTCCTTTGTTATATGTGCTTTAGCATTTTCAGTAGTAGTGAAATAATTCAAAATAAGAAATCTGGGGAGAAATATTAGTGTTCAGACCTTGTCCTCAGGTATTCAGATTCATTAGATTGGAGAAGGTGAAAACTCCACAAGGAGATTCTAGTGAGCAATCAAGGCTGGAAATTACTGCTAGATAATATCTTGGTTTCGGGTGCCATAGTGAACAGAGAATTGTACTTTCAACTCCAAGGCAAACGCTTAGAATCTACCAGCTGCTCAGAGGGAGAAAGGCAGCAATATCCTCACTTGTGATTTATATTCTCTGAAACGTCCCTTGAGGGCCAGCTCTGAGGGGTTCCTTGAAGACAAAGAACAACAAAGTAGAAGAGGTCCTATCTCTGCTGCTTTTTCCGGTTAAAATTTCCAAGTTAATGGACTAAGGATTGATTAGGCCAGCTAGAGTCAGCTGCCAGCTTCCAAACTCTGGCCAGGTGCATGGTTAAAAACAAGTGTGTGTGCTGTAAACAAGGAAGTGGTGAATAGTTTCCAGGAAAATAGAGCAGGGGGAGGAGATGGCTAGACCAAATAATTAGTAGCAGTCACAAATAATGATAGATGACCTGCACATTTTGCCAATAATAATGCAAAATGAATCCTTAACTGCTAGAGAACATCTGCCTGTTGTTAGGTCAAAACCTTTATTTCTATATAACTGTTTTCCAAATCGTCTTTGCTGTGAAAGAGTTGAATAATGAAGATTGTCCTTTTTAAATTTGAAATTGTTATGTAGAAAAATGAAAGCTATAACCACATTTTACCAATAACAAAAATCAAGAACCCTGTCCATCCATATCATAGCAGATCTTAATTCTATAATGCATATTCACAAATACTATTTCCAAAGGGCACTGCTTGGCAAAAAGTTCCAGTTATGACAGGTGTTACTCCATCTGTTTATCCGTCATAAACACATCTGTTTATGAAAAATAACATACATTCAAAAAGAAATTATCAAACTCAGTCAAAAGGTTCTGAGTTACTTCCCCGCTCCCACAAAAATGTTCATTTCAGTGCTGTGGTTGGCGAGACTGTCTCTTGCCAAAGACTGGCAAGAATTCTTAGACTTTTAAGCTGTCTCAAATGGTGATTATACATGGAAATGGGTGACTCTGCCACTTGTGCATGGAGACCTTTTGTGGTAGTTACTAATCCCTTGACTCGCCAAGTTGAGTTCTCCCTTTCTGAACTTGAATCACCCATGAGAGGTCTTGTTGCCTGTGAGGTGATTGTGTGGTATGTAACCCCATAACCAGAAAGATCATAAAACATACCTCTTTTTTCTATTCTAGGGAAATTGTTCTCATTCCCTAACCCAATCACTTTCTAATTTTTATTTATATTCATCTTCATGCATTACTGCCTCTTAAGCTAAGGTTTAAATAGAAATAGAATTCTGAGTGGAAATTGTATTCTTTTGTCCCTATAAATTTTTTCCTTTAGACATGCAAAACATAAAATTTTAATATCACCATAAAATAGGTCATTCACAACCCTTAAATAATTTAGGAAGAATTGTTATTATTTTGTTTGGTCAAGTCGCCTGCGA
>NW_006399767.1:7354220-7382327 GCF_000299155.1 Elephantulus edwardii | reverse complement strand
ACAGATAGACATTCCTCTGCTACTCTCTGCTTTCTGCCAAGATCCATCTGACATTAACTATAATATCCCTAGTACCACGACATCTTCTAAACCCAGCCTGCCCTTCTGGCAGTTCTCTGTTGACATGTTGCTCCAGTTGTTTTGGATAATCTTTAGCAGAATTTTACTTGCTTGTGATATTAATGACAGACAATTTCCACACTCCGTTGAGTCACCTTTCTTTGGAATGGGAACAAATATGGATCTCTTCCAGTCAGTTGTTCAGGTGACTGTCCTCCAGATTTCTTGGCACAACTTGGTGAGAATACTTCTTCATGAATCCATTCTCTCATAGCATACCCACACAGATACTATCTCCAGAAATTATCCTGACACATACATATTCAGATAGAGGTATCTATGCCCAAAACCATTACAACTATTGAAATATCTGCACTTTATGTGTGTGATGTTTTGGTGAGGGAAACTAGGAGGTATACATTAATGGATAAAAGGCTGATGGTGACATGTTTTCAAAGGGTTATAAAAAGAAAACTTGCCTTTTTCTATAAGAACAGAGTTTTGGAGGGAGACTGAGTGGCAAGAAACTGTGCTGCAATCCCAAAGAGTGCGGTTTGAATCCTCCAGATGCTCTGCTGGAGAAGAAGGGACAATCTCCTCCTGTGCCAGTTGGAACCGATTCCATGGCACATAACGACTGGAAAAAAAAAAGAACAGGATTTAGGGAGACAGAAAGGTTCTGTGGTTCTTGAAGGAAAACAACGTCAGGGAGAGGGTGGGAGAAGAAACTTCATGATAGGGGAAAATGGTCCATGGCCTTGAAAAGTAGCATCAAAGTGGGTCTGACACAGATAAGCTCTGGTTATTGAGAAGACAAAAAAAACCAAAACTAAAAATCAAGATGATCTACATGTACCTGGCTACTAGAGCTGAATGGGTACAGATGTTTCAGCATGGGTGAAACAGGTTCAACCCAAAAGCCCCCAAACTAGCAAGGAGTCATTTCAGAGGAAGCTAGAACAGATGGAGATTTATACTGGGAACCCAGATGCCTCTCTTTCTCTGCCTGGATCTTATCAGTGGGGGGAAAGAAGAGGAAACGTGTTGGAAAAGTAGAATTGATAGAAAAAGTCAATGAATTTGCCTTGCATAGGCAAATTTGCTGTTATTGGCTTAAATAAGGGCTTCCATGTTAATTGAATTCAATTACAGAGAAAAACACATTCCAAACCAAAACAAGAACAACTAAAACAAACCAGAAAGGAGAAACAGGCATATCTTTGCACATTTCTATTTCATGACTGCTAAATGTATATTGAGGAGTGCTAATGGCACAGTACTACAAAGTACTACACAGTACTACAGAACTACAAAATACTACCAGTACAGCAGTACTACATAGTACTACAGTACTACAAAGTACTACACAAAACACCAAAATGGATGTCAGAAGAGAGTGTGAAAGTTGCACTGGAGCATCAAGAAGCCAAAACAAAGGAAAGAGATGTTGAGGTGAAAGAGCTGAACAGGATTTCAAAGGGCAGCTTGAGAAGAGAGCACCAAGTATTATAATGGAATGTGCTGAGACCTAGAATTGGAGAATAAAAAGGTAAGGACTTGCCTGGCATTTTTCAGGCTAAAAGAACTGAAACACAAGTTCGAGCTTCAAATTGCAATACCTAGAGATGCTATGGGCAGATTTTTTTTTCTTTTGTTATTACTCTGATTTATTTACAGAGTTTGAATACATTGTTTTTTCACAAAAGATCCTTCCCATTTTCTTCACCCTACCCACTCATCCAATTGTGCAACTTTATGATTAATACCCTAACCCCCCAATCCTCACCCCTCTCTTTTCATCTCCACCACCCCCCGCAACTTGGATCATCATACGCATTCTACAATAATGGTTTTAAACAGTATTTGTCCTTATGAGACTGAGTTAGTTTACTCAGCATACTACTTTCCAGTCCCTCCCAAGTTAGGTAGCAATTCACAAAATTATTGCTCCTGTGTGCTGCATAGTATTCTATTGTATAAATGTACCTTAACTTCACAACCCATTCGTTTGTGGTTGAACATCTAGGCTATTTCCATGATCTTGCTATGGTGAATAATATTGCTATGAACATTGGTGTCCAAGTTTCCGTTTGATCCTCATTTCTCATTTTCTTGGGGTATATTCCAAGCAATGGAGTAGTTGGGTCATATGAAATTTCTATGTTCAGCTTTTTGAGGAAGCACCAAACTGTCTTCCATAGTGGTTGCACCATAGTACAATCCAAGCAACAACGTAAAAGAGTTCCTATCTCACCACATCCTCTCCAACATTTATTACTTACTGTCCTGTTAAATTTTGCCACTGCTACACGAAGCATCAAAAGAAGATGGAGGGAATAGACAGAATCACTTTACCAAAAAGAATTGGCTGACACGAAAATATTTCATAAAGTTCCATACAATCAAGAAAAAAATTCAAGCTGCACTGAAGGCATTGGCAAAAAGTAAGGCTCTAGGAATCAATGGGGTACCGATTAACATGTTTTAAATGACAGATGAAACCCTGGATGTATATTCATCAGCCTACACCAGGAAATCTGGAGAACAGCTGGCTGGTTAACTTACTGGAAGAGATCTATATTTATTCCATTCTCAAAAAAGGTGATCTAACAGAATGTGGAAATTAATATTACATGCAAGCAAAATAATGCTGAAGATAATTTAAAAATAGCTAGAACAATACATACAGAAGGAACAGATGTCAGATGGATCCTGGCTTAAAGTAAATAATACCAGAGGAATGTATATTTGTGCTTTATTGACTATGCAAAGACATTTGATGGTGTGGACCGTAACAAATTATGACTAACATGAGAAAAATGGAAGTCCTATAACACTTATTTACGCTCTTGTGAAACTTGTAGTCAGACCAGGAGGCTATTGTGTGAATAGAGCAAAGGAACACTGAATAGTTTAAAATTAGGAAAGATGTATGTTAGGGCTGTATCCTTTTTCTTTACCTATTCAACCTGTATGCTAACCAACCTGTTTAAAAAGTGGACTCTATGAAGAAGAATGTGTCATCAAAATTGGAGGAAGACTCATCAATAACCAGCATTATTCAGATGACACAACCTTGCTTGCTGAAAGTAAGGAGGATTTGAAGCACTTGTTACAGAGGATCCAAGAATATAGCCTTAAATATGAATTGAATCTGAACATCAAGAAAACAAAATTTCTATTCACTAGGCCAATAAACATTATGATAGATGGAGAAAAGATTGAGACTGTCAATTACTTCCATAATCAATACACTTGGTACCAGCAGTCAGGAGATCAGGTGATGTATTACACTGGGAAAGTCTGCAGCCAAGGGCTTCTCCAAGTTATTGAAGAGCAATGATGTTAGTTAGAGGAATAAGGTGCACCTTATTAAGGCCATGTTTTTTTCAGTCACTTGCCATGCTTCTGAGAGCTGGACAGTGAACAGCAATGACAGAAGAAGAATGGATGCCTTTGAACTGTGGTGTTGGAGAAGAATGCTGACTATTCCATGGACTGCCAAAAGAATAAACAGATATCTTACAGAAGGTGCAAGCAGAGCGCTCCTTGGAGGCAAAGAAGATAAAGCTTTGTGTTCATACTTTGGGCATGTTGCTAGGAAAGGCTTTTCATTTGAGGGGAGCATCATACTTGGGAAGGTGGAAATGTGGAGGGATAATGAAAGAGAGGAAGACCCTCAACCAGATGGATTTATATTGTGACTGTTGTAATTGGTCAAATGTGTCAGAGATTGAGAGGATGGCACAGGATAGGGAAGGGTTCAGGTGTTGTGTTAAAGATTTGCTGTGAGTAGTACTCAACTTAACAGCACATAACAACAACTACTGTGGCTTAGTAGATTAAACTTTGGACTGTTAACCAAAAGATTGGAATTTTGACTTTACTTATGTTCACGGGTAAAGATGTGACAGTCTGCTTCTGTAAAAATTTACAGCCTCAGTAACTGGATGAGGGCAGTGTAAGTTGGAACCTAGTCTAAGGTTAGATTTGGGTATGATTTCTTCTAGACACAGTCATGGCCTTGCTTGAAGCATAGTCTTTCCATATCAGTTTTCCTTTTATTGTTTTATCCAGAGGCTTTGCTTCCCTTGAAAGTACACCCCAAATCACTGTGTCCCTGAGATTCTTTCATCTAAGCCTTCTATGTCTCTGTTCTCCTTGAGTAATGTCCTCCTACTGGACCTACTGCTGTTGAAAAACGTTTCAAGGTCTACTTGACACAGAAGTCCGTTATGTTCCAAAGACTAGATTGTAAGCAAATCAACCATTAGATAGAAACATTGATAGTTTGATCCTTTTCTTAATCATTTAATAATCGAGCATGAGAGTAAATTGTAGCGTAAAACACAATATATACCAACTTTGTAAGCAAGCCAATATAAAATTTTTTAAATTACCATTTTATATCTACAAATATTAGAGCTTTTTTTACAAACTGGTATTCAATAAAACAAGTTTGAAAGGGTATGTTCTAACAAGAATCAAAGGGGACGTGGAAAGAAGTTATATAATGCATGAAAGAATATGAAATGTAAGGAACCAAAGAACGAGAGGTATCGTCTTCCAAAATATAGAACTGACAAGGGTGGAAATATCCTTTCACTTTAGGAGTTAGCTTCTTGGTTGCATATTTGTTTATATTGTGAAGATTCTTTATTCAAAAGTATACATTTTTATCTTTCCATGAATTATAAAACAAACAAAATAATTTCTCATCATTGTATCTCATACACATTTGTATGTGTGTATAAATATGTGTATGTTTGAGTCTACACATGTG
Organism: Elephantulus edwardii; assembly: GCF_000299155.1. Classification (NCBI taxonomy): domain Eukaryota; kingdom Metazoa; phylum Chordata; class Mammalia; order Macroscelidea; family Macroscelididae; genus Elephantulus; species Elephantulus edwardii. The sequence goes on along the minus strand of NW_006399767.1, from coordinate 7,377,484 downwards.
TGTTGTTGTGTGCTGTAGAGTCAAGTCCAACATACTGCTGACCTTCTAGTGGGTTTTCAGAGGCAGTAACTCGCACTGGAGAAAATTGCCCATCCCTCTCTTTCAGAACAGTTTGGTGGATTTGGACTGTATGTCTTTGGGATTGCAGTTCAGTTTCTTACCACTTGGCCATCAGAGTTCCCATGTCTATATCTGTGTCTGTCTGTATGTAAACACAAATAGAGAGAAAGAGACAAAGAATAGAGAGAAGAGAGAGAGAAAGAGAGAGAGGAAGACAGACATTTACTGTAATGGGAAATATCAAGCATCAAACTAGATAGGAAACAATAAACATTAAATGATATGCTGCTAAAATTCATTAAGAAAATAAATTGTTTAAAAAAATAATCTTAAAATCCAAATCATGACCTAACTAAAAATATAAATGATTGGGTGAATAGTCATATTTTATTGTAACTATTAAGCCTCTGGCAGAGGCAGTGGTATGGTGTTGTCCTGCCAACCCAAAGGCATATGGTTTGAATCTACCAGCTGCTCCACTAGAGAAATATGGGCAAACTTCTCCTACGTATCTAAGTGGATTAACTGCCCCTGAAAACCTACTGGAGGGTCAGCTATGATTAGGTTCAGACTTAATGATACATAACAGCATAAAAATAGCACTAAGCCTCTGAGTCAAAAAGTACTCAAAGTATTTCCTTTTATTATTCTTCTCTTGTGAGAATTAATTTAGGGACTCCGGTGGCCCAGTGGTAAGGAGCTATGCTGACAATTCAAAGGTGTGTGGTTTGAGTCCACTAGCGTTTACATGGGACAAAGATGGGCAATCTCCCTCCATGCAATATTCTGCCTCTGAAAATCCACTGTAGGATCAATTATGAATGATTTTTGCCTCAAAGACAAGGAAAGAGATTATTTCTGATTGCCCCTATTTCCAGGTATAATTTAGAATTACCTTCATTTCTCTAAATTTCAGACTTTCCCTTCTTTTTTGTATTTCTTTTATAATTATACCTTATACCTGGCAATGAACAATATCCAGACAATAAAACTTGATGGTTTTGTATATTTTATAGCTTAAAATAATTCTTAAGTAACAAATTGTAATATGCACTTATGTCCTTTTTTTATCTTGGAATTAAAACAGTTTATGTATGTTTATGCTAGACTAATTTTAAAGTCTTTACTAATATCGTTGAAACAGCATTTCAGCATTTGGATGCTTTTATAGAATAATACAATGAAGCATTACAGAACAATAAAAACATAACATTTGTAATCATCATCATCATCATCTGATTATCAAAGGAACAAAAAAGGCTAAAGTCAAAAAAAAAAAAAAGGCTAAAGTCCAATGAAATTGGTAGTAAACGTGCTTTAGGAAAACAAAATCAGCATTCTTTTCAGGAAAAATGCTCTAATCCTTAATTTATCTGTATTTCAATATTGCCCCCCCTTTTGCATTTTTTGTGTTAATTTTAATGTCATAAAAATTCTAGATATTCAATGTGGAAATACTATCTTTTTTCTTTTCTGCTATCATTTTTTAAGTAATTGGAAAATATCTAGCTGGCTAACTGATTGGAAGAGATCCATACTTGCTCCCATTTCAAAAAAGACGATCCAACAAAGTATGGAAATTATCAAAGAATATCATTATTATTACATGCAAGTTAAACTATACTGTTGTTGTTGTTAATTGCCTTCAAGTTGACCACAACACATAGTGACCCTATGAACAAAAGGCCTGAAGCCCCTCTACAACTATCTACATTTGTCAAAGTTCATAGTTTCTGGGGGCATGTTGTTTAGGAAGTGAATGCCACTCCTGCTTTCAAAACACTATACTAAAGATTATTAAAAATGGCTAGAATTGTACATCTAAAGAGAACTGCCAGAAATTCAAGCTGGATTCAGAAGAAGTCATGGCATGAGGGATATAATTGCTGATGTTAAATGGGTCTTGGTTGAAAGCAGAGAATACCAGAAAGATGTTTACCTGTATTTTAGTAACTGCACAAAGATATTTGACTATGTGGATCATAACAGATTACGGTTAATATTAAAAAGAATGGGAATCCGAGAACACTTAATTATGCTTATGAGAAACCTATACTTAAATCAAAGAGCAGTTGCTCAAACAGAACAAGAGAACACTACATGGTTTAAAATCTAGAAAGATGTACCTCAAGATTATATCTTTTCTTCATTTTTACTCAGTCTACTAAGCAAATAATTAGAGAATCTGGGCTACATGAAAAGAATGTGGTATTAGGATTGGAGACTCAGTAACAACCAGTATTGGGCAGATATCAACCTTGCTTGCAGATAGTGAAAAGGACTTAAAACACTTACTGCAAATGATCAAAGACTACAGCCTCCAATACAAATTATATTTCAGCATCAGGATAACAAAGTCCTTGCCACTGGACCAGTAAGATAGCTAGAGGAAAGACTGAAGTTGTCAAGAACTTCATTACGCTTGGATCCATAATCAACACTCATGGCAACAGCAGTCAAGAAGTCAAATGTAAAAGCATTGAGAGAATGTGCTGTCAAGGACCTCTCCAAAATGGTACAGAGTAATGATGACAGTTTAAGCCCTAACATGCAACTGATCCAATTTATGGACTTTTTAATTGTTTCCTATGTATCTGAAAGTTTCACAGTGAATAGGATAACAGAAGCAGTACTGATGACTTTGAATTGTGTTAGCAAAGAATATTGAACATACCATCGACTGCCAAAAGAACAAAAACAATCTATTTTGTAGGAAGTGCACCCAGGATGCTCTTTGTTGTTAGGTGCTGTTGAGTCTACTATGACCCATAGCCACCCTATGAACAGCTGAGGCCTCAGAACACTTAATTGTTTATGTGAAACGTATATATTGGGTGCTTTTTTTAAAATAAGTTTAGTTCATGTTTGTTGAAACTAATTTGTTACACTCACAGTGCTAGGGGACAGAGGGACAACTGTGTACAGGATAAACAAATTTGTTGCCTATTATTCCTACATCTTAATTCCTGCTAATATTTCCCTATAGTTAAAGTAAGAAGGTAGAAAACAAAACACATTGGGGTACAAATTAAGAAGCCCATGATTAATTCATCACTTTACTAGCCTCAATAAAAAACGGCCCTAGTGACTGGGGTAGTTGAATCACAAGCACTGGATTAGAGTCAAGGATGCTTGAGCATGTCAGGAGGCACCAGGACATGGAAAAAGACATCAACCTGGGAAAGGTGGAGGGAAAGAGAAGACCCTCAACAAGATGCATTGACATAGTAATAAAGGGCTTGTGTATATCAGAGATTGTGAGGATAGGGTAGGATAAGGGAAGGCTCAGACTTGTTCATCCAGGTACTGTGAGTTGTAATTGACTTGACATCACCTAACAAAAACCAGAATAAGAAGAATGCAGCTCATTAACTAACTACAGTATTTAATCAACCCCTTACTGTGTATCACCTTTCCCTTCACCCAATTTATTTACAGATTTTTTTTTCTTCCTTGTAATCCAGACATTTTAGAGTTTATCTCCTGGGAATCTTAAGACCAAATTCAAATTCCCTGGGTAAAATGAAATGTTTTCTCACACATAAAAACCAGTTGCTCTCAAGTTGACTGTGATTCCTGGCGGTCCAATGTGTGGCAGAGTGGAACTGTGATCTGTAGCATTGCGATAATTTGATTTATCAGAAACAAAATACTAGGGTGTTGTTGTTTTTTTTTTCTTTTTGTTCTTTTTCAGGAGCCTGTGGGTGAACTGGAATCCCCAACTACTTAGTTAGGAACCAAGCATATTAACCATTTGTAACCCCTGGGACACCTTTTTTCTCCACATAGACACATCATCATTTGCTATTTGTATTACATCCATGGTGCTTTTATGACATTTTGCTAATGTAAATAAAACTGCCTGTAGTGTGTTATGCTTTCCCCCTATATTTCAACTTAGTTTTCTAGAAGAGAGTCTTAAAAGTACAGCAGTGGTCCCATAGTTTGAGCCTGTGTAACTATACTGAGTTTCTTTGTAAATTTTGGTATTTTTACAGATTCTTCAATTTATCCTTTCACCCGCTCTGCCCACCAGGTTAAATTCTATTTCTGGTTTTGTGTTGGCTGAGGAGGTGTTGATTCTTGGGGCCTGCCTTTCCAGTGTGCCAACATCGATGTCATCTGCACATGTTCCCCCTCTTGATGATTTACCTTTCAGGTGTGAGTAATCACTCATTATTCAGCACTACATGAAACCTGCATGAGGTATCCAACTCTAAGGAAGATCAGAGAAATTGGTGAAGGTTCAGTAGAACCAACAAAGATGACATAAATGTATTCAAAATTTGGCTTCTGGAGAAAAGCAGAGGTTTATCCAAACATATGAGTGAACAGATCCATCTGTGGATATGGTTTAGGGTGTCTGAAGTTGTCCTTTGTCTTAACTATTTGGGACGATGCCTGTATTTCCTACAATAGGTGAGTTTAGCTCTAGAAAATCCTGTAAAAAGTTTTATACTACTGAGTTTAACACTACAATCACAAAATGGTTAGAATTCATTTTCACATCATGATAATAAAACTATGTGACTGATTACTTTAGGAAGCTCAGGGGGCTAGTCCTTACAGTGTTGAGGCAGCTAGCCTAAATCTACCATAGAAGTAGCTCCATCAAAGAGAGACAGCCAATCTCCTCCCATGGGATTGACAGACTCCGAAAACCCACTGGAGTGTCAGCTATGAGCCAGTTCTGACTCACCAGGTTTTTTTAAAAATAATTTTTTTAAATTTTATTTGTGATTTTAACAAAAGTTTACAGAAAATTTAGATTTTCATTCATTCATTGCTACACATTTTTACCCCCTCTCCTTCCTTTCCCTTTTCCCTTCCCCAGTTCACTTTTTTAATCTCAAATTTTTATTTTTATAGGAAAGTTGGGTTTTCATTAATTCATGGTTCTACATTTTCCTCTCTAACCCTCTGTTGACTAAAAAAAAATTATTCTTTGTTGCATAATTTCCTCCCTTTTCCACACCCCTCCTCCAGTTCACTTTGCTACTAAACCCCAAGAATCTTATAAAATATTACACAACAGGGGTGAACCTAGAGGACATGATGCTGAGTGAAATATCTCAGTCACAAAAGGATATGTACTGTATAACACCACTGCTATAAAACAGGACTGATATGGGGGTTGGGAGGTAACTAAGAAAAGAGGGAGGAACAGTGCATTGGAACAGATGAAGGAAAGAACTATTTAAAAGGAATATTTGATTAGTCATTATTTGTATGATAATAGCCCAGAATAAGAGGTACATAGCAAGGTGACTTTGAGTTTTGAGTTTTCTTATTAGTCAATGTGACATTTTGGTGATCAGAGGGATCCCAAAAGACTATGACTCAAGAAAGGAACAGTGTGGTGTGGTTCAGGAAGGCAATTCTGGGCTGGGAAACACAAAGCAAGACTCTGTTCACTTGAGACTGCATAGCTGATGACTCAGGTCCGAAAGCATGATTCTGGATAGCGGAATCCTGAAGACAAGTCTCACTAATTCATTGAGAAATTTTTTTTTAATTTTTAAAAATGTTATTATTTTTTCGTAGGTACCGTCAAATTAGATCTGACTATAACAACAGTACAGGAGGAGATTGTCCCTCCTTCTCCAGCAGAGCATCTGGAGGATTTGAACCGGTACCTCTGGGATTGCAGTGCAGCTTCTTGCCACTAGAGCTTGCCATTCCTTGAGAATTTTAAGGTCATTAAAATCTATAAAGATGATCCAGAGAAAGAAATTTAACTGCCTTAAAGTCTTTTAAAAAGGAAAAGAAAATAGTCCAAGTGCTTTTTGGCAGCCAGAGTATATCATCTCACTAAATTAAGGCTGGATTTGTCTATTATTTCAAGAAGACTGAGGAAGGGAGATATTAGTTCAGTGACTTGATGGTGTTAGGTTCAGCTTTTCTGTAACATTCTTGATTTCCCCTGATGTTGGTGGTATCAAGGTCACAAGATAGCAGCAATAATACATCCAGATCTCATGCATGGTTTCCAAGTAGAAAAAAGAAAGTAGAATGGAGTAGTCCTGGCTTGTTTTATTGGCCCCAAATCTGACATTTGTCTACTCTAACAGCATAAAAAAAACTGAGTGTTTTTTATTTCTTGTAACTTCTGTACTAGAGATAGATGAGGAAAAGGCAAATGATTATAGTATGTCAAACTATCTCTTTTTACACACCATATCCACATACAACGTGTGTGTGTGTGTGTATGTGTCTGTGTGTCTGTGTGTGTGTCTGTGTCTATAGCTCTGCCAACTCAAAGGCATGTGGTTTGAATCCACCAGATGCTCCTGTGAGGAAGATGATCAATCTCCTCCTGGGCAGTTTACTGCCTCTGAAAACCCATTGGAGAAACATCTGAGTTGGTTCTGACTTGAGAGTATATAACAACATATACATACATTTTTTAAAATTTTTAAATTTTTTTATGCTTGAGGGGAGCTCTGATGGCCTAGTGGCAAGAAGCTGCACTGCAATCCCAGAGGTTCATGGTTTGAATCCACCAGATGCTCTGCTGGGGAAGGAGGGACAATGTCCTCCTGTACCAGTCAGATCCGATTTGATGGTACACATACACAAAAACAATAAAATAAACATTAAAAAAAAGTGTAAAGAATCAAAAATAAAAATCTTTAAAAAAATTTTTTTATACTTGTTTGTGTACAATGTTCATACACATTATCTTTCACACTATCCTTCACTCACATTGTTTTTCGTACAACAAGAAACCTATTTTTAAACACACATGTCACACACACACATACACACACACACATTTATATACTTTTTTTTTTGGAGATAGTGTCCACCCTTGTATATTCCCTATGAGCACAGAAGTGAGGAAATAGATAAAACAGCACCCCTTTAGGCGTCAACAACAGAATTCTGGTTCTTCTAATAACCTGGGTGTAGTCTTGGAATAGCTACTTAGTATCTGGCCCAGAATTTCCTCTTTTTGGTACAAAAGAGAAAAATGATATCTTCTTTTCCTACGTTATATTATTATTATGACATGAAAATGAATGTTGTATAAGAAAATTCTTTGGAAGAATTAAACTCTATAGAAAGATCAACTTGTCTTTATCTCAGGAAAAAGTCATATGACCAAAATCACAGATCAAATCCCAAATATACCACTTACTAACTCCACAGTTGAGCAGGATCAATTCCCTTAATTTTGGGAAGTTATGGGAGTGATTTCAATCTCAAAGTTACTTGATGATTTTTAAAAGGCTAGCATAAACATAGTGTCTGACCCAGGGTGAACACAAAAGCTCTTTTCTTTTCCTGTTCTGTTCCATAATGTCAGCATTCAGCCAGGAGGGCCTATATTGGTCACTAATGAGAGGTAGGCATTGGGCTGGTTAACCACATGCTCTGTGGAACCCCCAGCCCTGAAATCATCGCAAATGTGCACATAGTCTGTCTGGGAACATCTCTCACACTTTCTGGAATCTCACCTAAACCTCAGCAATTCATTTCAAAACCTAATTGTGCAAGTATACTCAAAGCCTGTCAAATCTGACAATTGAAATACTCTTGGCTGGTTGAGAAAGCTTTCTGGACTTTTGTTTACCATTGTATGTGACTACATGATTGTCATTCCAATACTTTTTTTATCCCCAATGGAAATTTAGAAGCTCAAGTTTGTTTTAAAGTCTTCATTCAACACCATTTAAAATTGCTTTTGCTTCTATCACTTATGCATATGCACATTTGAAAATGTGTTTAGTTAAGCAAATGCTTGTTTCTGATGGGGCCCTAGCCCTGAACATGTCCTGGCATGCTGCATGGCCCCTGTGTTTTCATTTTGTCTGTTCTGTCTCTCTTTAATGAGCTGTGCTTGCTGCCAGGCTTTGGGGAGGAAGAATTCTACCTAGAGATAGGAAATTGTCAAAGTCAATTCAAAGTCAATTTGCTAGTAAAGGTGAGAATCATTTTATGAAATCTTGAACTAAAAATACTCCATGTCATAGTTGGTGGCTTGTTTTGACTCCTTACGCTTGCCTATCTCTACGGCACAGGCCCAACCCCTGTTCTCAATCCCTCAGTGCTAGACTGACTTCCTGGAGGGAATGAGAAAAGAAATGAGTTCAGCAAATGTTTGTAACTTCTCGCCAGTGAGGAATTTTGTGGAAATTAGATGCTTATTTTAAATCAGATGCTTATTTAAAGTTGTTAAGTAAATGAATAGATGACTAATGTATCTTAAGCACCTTCTTCAGGCTTAAAAAGCAGACAATAGGGAGTGGGAAATATATTTTAGCTTCAATAGTCGGAAATGTCTCTTTGCAGATCTACCATATATATACTTGGCTGCCCTTTTTGTTTAGGAAAGAGGTAGTTTTTACCTTTTTTTTAATTTTAAAAAATGCCAACACTTAGTATTTGGTACATGGTACCCTATCAAATTGCAGTGGTGATGTAATTGCTTCTTTACCTCCCCTCCTGTTGATCACGTGAGGTGACATTTACCCCAAGTTGAGTGTTCTTGACGGATAAGCTTTTTTTGAAATTGAATGACTATTATGAATTTACCCCCAAGTTGGGTGTTCTTGACAGATAAGCTTTTTCTGGGATGAATGACTATTGTGAATTTTTGGGCTTTGGCTTCATGAGCTCAGCATTTCCAAATGTTTATTTGAAATGGAAGAGTAACATTCCACCTACCCCTGCATTTCAGTAAGGTGGGCTGATCTAGGGGACTAAAGTCTGATCTGCTGGACACCAGTGCTCTATCAGAAAGAAAACACAAAACCTAACAGAAACAATACCACCCAAAAGAAACATGGAGGCTGATGGGTGGTCTGATAAACGATTAAATTCAGCCTGTTGTTTTGCTGTTCTACATTTTTGTCACTATCAAAAGTTCTACATTCAGGGAACTAGAAAAATAACTAGTACACATGGATTAATGTTACCACATTTAGGAGAAAAATACTTTTATTTGTATCCAGATTAAAGCATGCCTCTTTACCAGAGTTCTCATTAGGTGCCATCAAGTCAACTGTGACTCACAGCTACCCCCAGTGAGCAGTAGATCTGAACTTCGCTCGATCCTATGCCATCTCTGAGCTCTCTGACATGCTCCAGCCCATTGCTATGGTCACCGTGTCAGTCCATTTGGTGAACAGTTTCAAAGAATAACTACCTTTGTAAACTAATAAAATAAAAAAATTAAAAGAATCAAACTGTTATTGAACATTGGAGAAAACATTTTGAAGTTCTAAACTCCAGGTAGCAGCCAAACTATTGAAAAATGGATGCAACATGAAGTCTATTGACCAATCTAATTTCTGGTCTAATGATCAGTCTAATTTCTCCTTACTTCAAACATAAAGTACTTATTTTGTCTTCTGTTGATATATTGATTTATAAATAATAGTAAAGGATTTTTGCAAAGAGGGAAAACTATACTTTAAAAATGATGATAAGCTATTTCTGTAATACAACTCATTAAGCAATTTAGACAATGGTTTTTCATCTTAATGTTGATACTCATTTAAGTATTTCTGCACGTGGGAGTGCACTTGGGGGGAGGGAATGTGTAACAATGATAGAATTTTCCTTTTCAAAGAGAAGAATGAACTGGAGGGGAGGGGTGGGCAAGGAGAAAAGTGCAATAATGAATAAATGGAAATCCAAAATATCTGTAAATTTTCATTAAAATGAATAAAAAAAATTAAAAAGATAGTTTCCTGAATTCAGTAATGTTAATTCTATGACAGTGAATTGCTTTGTATCATTCTCTGAATAATTTTTGATTTGGTTTTGTTAGGAGAAAGAACATTCTGTGTGATAAAAATGTAAAATTACTGGGATTCAAAAAAATCCACACATGTTCTTAGATTTTTCAAAGGTTATGTAAACAAATTCATAAATAGTCTTAATTTCCTAGTTTTTAAAAATACTAGTTTATTTAAAAAATTCCAATACATTGTTTTAGAGAACAAATTCTTCCAATTTCCCTAACCCCAGTTTTTCTAGTTTTGATGCATTTCCCCAATGCAGTAACTACTTTGCTGGTAACTGAAATGATGCTTTGAAAGTTTCACTCTTAAATTTTTATCTGTTTGAATGATTTAGAGTCATATAAAGGATTAAAACATGAGCCTAACTTGTTGCATCCACCTGGGTTTCTGGTAAATGCTTCTTAAAATAATCAGCATCAAAGTAGTCCTTTTGCTTAAAGAACTGCAAACGTTCAGGAAAATAGATTAATAATGGGCTAAAACTGGTAATGATTTTTTTTCTTTTTAGTCATTAGATTTCTTTGGCATTTTAACTATGTGAGCATTCAGTGTGAGACATGTGACTGAAAAATCAATTTGACCTGGCTCATAATGATGATATTGGCCACTTATAGAATGAAGTGTCATTAGAATAAAGATGTTTCTGTCATTTTGCCTGAAGCTGGTTAAATTGCAAATACTGAACACTGTGACAGCTGCTGGTCCTTGTTGGTGATAGTTAAGTCTTCAGACCGCTTTCCTCTCAAAGCAAAAAAACTTCCAAATTCTTCTCAAACAAAATCTCACTCAGGAAGAAAAGTATTGAATGTGTTGTTAATTGGTTTACATCAAGCATAAATTTTTATTCCCATCTTCAACTTTTGCTTCCTTTTGCTACCCTTTCCTGCTGTTTTTTTTTTTTTTATCCTTTCTGGAGTATTGTGAGCCCACCACGTGAGAGCACCAGCCAGTGCTCCCTGTGTTGATGAAATTGGTTTAGTTTCCACATCTAAAATAATAATAACAGGTTGTGTCCAATGTGTGCTTTGAAAGAATGTTTATAAAATTACAGCTTCAAGGTTAAGTGGAATTGAGAATAGAGGATAATAGTGAGACAAACTTGGCATTTGCTCCCCTTCTCATGGTATTTCCAGGCTGATTTTGGACACAGGAACTCCATGAGAACTTACCTACTGAAGCCACCCACATGGTTCTCAGCCCGGCCTAACCGGGAGAGTGAACTGTCAATCCCGCTTCCTGAACACAGGCTGTTATTTATTACACCACTGTAGGAGGGCGAGATCAGCCAAGCAGTTTCCTTTAAAGGAATTTTCAAGTTAGGTATCACTTGGGAACAGACAGCAGAGGGTGGAGAGTATGGGAGCCTCACAGCACCGGCTCACAGAGAAGGCTGACGCTCATGCCTGTGCGGTTTGGTTGCAATCTAGGGGCAAAGACAGGGGCTCCCCATCTGAAGGGAGGCATCTGAATAGAACGCACTAGAATAGGATTCTGTCTCTTAGGGAAGACTGGATCTTGAGAGTCATGAAATGACTCAAGATTCTGATTGGTGACATTCTGCCTTTTGATTTTCCTCCAGGAGCAAGAATATCACCTGTGTGAAAAATCATGCCTCCCACGCTCTGGCTGTGCTGTTTGGTGTTTCTGTTGCCCACAGAGTCCTGCAGAATTTTATGTCAGGTAAGAAAAGGGGGAAGAGGATGAATTGATGAATGTTGTTGTTGTTGTTGTTGTTATGTGCCGTCGAGTCGTTTGCGACTCATAGCGACCCTATGTACAACAGCCCTAAACCCTGCTCTATCCTGTGCCAATCTCATTGCCTCTGACACACCCATCCCGCTTACCCTAGTCACTTAATCAATCCACCTCATAGAGGGTCTTCCCCTCCTGCGCTGTCCCTCCACTCTACCCAGCATGATGTCCCTTTCTAAAGACCTGTCTCTCCTTACAACATGTCCAAAGTATAAGCCCCAGAATCCTTGCCTCCAAGGAGCAGCCTGGTTTAATCCTCTCTACGATGAATCTGTTTGTTTTCTTGGCAGTCCATGGTAAAAAAGTCAAGTCAGTTAACTAGTTCTCAGTTGTCTTAGCAGAATTGTAGGTAGATAAGGAGGGTGGTCAACCAGAAGAAACTACAGTTACAAGTAACCCCAAACACACTTTAGCCAATATTGTTAGTTGTTGTTGTTAGGTACCATTGAGTTTAGTATGACTCAATGCGATCCTGTGAACAACATATCTGAATCCTGTCCCATCCTGTGCCATCCTCACACTTCCCGACACAGAGCCCATTGTGGCAGTCACCGTGTCAACCCACCTTGTCAAGGGTCTCCCTCTCTTCCACCAGTCTTCCACCTTTCCAAGCATTTTCTCCAAGAAACAGGCCCTCCTAGCAACATGCCCAAAGTATGTGAGGTAAAGTCTCATCACCCTTGCCTCCAAAGAAAGGGAAGAAAAAGTTGAAAATAGGAATAAAAGTTTATGCTCGATGTATAATAATTAAATATTAACAACACATTTAATACTTTTCTTCCTGAAAAGTATTTTTGCTTGAAAAATATTTAGTAGTTTTTACTTTAACCAGTAGATACAAACGATTTTTTTATTAAATTTTTCCATAAGTTATAGAGATGCAAAGAAGCTGAGATGATCTTACGTTGATAAGCTTTCCTCTCCATATCATCTGGTGGAGATACCTTCAGTCTTTCTTAATTAGGGTAGTACCACATCCTCAGGGACATTTGATAACATGTGGGTGGGCATAATGACTAAGAGATTCTAGTGGCATTTAGTGGGCAGGGCTTTGGAATGATCTTCCAAAACAAAACATTGTCCCACCCCAAATGACAATCGACTTTGAGAAACCTGTTAGTGAATGCCAGCCTTTAACTAGCATGAAGTTTGCAGCAAGGAAATGTTTGTAAGTTTAGTGAGTGGTGATACTGTGGCTCTTTCTAGTATATTTTTACTCATACCATATTTCATTTTATTTTTCCTATTAATAGGGTAGTAGGTTAAGTGTTGGGCTGCTAACTCAAAGGGTGGTGGTTCAGATCTACCAGCAGCTTCACAGAAGAAAGACAGGTTGTGTTCTTCTATTAAGATTTACACCCTGGGAACCCAGTGGAGAGTTGTCATGGCTTGAAATCAACTTGACAGCAGTGGGTCATTCATTAGTTACATATTTAGACTAAGTTGTAGAGAATAGTTTTAGTTGTTGTTATGTGTTATTGATGCTTCATAGTGATACTATGCACTCTGTCCTATCCTGTGCCATCCTCATCATCTCCAACATACTTGGGCCCATTGGTGCTATCTCTGAGGAAACATAAAATGCTTTTCATTTCTTAGGAACAGATTGCTATTATTTGGTCACTTTTTGACTATACTATCTGGAAGCTTTTAAAAATGATTATAAAATATTTTTCTTTTCACTTTCCTACAATTATTCACATACATTATTTTATTCATGTACATTTTGTTTTGCACAATTCTTTTTGCACTTTGAGTTTTATGTGCTAGTTAAAATTATTGAGGAGTAGTGATGTCAGTTTGAGGAATAAAGTGCATCTGATTCAAGCATAGTCTTTCCCATTACTAGCTATGCATCTGAGACCTAGATAATGACTAAGGATGACAGAAAGAGAATTGATGCTTTTGAACTGGGGTGTTGGAGAAGAGCATTGAACATCCCATTGACAGCCAAGAGAACAAACAGATACGTCTTGGAGAGGGTGCAGACAGAGTGCTCTTTGGAGGCAAGAATGATGAGGCTTCATCTCACATACTTTGGGCATGTTGCTAGGAGGTGCTATTCCTCGAAGAAGGACATGATGTTGGGAAAGGTGGAGTTTAGCTGAAGGAGAAGAAGACCCTCAACTAGGTGGATTGACATGGTGACTGCTGCAATGGGCTCTTGTGTGTCAGGAAGTTTGAGGATGGCGCAAGATAGAACAGGGATCAGATCTTTTGTTCATAGGGTCTCTATGAGTCATGCTCGACAGCACCTATCAACAACTACAATAATAACAATTACTATTAATCTGTTACTTTTATTTCTCTGTCTCCTCAAGTCTCCATTGCATCTCCCCTGGTTTTTTTAATCCCCCATCTCACCAACTAATCTCATCTGAACTACTGATAATCTCTTCCTTATTCCACCTCCACATCTCCCCTTATCTTTTAAACAGTTTGCTACTTACTTGCAATAGCCATATTGTCTTTATCTCAGCTCTGGGAATTTTGAGCTCAATTAATAAAGCTCTCTCTGGACCTTTGTTTCATAGATGGGAAATTGAGGAAAGTGATGTGAAATGTGAATTGCTGGAGATATACATTCTGTAGGTATAGAATCAAGTTCAGAACCACAATTTTCAGGATGTCAGTTTCTTGACCTGTCCATTTGAGGATATACCTTTTTATCAAAACCTCCTTAGGAAAGAACAACTTCAAATTTTCCCCTAGTGATATTTACTTTACCCTTTGTGCTGTTTACCCCTGAATGAGAACCTCTTTCATGGTACTTAATTTCTGGGAGAGTCTTAGTGACTCTTTCAGAAAAACCGAGACCTCCCATGTCCATTTCTGGCACTCTTTTTTCCCTCCCTCCATCCCACTCCCTCATCTATACTTTCCCCCACAATACAGAATATGGAAAGTAGGCAGATCTATAAATCATTAGCTTTATGTTTTCTTGATGATTGGGTGTAATATTACCAGAGTAATTCCATCCCTTTTCTCCTAATATGTAAGTTGCTGGAGCAGAAGTCTGGATGCTCTCTGTCCCTGACACAGCCTACTCACCCAGTGAACTCACCTGAGTTAGTTGATTGCAGGTTTGCAAGTATGGTTTTCCTAGTATTGGGTTGAGAATTGAGGATATTTGAAGTTTAAGAGTCTCTGGTTGGAAAGTGGATTAAGTTTTGGACTGCTAACCAAAAAGTTTGAAAGAGGGGACAGTCTCCTTCTGTAAAAATTATTGTTATTTTTAAGGATTATTGACTAGGCTCGGACTCATGGCAGCACTATGAACAACAGAATGAAACACTGACTGATCCCACACCAATCTTCAAAACCTTAATGGACTGTTCTACTCTGCCGCATAAATTTGCCATAAGGTGGAATTGACTCAATGGCAGTGTTTTTGGCAAGCCAAAGTGGGTCATGTGAGAGGCCACTGTAAGAATGAAAAATAAATAAATAAATAGATAGATATATAGATAAATAAATAAGGCTATGGAGACAGAAAAAAAAAGAATAAACTCTCAGATAATCGTGAATTTACTTGCTTTATGGTTTAAAGGTATGTAACTTGGCTGGATGTCTCCTTCCCTTCCTTCAATTACCAGAAGAAGGTTTGGGTGCTCTGTAAAATATAACCATTGCTTTGGTAGGATAATAGTGAAAAGAATAAGAAAATAAATGAGTGATTAAACCATTACAAAAAAAAAAGAATGAAATGATCAGAGGGAGACTGGCAGGTATACTTGGCAGATTATTTGGGAAGACAGGAATCAAACTTCTCATTTAGAAGATAGTTTCTGAAATAACACTTCACTGTCATTTATCTAATGGACTAGATGTCATCTAGACTTATTATCCTTTTCATGACACTCTCTTAAGTCAGTCACTACTGGGTTAAAGAAGTCTTTGCAATAGCCACACAGAACTCAAGGACCATATTTATAATTATGGGGTTTGTTACAAAAGTAATGTTATAATTTAGGTTCAGGAGTGTTCAGGATGGTCGTCCCTTGCCCCCATACATTGCTCTTTGATTAAGACAACCATACCAACAGGCAAGTCTCTGGCTTTCAATCCCTCAGTGTCCTGTCTGCTTGCCCTCCTTGTGAAAGTGTTAGAAAGCTCTTTTAGCTCTGCCAGAATCCACAGAGGTGTCCAAATTCAGTAGTAAGCCTCATCCTGAAGGCTTACATCCTGAAGCTCTAGCTCCATAGGTATGAAAGCTCCTGTAAGTACCATGCATCAGGAAAACCCAAGTGTCAAGAAGTCCAACATGCCATCTCCTGCCACCATTTCTCTGCCATTGATTTTTGCCATCTCTGGTGTTACAGTTTTTTCTGTTTCCTGGTTTAGACAGTTCTCAGTGCAGGGATCCTGGCTACAAAGGATGAATTCTCTTTCTATCTCTTGCTGGTGGTGGTTATGAACTCCCTCTCTGCTTTGGAATTATCTTTCCTTTAAGCCAAGTGGAATAACAAAAGTGACCAATCCCCTTATCTGTATTCTATACACCTTATCTGTAGGGTCTTACCTACACAAGGGTGTCATGCAGCTTATTTATATTACCAACAAACTATATAATTCCCCCTCATAGGCCATAAGCACCTTATTTTGATCAACTCATCTCAAATGGAAGTTATAAATGGCATAAAAGAAGATTATCTATTTTTTTTCTCCCATGGAATTGCTGCTGGTAGATTAGAATAGTCCCATCTAATCTCTCACTTATAATTACCATTGTGGCTTAAGGGCCGTATTAAGAAGGTAACTGCAGGATGTGAGGGAGGTCTGGCTGTGACATCTGTCACTCCATTGATTGTCAGGGTTGATTTGGCTGGTCTGGATGGCTAGGCGGGTGTTCCCTTCCTCCTTCACTAGTCCAGGTACATCCCTTCTGAAGCTACATGTTCTGTTGAAGAGGACGACCATTCCTGATAGAAGGAAGACTGTCATTTGGTCAAGGGTATACAAGTAGCTCCATTCCCCTGCTAGAACTTCCAAACAAACAAGCTCTCAAGAAAGTAACTGCACCATAGCTATTAATTTCTAAGTGCATTTATCATAGCATATTAGTAATCATGGACTTATCAAAATAAATTTTTAGAATCTTAAGATGCTTATACTTCAGCCCGTTCTCTAGTACTCCTGTATTTAGCTTGAATATAGTTGGCATGGTGAAAAGAAAACTATTTTAAGGTATCAAAGAGCTAAGCTTTGGTTCCAGTTCAGAGAAAAATCTCCATATGACTTCAAAGAAGTCACCTCATCTATAAAAGCCTGTTTTCTTATCTGGAAAACAGGAAGATTGGAGTGGGTAATGTGACATATCTTTGAAAATTCTCTACATATTAAGTATTATAATACTCCTATTCAACAGAATAGCTCTTCCACTTACATAGTAATATTTGAGTCTCTTGAGTATAAAATGTAAAATCTTCTCACATCAGTGATTTCAAGAGTCTTGTCTTTCATGAACACTCAGTGACGCCTTTTTGACCAGGGGCAGATCCCAAGTGCTAAACTTAGACTGACCATTAGTTCTTTTTTTTTTTTTTATATGTTTTCTATACCAATTTATTATGTAATTTTTCAATTACTAAATAAAAGCATTGGAAAAATATATAAATTGGCCCCTCACATAGGAACTGAAATGGCCAAAACATAAAAGAGAAAATATGTAACCTGGTTTTAATCAGGAAAAAAAACCCCTAAAACAACAGGGAAATACTGGTTTTTCCTCAAGTCATGATTCTTTTAAGTTTATTAATTATTCTTATTGATGAAGGCATAAAGTTCTGATCACTTTCTCTTTATTCTGGTAGAACACCCATTGCCTTCAAATGAACTCATTGACAATCAGCTGGAACCAAGTTATACTTGATTCTCCATTTGGGTTCTGAGATTATAAATGCCACAGAAGAGATGGCCTGTCTTTCTGCCTTGCAGTCACTAGTTAAAAGCATAACTCCCTAGAA
Organism: Elephantulus edwardii; assembly: GCF_000299155.1. Classification (NCBI taxonomy): domain Eukaryota; kingdom Metazoa; phylum Chordata; class Mammalia; order Macroscelidea; family Macroscelididae; genus Elephantulus; species Elephantulus edwardii. The sequence continues at coordinate 7,359,954 of NW_006399767.1, read as the reverse complement.
GCTTGCCATATTTAAACCTCCTTTTTTTTGTTTTTTACAGAGGTTTTGGATTTCCATTCATTCATTGCTACAATTTTCTCCCTGTCCAAATGTTCAAAGTCCCTAGCTCTAAGAGAGATGCAAATCAAAACAACTATGAGATATCATCTCACCCCAGTAAGAATAGCAAAATATAGCAGAACAGCAAGCAACAAATGCTGGCGAGGATGTAGAGAAACTGGAACTCTTATTCACTGTTGGTGGGAATGTAAGATGGTGCAACCATTGTGGAAGGCGGTGTAGTGCTTTCTCAAAAAATTGCAAATAGAGATACCATTTGACCCAGCAATCCCATTACTGGGAATATACCCCAGAGAGACCATGTCTGCCATCCAAGCAGATATATGCACACCCATGTTTATCGCAGCTTTGTTTACAGTAGCAAAGAGTTGGAAGCAGCCTAAGGGCCCATCAACAAACAAATGGATAGAGAAGCTGTGGTATATCCACACAATGGAATACTACGCAGCATTGAAAAACAAGGAACTCATGCAATATTATTCAAAGTGGGTGAACCTGGAGGACATTATGCTGAGTGAAATATCTCAGTCACAAAGGGACAAATACTGCATGGTGCCACTGTTGTAGAATGGGTCTGACATCAGGGTGGTGGTACGACAGAAAAAACTGGATAAATTATGTATATTGTATTGAAACAGATGAGGGAAAGAACAGATTAGAAGTGATATATGATTGAGTATTATGGTTAGCACAGGAATCCAGAATTAAGATTGCATAGAGAAGTGTACTCGGGGTGTGGGGGGGGAAGGGATGTGGGAATTGTATAATAATGAAGGAATTTTTTTCTCTCTCTCTTGAGAGGGGGAAGTGAGCTGACCATTAGTTCTTAATCAGTAGTTAGAACTAGGAAGGTTCAACCTTGCTTCTTGATAACATAGAGTAAAACAGCCTTGAAACAAATGTGAAAGAAACAAATGTTATCCCAAGTGTTGGCCATATAGCTGCGTCATTGAACTTCTAGTTTCTTGATAAAGGGCTTATATCTTAAAACACAAATCCAATCCTCTTCCTGACCATTAGAGAGTTTATTTCTGGTGAATAAACAGGGGTATGTAGTACTTGGCTGCTAATTAAAAGGTCAGCAGTTCAAATTCACTCCACAGAAGATAAGGTAGTCTCCTCCTGTAACAATTAAGGGCCTTTGAAACCTAATGGAGGGTTGGGAAACTCTGGTGGCTTAGTGGTAAGGAGATGTATTACTAACTCAAAGTCACTGAGTTCCAATTAATCAGCTGTGGGTTGGGCAATTTACTGCCTTTGCAAATACACTGGAGGGTCATCTATGGATTGGTTCCAATTCAATGGTACATAATGACATATATCAAAACCTCCTTAAAGGCAGTGAGTTGTTGGGTTATACTTTCCTCATACATAAAGAGCTGAGCTAGTGTACAGCACAGTGTGTTGGGCCATTAACTGAAAGGTTGGTAGTAGGATCCACCATGAAAAAAAAGTCTTCTTCTGTAAAGATTTATAAACTTGAAAACTCATGAGTCAGAATTGACTCAACAGCAATGGTTTGATCACATATACAGAACTCCCTGGGTGAAGTATTCAGGTATTTATTATAGGTTGGTGATTCCATCTCCACAGAGGCACCTTGAAAGAAAGATTTGGTTACCTACTTCTGAAGAATTAGCCATTGAAAACTCTATGGAACACAGTTCTACTATGACACACATGGATTTTTCATTAATCAGAATGAATTTGATGGTAGCTATGTTTTTCATTTACACATAGATATATGTGATGATGTAGGTAGACACACACATGTATGTGTGTAAAAAAGAGCACAAGCCACATGGGGAGTGCCATATCTGACCTTTACCAACTTCACAGGGGGAAACTATCCCTGCCCATAGCATCAATAACAAAACCAATTAAAATTAGGTCAGACATATCCCCGCATACTCCCATGTCTCTTTGTACTCATCTCAACACAAATCTTACTGATTAGCTGGGCCCCAAATCTGATGAGATAGCTCACAGACCACAAATAAATAAATAAATTAGAAGAATTAAAAGTCTATAATTCAGATTAATAACAAATTACATCATTTTCATGCAGTAACCTCAGTCTTGAGCTTTGTGGCTCTAATTGTCAAACAAAGTTCCAAGTCCTATCAACATTGGCTTCCCCTACCCCAAAGTTCCATCTCACATCCAATTCTCCAGTTTAGCCATTGCTTTACTGCCATCCCCAATGGGTTGGAAGATGTCTCTCTTCTCTCACTAGGTGAAGAATCTCTTCTGGTGTGGGAAGAATTTCTAATCTCTGCAACTAGACATGTTTGATTTATTGGTGAGACTAGACAAACCTCTCTTAGGTTGTTGAGGCCAGCAAATCCCCTTGTGGAATGATAGATAGCCAATTCCTTTGTGGATAGGCCAACACATCTCACTCACACAGTCCCACCCCTCCACATACTTAGTCATCTACACTAGAAAAGCTATATTGAGAGACAAACTCCACAGTGTGCAATTTATTGAACTTGCACTTGGAGAATACAAAGAAGGACAATACACAATTTTTATTTCCAAAGAACTTAGGAGTTAATTGGGAAGATAAAACATAGATATAAAAAGAAGTTATATAGCAAAATAACAAGTAAAGTGAGGATGTTAAGCTATGAATGAGTGCTTTGGCAGTATGAAAAACAAATGTCACCAAAATCAGAATGGAAAAGGTGTCATTAAGAACTGAATCTGGGACTCGAATTTTGCATGTAATAGACATTCTGTAAGAACATTGAGGGAATAATAACAATAATGGAATATAATTGAGCACATATACCAGAACCTATTCTAAGTGTTTTTCATAGCTCATCTCATTTATTCCTCTGAGCTAAGTACCGTAGAATTATAATATTATAGTTTCTAAGAATTATAATATTATAGTTTCTACTGCCTGAAGTGCAGGCTGGATTTAGATGAGGCCGTGGTACTAGGAATATTACAGCTACTGCCAATGGATCTTGGCTGGAAGCAGAGAGTACCAAAGAAATGTCTATGTGTGTTTCATTGACTATACAAAGGCATTTGACTATGTGGATCACAACAAACTGTGGCTGACTCTGAGAAGAATGGAAATCCCAGAACTCTTGATTGTGCTTATGTGAAATCTATACTTGGACCACGAGGCAGTCATTAGAACAGAGCAGGGAAACACTGCATGGTTCAAAATTGGGAAGGGTGTGCATCAAGGATGTGTCCTATCCCCATATCTTTTTAATCTATATGAAGAACAGATTATCTGGGAGGCTGGGCTCTATGAGGAGAAGTGTGGCATCAATAGACTCATCAATAACTTGTGTTATGCAGATGACACAACCGTGCTTTCTGAAACTGAGTAGGATCTTAAGCGCTTGCTGCATAGGTCAAGGGCTGCAGCCTTCATTATGGATTGAAGCTCAAAGTCGAGAAAACAAAGATTCTCGCCACTGGGCAGATTGGCAGCATCATTATTAATGGTGAAGAGAATGAAATGTTGACAGCTTCAGTTTGCTTGGCTCTACAAGCAACACTCTTGGTACCAGTGGCCAAGAAATTAAAACACAAATGACATTGGGAAAGTCTGATGTCAGAGACCTCTGCAAAATACTGAAGAGCAACAATGCCAGTGGGGAGACTAAGGTATGCCTGATACAGGCCATGGTCTTTGCAGTTACTTGCTATGCATCATAGAGCTGGACAATGACTAGGGATGATAGAAGGAGAGTTGATGCCTTTGAGCTGTGGTGCTGGAAAGAGTACTGAATATGCCATTGACTGCTAGGGGAGCAAACAAGTTCTTCCTGGAGAAGGTGAAGCCAGGCTGCTCCTTGGAGGCAAGCATTCTGAAACTTCATCTGACATACTTTGGACATGTTTCAAGGAGGGAACAGTCCTTGGGTAGGGATGTTATCCTTGGGAGGGTGGAGGGACAGCGCATGAGAGGAAGACCCTTGATGAGATGGATCAATTCATTGGTCACTGGGGTAATGGGGATAGGTGTGTCAGAAGCAATAAGATTGGCAAGGGATAGAGCAGGGTTTAGGGCTGTTGTACATAGCATCGCAGACAACTAGACGGAACATAAAGACAACAACAACAACAGCAACACAGCAACTCTACACTATAGACAGAGAACTGAAGCTCAGAGAGATTGAGATTAACTTTACCAAGGTCTCATGTAATGATTTTGAAACTTGAAATCAGTAGCTCATTCCCAGATTATATGTTCTCAGCTCTGCAAAACAGTGTTTTCAGTGAGGTATCGGGTATGATATAGATGGTGAAATAGGAAACAGAAAACAAAGCCAAACAAAAAAACCTCCACTGCTATTGAGCACATTCTTACTCCTAAAAACCCTTAAATAACATTGGAAAATGCTTATCATTCCCCTATAGCATCTGGTCCCCACTGGATCCTTTTAATTTCCTTCACCTGCTCCCCCCACCAACCATTTTCTGCAGCTCTGCAACTGCATCCCTGCCCATCTTCACCCTTCTGCCCCCAACCCTCACCTCCTTGTACCCCCAATATGTTTTTCCCAATAAAATTAAAAAAAAATTAAAAGCTATATCATTACTTTGGGTAAATGTGCGACAAAAGACCACTTTAAAGTGTTAAAATGAATTTTCTCTCTGCAGCCCCTCCCCCCTGGCCAAGACGTATATTTATGGGCAAATCTAAGCTTTTGATATTAATTAAAAATATGACAATTCATATATTTTACTGTTATCTTTTCAATATGTTAGTGAAGTGACAAGCAGTTTTCTCTTTGAATATCCCAGTTCACCAATGAACATAGAAAGGAGTCTCAAAGTCAGAGCTTTAGATGGTCAGCATTCCTTTTCAATGTCAATAGCTCCTATTCTTGATTTTTTTGGTTCTTTTTGAAGAATAATATGTTTATGTTCTTCTATAAAAAAACAAAAGCAAAACAAACAAAAACCTTATGCTGTTGTCTGCTATTGGGTCAGAACTCACCAGTGGGTTTACAAAGTCAGTGTATCACACAGGAGATTTCCCATCCGTCTCCCATGGAGCAGCTGGGGTATTCAAATCATGTACCTTTGGGATTGCAGCACAGTTTCTTACCACTAGGACACCTGAGCTCCCTAGGGACCGTACAGGACAGAGAACTACTTTATAGAGTCTCCAAGGCTAAACTTTTTTGTGAGAACAGACTGCCACATCTTTGTCCCTTTGTGGGTTGAAGAGCACAACCTTTTGATTAGCAGCCAAATGCTTTAACCATTGTGTCAGAAGAGCTCTGGGGAGTAGATAAGGGGAACTTTCAGAAGTAGATCTGGGAATGCTTATGATATGATGAAGTTATATTGGAGGAGTCTTTTTATAGAAAAAATAATATTAAATTAAAATACAAACTTGAGCTAGAAGTGAGTATTAGGATGCAAAAAGAAATAACAATAGATTTCACATTTAGAAGTCATGGAGATTATTCCAAATTTTAACACACAGGATGATGTTTTTTATTCCTGAAGTTCATGATAGAGCTCTACAACACTTTCCCCTAATTTGTGATTGCATGACAATGACTGTGTAGTGTGTTTTTCTACAGACAGAGTGGAAAGATTATCACCTCTGTAGAATTGTTGGTGAAATTCTTTTCTCCTATTGCTAGTTTATAAAAATAACTCTCATCTTAGCAATTTGTTATTGTTAATT
>NW_006399767.1:7347738-7353061 GCF_000299155.1 Elephantulus edwardii | reverse complement strand
GCCTTATTTTTTGCCATTTCCTTAAAAGCAGTCTGAACTTCTTCATCACTATAGGCTCTTGCTCATATGTTGTTTCATGAAATTCTTCTGTGTCTGCCAATTCCTTTTAATACAGTGACTCAGTGTACTCTTTCCATCTTCTTTTAATACTTCTTGGATCATTTAATAATCTTCCTAAAGCATCCTTGACTATAGCAACTCGAGGTTTGAATTTGGTCTTCAGTTCCTTGAGCTTAATAAATGCTGAGCGAGTTTGGCCCTTCTGATTTTCTGACTCCAACTCCTTGCACATTTCATTGTAATATTTTACTTTGTCATCCCGTGCTGCCTTTTGAAATCTTATGTTCAACTGGCTTCTCTGTGCTCCACTGCAATTTTCAGACTCTCTTCTGACATCCATTTTGGTCTTCTCTTCCCCTTCTGACTTTGCAATGACTGTTTGCACTCTTCCTGGATGATACCCTTGATATCCTCCCACAACTCATCTGGAGGCCTCAAACCTGTTCCTGAGATGGTTCTGAAATGCAGGTAGTATAGAATCACATATTTTGGTTCTCGTGGATTTGGTTTAATTTTCCTCAGCTTCAGCTTGAATCCAGTGATTCTTTCTACAGATGTAATCAATCTGATTCTTATGCATACGATCAGGTGAAATCCATGTATATATCCTGCATTTATGTCTCTTAAAAAATATTTGCAATGAATAAGTCATTGATTGTGCAAAATTGAATCATTCTCTCTCCAGCTCCATTTCTGTCACTGAGCCCATGTTTTCCAACTACTAAATCTTCTTTTCTGTCCCCAACTTTTGCATTCCAGTCAACCATTATTATCAATGCATCTTGATTGAATGTTCAATTGATCTCTGACTGTAAAAGTTGGTAAAAGTCTTCTATTTCCTCTTCCTTGGCTCTGGTTGTTGGTGCATATATATGAATGATAGTTGTATTCACTGGCCTTCCTTGTATGCATAAGGATATTATCCTGTCACTCACAATATTGTACTTCAAGATGGATCTAGAAATTACTTTCTTAACTATGAAAGCAACTCCATTTTTCCTCACCTTTTCATCTCCAGAGTAATATATGATCATCTGACTTAAAACGCCCCATGCCAATCCATCTCATCTCACCAATGCCTAGTATGTCAATATTTATGCATTTCATTTCTTCCTTAACAATATCCAACTTTCCTACATTCATGGTTCTCACATTCCATGTCCTAATCACTAGTGTCTGCTTACAACTGTTCCTCTTCCTTTGTATTTCCGTACATGAAAGCTCCACCTCAGTTGCCCTGACTTAATTTTTAATTTTACTTCTGTATAACTGCAAAATTTTCTAAGCATATACAAACAATACACATAACACATAAGATTTTATATATATTATGGAGTAACCTATCTTTTCACTTAGAAATGCATCTCACACAATCCCTATATATAAATAAATATTCTTTCTTTCCAGTATGTATACAATATTTTATATTCAATAATTCCCCTCTTGATTGAATCCATTTTTTTCCATGTTACAGCCTATATTATTAAGTGGAATTGTATTATGTTAAAATTAAATATTACATATATAAATAGCATCTAATTGGAAAGAAAGTCATTTTGCTGAATACTTCTAAAATACTCTGCTGAATGTGTGTGGTAGCTAGAGTGACTATATTCAAGTAAATGCTTCATCTAATGAATAGAGGTTTTTGAGTCAAGGATCTCATTTTTCTCTTTCAAAGTTTAATTATACAGAATCTACTTTCACAAAAAGAAGCATTTTGATGTGATGAGGAAAAGTCTTAAAAAGTGTAAGAGGTCTCACATTCTGACTCTCTGCCTTTATTTTCACACGTATGTGTTACTGTTGTTAGTTGTCATCATGTTGATTCTAACCCTAACAAGCCGTGTATCCTGAGTAGGACTGAACTCCATGATGGTTTGTTTGCTGCTTTTGACCTCGAGATCTATCTTCTGCAGCACTGCTGAGTCGAACCACTGACCTTTGGATTAGCGTTTGTGCCTCCCCTAAGCCATCACGTTTGTATCTCCAAATTCATTGTTGTCAAATGAGAACTGACTCGTAGTTGACCCTCCAGTGAATTTCTGAAGCTGTAAATCACACAGAAAGAGGCTGCCATCTTTATCCTATAGAGTGGCTGGTGCATTTGAACCTCCAGAGAGGCATGGCCTTTGGGTTAGTAGTGCAATTTCCCATGGACTAGGCCACCAGAACTCCTATATTATTGCTCTTCTGCTGGCTTAGTGGAAAAAAGCTGTGCTGCATTGAAAAACAAGGAACTCATGCAAAATTATTCAAAATGGGTGACCCTGGAGGACATTATGCTGAGTGAAGTATCTCAGTCATGAAAGGACAAATACTGCATGGTGCTACTGTTGTAAAACAGGACTGACCTTGGGTTTGCGGGGAGACTAAGAAAGATGAGTTCAATAACGTAAACTGCATTGAAACAGATGAGGGAGAAATCTGTTTAAAAGGGATATGTGGTTAGGTATTTTTGTCATGACAGGAGTCCAAAGCAAAGGCTGCTTGGTGGAGTGGACCTGGGGGAGGGTTTGTAAAACAATGAAAGTATTGTTTTTACTTTTCCAGGAGGGTAGTGTACTGGGGGGAGGAGGGGAGAAAAGTGCAACAATGAATGAATGAATGAATGGAAATTTAAAAAAATAAAATTTAATATGGTAACGAACAAACAAAAAAGCTGTGCTGCAATCCCAAAGGCACATGATTCGAGGCCACTAGCTGCTCCACCAGAGAAGGTGGATTAACTGTCTTTGAAAACCCACTGGAGGGTCAGCTATGTGTCAGTTCTGAGTCTATTGTACACAACAACAACAATTACTGAATACGTGGTTGATGTTTACCAAGATAGTTATGAATAGTTGTTATGTGCCAATGCATCAGAACTTACTCATAGTTGACCCTTCAGTGGGTTTCAGAGCCTACATTTCAGAGAAGATTCCCATCTTTCTCCTCCTGAAGTGGCTGGAACAGTTGACAATACCACAATAAACCTACGAGGCTGCCAGAACTGGAATCAAGACTCAATTTTCCTACATTTCAGCTGAGCACTTCCATGTCTGTTCTTCATGGCACCTTAGGAAACTCACATGTCACTGTCAGCATTTGCCATTCCTCGCCTCCTTGGAAGTCATTGTATGCATGGGTTTAGTTTTTTATGAGGCTAGGAATGCATATATTTTGATCCCATGAACAGCTCTTCCCTGACTCTTTTACTTATCAGATGTTTTCATGTAGTTTCAGTTCCATTTCTGTTTTGACTCTGGACAGGGAGGGCTATGGAACTGTCTGTGTAGGCAGTGAGGGACTGAGGGGCAGGGCTTGCTCAAGACCAGATTCTGGAGAAGGCAGTAGCCAGGAGGAAGCTGGAGCTGCTCACGCTGACTCAAGAAAGTCAACTGTTAGATTTTTCAGGAACTTTGTGAGCTGATTGTAAACACAGACATCCTTTAAAAAGAAACTACACTGACATGCAATTAAAGAAATTATAGGAAAAACAAGGGTGCTAGCAGAGCTCACCATTTCCTGATTGTTTTACTACACTTTGCCATGCTTTTGACTTGTTTGGAACTATCGTGTCTGCCTGGTGGAAATCCTGGGTCCTGTGCTCCTGTCTCCACCTCTGTATTTCATGATGCCACATGGCTGGACTGAAGTCAGTCATTTGTTATTGTCACTAGTTGCTATGGAGTCAGGTCTGATTCATGACAAGCCCATGCGTTACAGAGTAGAACTGCTCACTCTATAGCGTTTGCTTGCTATAATCTTGACAGAAACAGACTGCCAGGCCTGTCTTCTGTGGTGCTGCTTAGCAGGGTCTAAACATGTAGATTAGCATTTCAGTGTAAATGTTTTGCACCACAACAAGGCTATTTAACCAATGAGATTCCTAAGTGATTTCGATTTGGGATCTCCCCTGCAACTTAGAGCCAGTTATTGCCACTTACCGATTTACAGCAGGCAGCCCAGGTGTATATGGAGTCCAGGGAGGCAGAAGAAGACAAGGGGCCATAGATGACTGGTGCAGGAGAAGAATCCACTGAGCAGGAAGAAGACAGAGAGGAGTATGAGGGTGAGTTGAGTGGAAGAACATCTTAGGCCAAAGAAATGACAGGGAAGAGAAAGTTGGAAGCATACTCAGGAGGCACAAAAGATGTAGGAGGCAGAGATTATTGGAGAGTTCTCGGTTCTAACCCCATGGAGTGTCCCCATTGACTAGCAAAGGATTACGTAGTCAATTACTACTTGACGGCTCACTTTAACAATCCATAACTTCTCGTTCATGTCCTCATTTGTGTTTACTGACAGTAATTGTGGGTGGCTGTAGTTTTGGGACCCCACCAAGCAACTTTGGCATGCTGCCAGGAGGAATCCATCCTTAGAAAAGACATCATGCCAGGAAAAGTGAAGGGTGATCAGGAAAGAAGATCTTCAACAAGATGGATATACATAGTGACTAATGGTGGACTTGAGCCTATCAGGGACCGTGACGATGGTACAAGATAGGGCAAGATTCAGAGCTGTTGCTCATAGGTTCGCCAGGAGTTGTAGCCGACTCAATGGCACCTAAAAACCATCAACAGCAACAAAGCTGTTTCAGTGAGGGGAAAAAAGAAGGCACATGTTTTAAAACCTGAGAGATCATCTTGAGAGTTACTTGCTTTATTTAATAAAGAAATGTAAAGACAGTTCTCTCAGCCCTTTTCAATCAGATACTAACTTTAAGACTAAGGTTTTATAAAATTATTTTGCTTTATATTTTGCTTAACAGTTGCCAAGGTGGTATAGGACTAATGAAAAACTAGTTCTTGTGCAAGGTTTCTGAATGAAGTATTTATGGCTATGTTGTTGTTATGTGCCGTCTTGTCATCTGAGACTCATAATGACCCTATGTACAAAAGCCCTAAGCCCTGCTCTATCCTGTGCCAATCGCATTGCCTCTGACACACCTATCCCGATTACCCCAGTCACTGAATCAATCCACCTCATGGAGGGTCTTCCCCTCCTGCACCGTCCCTCCATCCTCCCAAGCATGATGTCCTTCTCCAAGGACTTCTCCCTCCTTACAACATGTCCAAATTATGTCAGACCAAGCCCCAGAATCCTTGCCTGCAAGGAGCAGCCTGATTTAACCCTCTTCAGGATGAATCTTTTTGTTTTCTTGGCAGTCCATGGTACGTGCAATGCTCTTCTCCAGCACCACAGCTCAAAGGCATCAATTCTCCTTCTATCCTCCCTAGTCATTGTCCAACTCTCTGATGCATAACAAGTGATTGCAAAG
>NW_006399767.1:7338975-7347638 GCF_000299155.1 Elephantulus edwardii | reverse complement strand
TATATGAAGTTCTGGTGGCCTAGTGGTAAAGAGTTGCCCTGCCAACCCAAAGGCAAGCAGCTCAAATACACCAGCTTCTTTTTGGGAGAAAGATGGTTGGTGTCTTCCCATTTGATATCTACCATCTGAATACCTGCTGGAGGGTCAGCTATAAGTTAAGTTCTGGCTTGATGAAACATAACAGTAACATATAAATGTATGATTACTGACAAACTTGAGGAATCATAGAAAGTTTCTTTAATTTATAAGCTTCAGGGTATCAAGCTATTAAGAATTTTCCTGCGTTACAGTGAATTGGAAACACTTTTAATTGCTGGCACTTATGTGCTTATGTCCTGTTGTAAGGTATGAATGGCAAACTACATAAACTACATAAGCACATTTTATTACATGAGAAGCTGTTTGTGTCTCTAACTCAACTTCTACTTGTCCTCGACTCAAAACAACAAGTTGCCATCACTAGTCAGAACTGACTCATAGCTGATCCATTGCTGGATTTCTAAGGCTATAAATTGCATGGGAGAAAATCACCCATCTTTCTCCAAAGGAGCCACAGGTGAATTAAAATTGCCAGAGAGGTGTGACCTTTGGTTTAGCAGCACAACTGCCTATAGACTAGGCCACCAGAACTCCCTGCTCTAGTTGTCCAGGTCCTGTAAACATTTGCAGTGTTTTCTGTTCCATCTAAAAGAAAAGAAAATGTAAAGAAGAGCAGTTGGAGAGAAAAATAGAATGTAAAGAATGAGTAATAAAATATTTTATTTGGAAAATTTAACAAAATACATAATCATGAGCACATTAGAAATCCTTTTTCTAGTTCTTGTTGTTAAGTGCTATTGAGTTTGAACCAACTTATAGTTGATGCTCCTGTAGATATTCTTTTTAAATGTGTTTATTTTTTAAAAAAGTCAGTTGTGTACAAAAGTGTTTTGTAGTTTTTAATTCTATAAATTGCACAGATTGTTTGTCTTTCTTCTGCAGAGTAGCTGGTGGATTTGAACTGAGTGCCTTTGGGTTGGCAGTACAACTCCTAAACAGTAGGCCACCAGAAGTCCCTCTTCAAGAGCTTAGAAGCAGGCAGAGGACTCTGAGGCTCAAGTTTCAATTACTTTCTAGTAAACCTAGCTCTGTTCATCATATTTTCTGCACAGAACATAGAACATTCTTATTGGTATGGAGGGAGAACTCCTATTTAAAATCTGTGGAAAAGTTGTATAGGTAAAGGAGAAATGGGATCACAGTGACATATTTTATTGTCTCATTTTTGGTGGCCAACCTGGTATCCTTGTCAACTCAGAAGGGGTTGACATTTATGACTAAAGTCTCCCATTAGGCTGCTATTTCAGCAATCAATTTTTACTTGTATTTTTATGTCCCTCTTCTAGGCTACCAAAGGAAGCATGAAGTATGTTTCTTCCAGGCCAGAAGGTATGCTGCTAGCCATTTCTAATCAAATGGAGGTTTTATTGTGCATTTGTCAAGTTGAATTTTCTACAGCCTTCTGGCTATGGCAAGAATAAGGAATCTACTTGATGGCTTGTATTTGGATTCTGTCTTTTTCGTTTTTATTATTTTTTCTTCATATTAAATTGGATCTTTGACCCAAGTCCTGCTTTATTCTCCTAGAACTCTGTGCTTCACTTTGACCCAAGAGATCTAAATTTTCCATCAATGATTCATTGTATTGAGTCAGCTGTTGTTGTTGTTGTTCGGTGTCATCGAGTCGTAGATGACTCATAGCGACCCTGTGAATGAACGGCCTGAGCACTGTTTGTACATATAGGTTCCGGAGGCAAGCCATTTCGGAAGTGGATGCCACTCCTGCTTCCAGTTGAGTCAGCTAAACCTAGTTAATAGCTAGAGTCAATTCGACTCAACTCAATTCATTGCTACTGAGGCAGACCTGACTCACAGCTGACCCTTCAGTGGACTTTCCAAGGCTGTAAATCACATGGAAGGAGACTGCCTATCTTTCTCTCTCAGAGTTATTCGTGGATTTGAACTGCCAGAGAGGTGTCATCTTCGGATTAGCAGTACAACTCCCTATAAAGTAAGCCATCAAAGCTCCCCAAATGGCTAGAGGTGTTGTTGCTGTTGTTGAGTCCTGTTGAGTTGGAACCAACCCATAGCTGACCCTCCGGCAGGTTTTCAGAGACAGTTAATCACATAAGAGGAGATGGCCCATCTTCTTCCATAGACCAGCTGGTGGAGTCAAACCAAGTGACTTCGGGATTGCAGCACAGCTTCTTAACTCTAGGCCAGAAGAGCTCCCTTGGATCTCTGACTAAAATAGGCCATTATCCAGGCATCTTGGATAATGGCTTGAGTAGGACTCTGTAAAGTCCATGCTGCTGTAACTAATTTTAAAGTTCTAGATCTAGGAGGCTTCTTAGAGAACATCTGGAATGGTGGCTTTGAAACTGTCTTGGGAAGCTGTAGGCATCTGCATAGGTCTTGGGAGCCACTGGGAGGTGTGAGTGACCAAGAAGATGGAACTTGAGGCTCATCATTCTTACTTCAACAGAGGCAATTATTTTTATTTTTAAAAAATCAATTTTCTAAAAAAAAAATCAATTTTCTATACTGGAATTCAGGATGAAGTTTTACTTGAAAGAATAGAATTTCGTTACCAAAAAAGTATGACAACTATATATCTACTTCAACCTTCCTTATTTTTACAAAGAAAGCCCACTTCATGTGATCAGGATTTAGGCGCTTTCCTGTGAAGACGCCTTCGTGATTGATGTAGACATCACAGTGTAGACATCTTCATCTGATGTTGATATCTTTTATTTCTCCAGGTAAATGCGATGGTGTCTGTAACACGCGGAATTCCCATTGTATACAAGCTTGCCCTCCAGACACACAGGGAAATATGGAATATTTATGCATGAAAAATAAATATCACAAAGTTATCGATACTTGCCGAACCCTTAACATCTTCACCATCTTTGAGGTAATGTTCTCTCTCTACGGGAATTGTGGTGTGGTTATCATGAGCACAGTGGAGCTTCACATTCACATTAGCAATGCATATCACCCTCATTCAGATAGGATGAACATAAGGGTGAGAGAAGTGTATATCCTGTTTTATGTGAATATATCATAGCCACCTCTTCTCTTTCTTTCCTTAAAACACAGATCACATTCTTAATTCTGGCATTCAAAAATATGTGCACAACCACTCATATCCTTTTGTGATATGAAAAAAGTAAACATGTTAGGATTTTGTGGACCACATGGTCTTTGTTGCAACTACTAAACTCTGTCCTCACAATGTGGAAATAGCTCCAGATAATATGTAAGTGAATGAGCTGACTGTGTTTCTATACAATTTTAACTACAAGGAAATAGTGACCAGTCTAGAATACAGTTTAGATCACATCCTAATCTAAAGTGTGGCACTAGATCATATATCTAGGGAAATGCTATTATCTACTCCTACTTTAAACCCTTTTTCTCTCTGAGTGCTTTAGTTGATTTGTCCAAAGCTAGCTCAGAACTTTTATTTTTAAATATGTTTATGTCTCATACTTCACATCTTGTTCAGTGCTGTTGAGTCAACTACGACTCACAGAGATTCTATGAACAGTGGCTCTGAACATTGTCCTATCTTGTGCCAGAGTGAAATTAAGCTTAAATGGCATCAACTATATATCTACACATATATACACACAGAGCCCATAATATGTTGTTACGTACCTTTGAGTTGGAACTGATTCGTAACTGACCCATGAATAGGTTTTCAGAGGCAGTAAAGTACACAGGAATAGATTTCTCATCTTTCTCCTCCAGAGCAGTTGGTAGATTTGAGCCATGTGTCTTTGGGTTGGCAGCGTAGCTCTTAACCACTAGGCCATCAGAGCTCCCTGAGTATATAATACAGATGGCTCTAATGATTTGCCCTTGATTGCTAACCTACAGGTTAGCCCAGCAGTGCTTTGGAAGATAGGCCTGACTATCTGCTTCCATTAATAACCTATTGCTGTCAAGTTGATCCCTAATCACAGTAACCTTCTACTGGTTTCTAGTATATGATTGCCTATTTTTCTCCAGTGGAGCGACTGGTGGATTCAAACTGTCAACCCTTGAATTAGTAGCTGACACATAATGCACTACACCATCAAAGCCCTTTCCTGTTAATATAACAACTAAGATAATCCTAAAAGAGTAGTTCTACTCCCTGTGGTTACACATGGAGTTACATGTGTTGAGTATTCTCAATAGACACTAAATAACACCACCACCACAAATATATAAAAGATACCTGGACTGGAATGCTAAATATAATAGTTGTTATTTTGAGGGGATAGGAGGAGAAGGCAATTGAGAAGTTGGGGATTTAATTCCTGGGTTTTCCACTTTGTCAAGTTAGCCCACAGGTGTGACTTTGGAAACAAAACAGGAAAAGGTGGTGCAATATACACTTGTGTAACAAGGCTGCCCTAAATTTTAACAAAGGGATTTCATATTGAAAGCAAAAGTGACATACTTTCTTTTTGCCATTTCTTAGAATTCACATTCACTTCAACAATTTGGAGAAAGTATGAACATCGACCAATATTCTGGAAAAGAAGAGACCATTACAGAGATGTTAATGCAAAAATGTCCAGAGGATTTGGCTTGTGTCATTAATGGCATTCGCCATTCTCCCCGGATACCAGGAAACATTGCTATGATTGTGGAGCTCTTACACAACATATCAACAGAGCTAAAGTCACATGTCAATGAGGCAAAGATGCAGGTGAGTAGCCCTGGATACCTGGGAGAGCATCATTTCAATGGAAAGGAATACGAGCGAGTTAGAATATTTTGTGAGACTATTGGAGCCTTGGGAGATTATTATAGGCATGATGTTTTTCCATCTTATTATCCAATATCTAGCCTAGCATGTGTTCGGTAAATCTTCAGTGAAGAAATAAGTAGATGTAATCAGCAAATACATTTAATCAATAATGCACAGAGAGTAATTACTCTGTATTGTAGTGTACATTGGAGTGTAGTTTTCCAATATTAATAACTTAAAATCTCTAAGCACCATTTTAGGTTCTTCTTCTAAAGAAGGAAAGCCTTTTGTTATTTTGTTTTCCATTTGTGAGATTGTTAAGAAGGAGAATAAATGAATGCACAAATACGCAGCCGTACATATGTGCTTCAGATACGTAAATGGAATCGGACCCATTTTTGATCTTTTAAAACAGGGGACAGTTAAAATTCTATTTAACCTCTGGGCCAGTTTCCAGTTTAATGTGCTGTCCCATACAGTACCTTCCTCACAGTTGGGATTTAGTAGATGTTCATGAAATGATGGCTACTTTGACCACTGTAAGCAGATAGTTTTGCTGATAAATGATGTAGATCTGGTCATGCAAATGAGCGCAGTGGCAGATGCCTACTTGGCTGTGTTACAAGAAGGAATTAAATACGTGATGAGTGGTGGGCAGAGTGAGAAAATTAATTCCCAGGTGATTGTATCCTCTGATTCAAACTTTGATATGCAAGAGAGTCACTTAGAGATCTCACTAACTTGCAGATTCTGATGTATGAGATCTGAGGTGGGGCCTAACCTCTCACGGTTCTAAGAAGTATCCTGGGGATATCTATACTGTTATTAAAGTGAGTCTTTAATGAGCTGGCTGGTTTAGAAAATACTAAGACCTGTTTTTCATTTGTAGAGCTACAGCATCATGGCCAACCACATCCTTAACAGCAGAAGCATCTCAAACTGGACCTTCATCCCTGAGAAAAATAGTAGTGGTGTCCTGCTACATTCAATCAACTCCTTTGCAAGAAAGCTATCTATAAAGAAAGATCCCATTAACATCTCAGACACCTTCATTCACATCAAAGGCACCATCCTATCGGGAGGGAATACTGAAAATAATTTCACTTTTTCAATGAGAGTCAACGATACTGGACATAAAGTCACTGGGAACGTGTTCATTGCAAAAGATGAACTCTGGAAGCCGACTTCCTCCTCTCCTGTTGTCAGTATTGCGTTTCCAACCCTTGGGGCCATCTTGGAAGCCAGCCTTTTGGAAAACACTGCAAATGTGAATGGGCTCGTCCTGTCTATCATTTTGCCCAAGGAACTTAGAAACATCTCATTGACTTTTGAAAAGATCAACAAGTCTGAAGAGAAGAGGACACACTGTGTCGGCTGGCACTCCTTGGAGAATAGATGGGACCAGGAGGTGTGTCAGAAGGTTCAAGAAAGTGCTGAGCAAGTTGTTTGCAAATGCAAGCCACACAGATTCTTTACGTCTTTTTCAATTCTTATGTCACCCCACGGTGTGGAGAGCCAGATCCTGACTTACATCACCTACACAGGCCTGGGCATTTCAATTTGCAGCTTGATTCTTTGCTTGTTTATTGAAGCCTTGGTTTGGAGTCAAGTAACAAAGACAGAAATCTCCTATTTACGCCACCTGTGCATTGTAAATGTTGCAGTCACCCTGCTGATGGCTGATGTGTGGTTCATTGCGGGTTCCTTTCTTGGTGGCCCAACAGCACACCATAATGGCTGTGTGGCAGCAACCTTTTTTGTTCATTTCTTCTACCTTTCTGTGTTCTTCTGGATGTTGGCCAAGGCACTGCTTATCCTCTATGGAATCCTAATTGTTTTCCATACATTGCCCAAGTCAGTCCTGGTGGCATCTCTCTTTTTAGTGGGCTATGGGGGCCCTTTGGTCATCGCTGTCATCACAGTTGCTGTAACTGAGCCTGGTCAAGGCTAC
Organism: Elephantulus edwardii; assembly: GCF_000299155.1. Classification (NCBI taxonomy): domain Eukaryota; kingdom Metazoa; phylum Chordata; class Mammalia; order Macroscelidea; family Macroscelididae; genus Elephantulus; species Elephantulus edwardii. Next base: position 7,340,901 of record NW_006399767.1, on the reverse strand, counting down.
TTGCGTCCAGAGGTGTGCTGGCTCAACTGGGACAAGACCAAGGCCCTCCTGGCATTCGTGGTTCCAGCCCTGATCATCGTGGTGGTAAATTTGACCACGGTCGCTCTGGTGATTGTTAAGACCCAACAAGTGACCAGTGGTAGTTCCATGTTCCAAGAAGTGAGAGCCATTGTGCGGATCTGTAAGAATATCGCCATTCTCACACCACTGCTGGGACTGACTTGGGGATTTGGAATCGCCATAGTCATCAATGATAGCTCTGTGGTCTTCCACATTATCTTCTCCTTGCTCAATGCTTTCCAGGTAAGTCTGGGTGCTCCTGAACAAGTTCAAAGTAAGGATTCCTAAAGAGGTTTTATGATAGGAAACTTGGGCATCTTATTTCAATACAACAATGTATTTGAAATAACATATTGAATAAGAAAATCAGCATAGATCCAGAAAAGCCTCAATTCAAATTCCAACTCTCTCATTTGACTAATGTGTAATGTTCTCTTTAGGGAGCTCTGGTGGCCTAGTAGCAAGGAATTTCACTGCCAACCCAAAGGTGGGTGGTTTAAGTCCACCAGATGCTCCAAGGGAGAAAGATGAGCAATCTCCTCCCATGAGTTTTACTGCCCCTGAAAAACCTGGCAAAGGGTCAGCTATAAGCTGGTTCTACTCAGTGGCCAAGAGTAGTAATAGTAGAGCAATCTTTGTGGAGACCGTAGGTGGTGCAATCAAAGACTTACTTATTAACAGAGAAGATTACAGTGTGAATCCTCTCAGAAGAAAGGCTTGCTGATCTCTTTCCTGAACCTTGAAAAGTCTACAGACACTGCTGGACTTTGCACACATGGTGTAGTCATGGGTTGACATTAATTGACAGCAGCGGTGTGTTATTGTTATGATCTTGAGATATTTGTTTAACTTTTCTGAGCCACACTTTTTTCTCTTATGAGTGTAAATACTGTTCACTTTATAGGGGTATTGGGGAAATGAAATAAAATGACAAGTAGGAAAGTATCAATTAATCAAGTGATTTTCAGACCAGAACATATTCAGCAGTAGTTAGCTAGGGAAATCAAACAGCGTCATCCCAACAAAAACAATCTGCAGGTGTTAAACTTTGCAAATTTATTATGTTTCCTTATACTTAAATGTTTACATTATGATTTGAAAGCATTTTCTTTTAATAAGGCAAATGATAGAGTCTTCTTATTGTTGAACTTATGTACCACTCATTTCTTCCCCCCCCCCCCAAGATTCAAAGCACAAACTTTATTTTCTCACACCTCAATTTAAAAATCACCTCACCTGAAGAGTAGATTTGATACACTGAAAACTAGTGACCAAAGATCAGGTGAATTTTGAGACATCATCAAGGATTTCATCCATGAAGAAAGCAAAAGATCATAAAAAGACAGGGAAAAGTAAACACGAAAATGAATGTCAGAAGAAATTTCTCTCTCTTTTTTTTTAATAACTTGGCTACTGACCGAAAGGTCAACGGTTCAAACCCATCTAATGGCTCTGTAGGTGAAAAGATCTGGTGTAACAATTAAAGCCTAAAAAATTCTATGGGCCAGTTCTACCTTGTATAGGGCCACTCTGAGTTTCTACGAGATCCATAGTCTTATGCAAATTAATGTTGTTGTTATGTGCTGTTGAGTCGCTTGCGACTCACAGTGACCCTATGTACAACAGCCCTACATTCTGCTCTGTCCTGTGCCAATCGCACTGTCTCCGGAACACCCATCCCGATTATCCCAGTCATTGAATCAGTCCACCTCATAGAGGGCCTTCCCCTCCTGCACTGTCCCTCCATCCTACCAAGCTTGATGTCCCAAGGAACGGTCCCTCCTTACAACATGTCCAAAGTATGTTAGATGGAGCCTCAGAATCCTTGTCTCCAAGGAGCCACCCGGTTTAACCCTTTCCAGGATG
>NW_006399767.1:7329992-7333784 GCF_000299155.1 Elephantulus edwardii | reverse complement strand
TACGCCCTTCCCAATTTTGAACCATGCAGTGTTTCCTTGCTCTGTTCTGATGACTACCTCTTGGTCCAAGTATAGGTTTTGCATTAGAACAATCAAGTGTTCTGGGATTCCCATTCTTCTCAGAGTCAGCCACAGTTTGTTATGATCCACACAGTCAAACAAATGAGATTGCCACAGGATAATCAATGAAACACAGATAGACATTCTTCTGGTATTCCCTGCTTTCAGCTAAGATCCATCTAACATCAGCTATAATATCCCTAGTGCCCATCCCCTTCTAAACCCAGCCTGGACTTCTGGCACTTCTCTGCTGATGTGCTGTTACAGTTGTTTTTGGATAATCTTCAGTAGAGTCTTGCTTGCATGTGAAATCAATGACACTGTTCTGTAGTTTCCACACTCTGTTGGGTCACCTTTCTTTGGGATGGGAACAAATATAGTTCTCTTCCAGTCAGTTGGCCAAGGGGTTGTTCTCCAAAATTTTTGGCACAACTTGGTTAGCACATTCAGGGCAACATCTGTTATCTGAAATACTTCAATTGGTTTTCCATCTATTCCTTGGGCCTTATTAGTAGACAGGACAAAAGATTTTATTAATTTTCTTAGAGGCAAAAAAACTAGCCAAGAAAAAAAAATAGAACAGTGACATGGGACCAAGTTTAAGGTATGACTGGATGAATGTGTTTTGTCATGTTGAAGGATGGACAAGCTGCACGATCCCTCTAACACCCTCTTCCTCTTAGCTGAATTTTTGACAAATTTTGGTAAAGTGAGGTTATCATTCTATGGAGTTAGCACCTCACTGTAACACATTAATGCTGCCAGTTGCATTAGTCCTGTGCCTCTGGGCTGAGTAGGAAGTTCCCATCCAGTCATTGAATGGGAGCGACTTGACAATGAGCAAGCTTGGCCATCACCCCACTTTCCACCTCAGGTGAGGCAAGACTAATCAGTAACACACAGATTTTTTATGGCATTTGTTGCTTACCTTCTATCAGATTTTGAAAGCTAAAACTCCGAGTATCCTCTTTCTTCCCTATGAAATGTAGTCTTTTGTCAAAGCAACAAACACAAGTTTGAAAGCTACAGTGAACTCTAGGTATAGAGTGATAATATGCTTATGACTTTGAGGAGATTTCTTTTTGCATGGAAAGAGATATAAGAGTTAATTAGCTTCTTTTATAGCTTCATATTTAAAGCTTCTGTTTTTAAAACCTGTTTTGACTTAGATAGGCAACCTGTTTTGCAATTTATTTCTTTTTCTAAGGGTTCGGGCACCTGGATTTTTTTTTTTTGTTTTACTACATACCTTGGCTTTAGAGGAGCATAGCTACTTAAGCTCTTTTTTTTGTGGAAATTTCTTTAATTACTGACTGTTCAGGCCCTGTCAAGCTGTTATTTATAAAGTCTCTGACATTTTATTTAGGTAAGATGCACAGTTCAGGTTAAATGCAAAGGACTTTCATTTTGTCCAACTTAAAATGATATTCTTAAAATACTTCTGTATGCAGGCAGAGACTTTGTACTGTTAGTCTTCTAAATAGGGACTCAACAAATTGCTGTCCAGTTGAAACTCATTCATGGTTGGTCCTCCAGTGAATTTTCAGAGGCTGTAAAGCACACAACAGGAGATTGCTCATCTTTCTCCCATGAAGCAGCTGGTAGATTTGAAGCACATGCCTTTGAGTTGACAGCACAACTCGTTACTCACTAGATCCAATCGAGATTTGTTTTTTGCCTGATGACAAAATTCATCAGATGACAAGATTTGTTGTTTGTACATACTGTTGATTTGTACTTTTTGATTGTGTATCATGTTTTCACATTATCTGATACACATCAGGAGAAATATGAAGACACAAATGTTTTGAGTAGCTGTAGTCAGTCTGCGTTTAAAAACATATCTTTTGTGATTTGGTGATAGTGTACAAAATAGATTGGTTTTCTACTAGTTTTTCAACCATTCTTATATTTTTCTATTCTATAACACTGTTTATAATATCCACAATGTAAATGCACCCCTCCCACTCAGTATTTGTTGAATGAATGACTTTAGGTGTTGTGCCCTTAAAATGAGAACCTCAAAGATGAAATAAGGTAGTTTTCTATTTATCAAAACAGAGATTGGTAATGAATGCTAACTATTATTATTATTGCTACTATTATTATCAGATGGAGCTCTGGTGGTGGCCTAGTGGCAAGAAGCTGTCTTGCAATCCCACAGGCATGCAGTTCAAGGCCACCAGCTGCTCCAAGTAAGAAAGATGGGCAATCTCCTCCCATATGATTAACTGCCTCTGTTAACCCACTGGAGGGGTTATTGAATCAAAGGGGATCTCTCTGTAGTCAATTACCAATAAGACAGATGGATTGCAATATCATAAGCACTTTTTTACAGATCTGGGAGGACAGCAAGTTCTCTTTAAAAAGTGTCTCCTCCTCTGGGAGTGGTCATTATGTTTTTATACTAGGGATAGATACTAACTCTCTTAATACACTTTTGTTAGTAAAGTTACAGAATTTCTACATTTGAAAAGAGCACTTCATAAATAAGGACTAGTAATTCAGGCCAGGCACATTTTCCTTGCTGGCAAATTGGCAGATTAAGATACAATTTACATATGACTGGGAAAAATAACTTCAAAGTAGTAAATGAGAATCTAGGAAAGATATTTCCTCACCTGGTAAACAGACAGCTTAAACTATTTTACTTGGCTAAAGAAAGGAAACAAAGAATTCTAAGACAAAGTGACTAGTTTTGCAGGCTGGAGAAAACTGATGTCAGCTTTGTAACTATATAACTATAGTTTTATAACATAATATTTAGAGAATACTGAGCTTATTAATACCACAGTTCTGACTCTGTGGTACACAACAACAACAACAATTATTATTAGGGAGCTGTGGTAGCCTAATAACAAGAAGCTGTGCTGACATCTCAAAGGTACACAGTCAAATGCATCAAATGCTCTCTAGAAGGATTAACAATCTCTTCTCATGTGATTTAGAGCCTCTGAAAACTTGCTGGAAGGTCAGTTATGAGTCAGTTCCTACCTGACCATGCACAGCAACAACTATTATTATTTGTAATTCACTCTTCCCCCTTTTTTATATTTCCCAGGGCTTCTTTATCCTGGTGTTTGGAACTATCCTGGATCCTAAGGTACTGTGAGCTTTCTTTTTGAATTCTATGCATAATCACATTTGGCCCCAAATACTTATTTGTAAAGCCTATTCAGGAACAGTCTTTCTTAATAATTTGCCAGGCACATAACCAAAATATCGCTGCTTTTCACAATATAAGTAAAATCAATCACTTTCCAAACTCTTATGGGCTTTTTACTCATTAACATTTATCCGTAAGACAATTTTGGGTATTGACAACTTTTGATTTGTCACAAGCAGAAACTGAGAATCAGGGTGCTTAGTAACTTACCTAAGGTCTCAACAGGTACCCACCCTAATTAATTGTTGTAGAAATAAAATTTATTAAAGCTTGGGAAAAATCTTTGGGAGGGTCTCTTTCTGAGTTGGAGGCTTGGAGGCTTCACTTTAGGAAATAATTGCATATTCATGATACAGAACTCCAGGACACCATTTTCTCTCCCTTTTGCTCACCACAGATATAGCACAGCTGACCTGAGTGCTTAAGGTGGAATTCAACACCTAAAATATAATACTTTTAAAAGTATTATATTTTAGGGCATTATGTTTATTGTAAGAGTACAGAATGAGGGTTGCAGAGTGCATTATATTTGGGGTTGGGGGATGTGCGGGGAGATTGTGTACCAA
>NW_006399767.1:7313172-7329837 GCF_000299155.1 Elephantulus edwardii | reverse complement strand
AAAATTAAATAACATTTAGAAAAGGTGGAATTCAACACCTAAAGTCCCCCCTGCCTACTCGTACTGCTGCTTTATCCGGTTTAAGCAAATACATTAACTTCTTAGAGATTCCAAAATCTTCACTTTTTTTTTTTTAATATCCAGATAAGAGAAGCCTTGAAGTGTCGAGTAACCCCTGCAAAATGGATCTCCAGATTATCAGAGGTAACATTTTTGTAGTAATTTTTTTTAATTAAAAATCTGGCATAATTAAAACTGTTGGCATTTGGGGCATATGGAATGCTCTTGAAAAATACCACCTTAATGTTTTGTGCTGTGAGTTTTCAGAAGTAAGGAGGGAAAGAGTGTCTCCCTGACCTCTTCCTATACAGAGTAGGGGGCCAATCTATAGAAATAAAAGTTGACTTAGATTTAAAAGTGGGTAACAAGATAGTGGAAGAGGAGGAGGAATTACAAACATCATACAAGCAGGTGATGACGGAATAAAAGAAAATGAGGAACCCCAGGATCCCACAATAGCTCGTTTATCCTTTGTGATTCCAAGTGGTTATGTCACATTCAAAGGGTAAAAATTCTTGGGGGGAAAATGGTGGATGATTGTACAAAGAGAGCTTTCCAATATTTTTATTTGCAAGTGGGAAAATAGTTATAGTTTTTAGAGTCATCTATGTAGGTGAGGGATCTCTTGAGATCAGTTAGAATGTTCAGGAGAGAAGGCTAGACCATTCATTATATGTCCTATCTTCTACTCCTGTAATTCAGAAATAATTTACTCTTATGTAAGGACTAGCTATTCTGTTGTTGTTGTTGTTGCTATGTGCTGTCACGTCATCTGCAACCCTTAGCGACCCTGTGTAAACAGCTCTGAAGCCTGTTCTGAGCCAGTCTTACTGACTCTGACACACCTACTCCCATTGCCCTAGTTACTGTGTCAATCCATTTCATCTGGGGTCGTCTTCTTCTTCGCTGTCCTTTCACCCTACCGAGCATGATGTCCTCCAAGGACCAATCCCTCCTGACCATGTGCCCAAAGTATGTGAGATGGAGCTTTAAAATCCTAGCCTTCAAGAAGAAACTTGGTTTCACCCTCTCCAGTATAGACCTGCTTGTTTTCTTGGCAGTCCATGATATATTCAAGACTCTTCTCTAGTGATATAAAAATGAACAGTTGATAAAAGACAGTACAGGGTTGGCACAAGAAAAACACCCAGCAATGAGATAAGTGGTGATCTGGACTTTCCCAGGCCAACATCTGAAAAGATTAGACTCATGTTGCAGAAGGGTGCTCTGGTGGTCTAATGGGTAAGGGGTCAGGCTGCCAGCCCAGAGGCAGGTGGTTCAAATCTGCTCCAAATGAGAAATATGGGCAATCTCCTTCCATACAGTTTGCAGCTTCTGAAAACCCAGTGAGTTAGTTCCGACTCCACAGAAACGAGCCTTTTTCCCCTTTCTTTCTTTTTTTTTTTGAGTGTTGCAGGAGATCTGGGTGAAGAGTCATGAAAGATCATTTGGTGCTGCACATTCTGCAGCTTGAGTTACTACATTGATCTCCCTCTATTCTCCTTGCTTTGCTGTTTCCTTTGTCTTTACTTACCTCTGCTTTCATCTATTTCTTTTTTTCTTTCATGATCCTAGAGTCTCTATACCTGTGAAGTTACTACCTCTCTAAATCCCTCTCAGCTGAAAAAAAAAAAAGGACCAAGGTTCATTGAAAACTGAAATCAATAATTATGTAAAGGTATTATTTTCAGCAATGGCTGCATGTTGGAATTCACAGAGAAGTGTAATCAAAATATTATTACGTAGGCTCCACACTGTCAATCTTGCTGAATGGGAATGGTGACCTCAGTCTTGCAAATTTTTAAAAAATTCCCCAGTGAAGATTGAGAATCACGGACCTAAAACCTTCTTGAACTATCTTAGCGGTGTAGCTGTCACCTCCTACCTGACGTGAGCATCTACTGACTGTCTCATTCAGGGCTGCTGAGTCATTCTCAGGAGAGAGTAACTCCTTTTGAACCTTTAATTTTAACATTTCTCCTCTTCTCTGTGTTTTTAATATTGAACCATTTAGGCCACCATAGGGAAATTCAACTCTTCAGTGCTATGGACAAATCATCATTCTCCCCATTTCTCTTTGCTTCTGTTTTGTTTTGTGTTGTATGAAAGGTCTAATTTATGCCTAGCATATTATTATCAGTGGTTGGTTGCTGGAGCCATTGGTTTCCCAATTTGGCTTCACACTGGGTCACCTAAAGTTGATAAAATTATCACTGTCTAGGCCCCACCTTAGAAACACTAAATAAGCAATTCTTGGTGTTGGCACCTTGGTATTTTTAAAACTTTGCAAAGATTCTGGTGTGCTGCCAGGTTCAGGTGGTAGGCAATTGTATACTAACTTTCTGCCATTCTACCTTTTTTGCCTTCAAGCCACTGCCTGCTGTCTACAGCTTAGTCACTGAGCCGCTATATTCTTAGGGTCTGCATGAGTTCTAGTCGACTGGATGGAACCTAACAACAGTCTGAGGGTGTAGGAAGGAACAAGAACTGTCCTCTCCTCTCCTGGCTTTTTAGGTGTCTGGTCCCCAGGTAGTAATCTTTTGCTGTGCTGATCTTCTGACGCCTGCTAGTGACTGTCAGGTTCGTGCTCAAGTCATGGCAGCTGCCTGCACAACAGAGCAAAATGCTAGCTGCTCCATCGTGTGCTGTGGTTTGGACTTTTGGAGTTTATGGGATTGCCACTGGTTGAATTTTGGGTATAGATCACCAGGCCTTTCTTTCTTGTCTGTTTTAGTCTAGAAAGCTCTGTTGAAACTTGTTCAACATCATCACAACATGCACCCCTCCTTTGACAGATTGCTGGTTGTGTGTGAGGTACTTACTCTGTCTGGTTGGGAAGTGAATCTGGGTTTCCTCCATGAAAAGTGAGAATTCTACCAATGAACCACAAATGTTCCAAAGTAATCTCCCATTGAGACTTACCACTGTCCTCTCCTTGTGTCTGTTTGGGTAGCTTCTGTCCCGGCTCACTCACCCCAGGGTTATAAATGTGTGTGTCTTTGTTCCCTTCATATCTGACTTGGTGAGCTGGTCTGTGCTCAGGTGCTAATGATTCTACCAGTGAGTTTAAGAATTAGCAATCTTTAGAAACACATGGTCTTTTGGGCTAAAGCACAATGACATTATGGGCTCAGGAACATTGGAAAAGAATGGAGATGTTCACAGACTGGATGAGAAGGACGGACCTCTGGCAGCCTGGCAGGTGGAGAGTTCCATTGCCATTGCAAAGGCAGGCATTTAGATTCACCTGGTGCTCCATAGGAGAAAGGCAGTCTCATCTTGGGCAATTTCTAGCCACTGCAAACCTGCTGGACAGTCCACTGAGTCATCTTTCACTCAACGGCAGTGAGGTTTTTGGGTTTTTTGGGTGTGTTGTTTTTTTTATTTTTTTAGATGAGGCACTATTTGATGGCCAGCAGCTGTCCTAGTGTTTCCCAGCTGCCCCTCTCCTAGGAACCCCTCAGGAGAGTGGTGTATCCACGTGGGGAGGAGGCGATCAATTTCTGACACCTGCCTGCTCCTACGCTCTTAGTGGTTCTAAACTAAGGAAGGAGAGGGATACGACACATTTCCATGGTTACAATGTCCAATGAGCTTTGAATATTTCTAAAAACAGAAAATGGAGTAATAATGATATGTGTATGTTTACTTTCTTCTTCAACAGAACATTTCATCTGATTTCTCTCGTCATCCCACCAAAGGACCGAGCTAACAAACTGGACTACACACCTAACTTGGGAGGTGCGTGCAAAGCAAGGAGGTTCTTAGAGGCAACTTAGACACCTGGCATTTCTTTTTTTTTTTATCTTTTTTTAAATTGAAATTTTAATGAAAGTTTATAAAGAACTGGGATTTCCATTCATTCATTGTTATACATTTTCCTCACTGTCCCCCTAGTTCACCTTTTTTTGTTTTTTTAAAAAAAGTTCCTTCGTTGTTATATCCCTCCCCCTCCCATCCCAGACCACTTTACTATGCAGCTCTTATTCTGGGCTCTTGTTATGCAGATAATACCTAATCATATATTCCTTTTATACAGTTCTCTCCCATGTCTTTTAAATATCACATGTTGATTCATTATAATTAGAAGTGATTCCCCCTCCCTTGATTCTGCATCTACAATATAGTATCATCTAATTATGGCTAGAGATGTGTTTATCTTTCCAATTCTTGAGCTACTGCTGTAAAGCAATCATGCATGCCTGAGAATTAGCCAACTAGTTGTTGTGGAGTTGATTCTGGTGCATGGCAACTCCATGTATGTCAGAGAACTCAGGTTTTCATTGACTGGTGTTTCAGTAGATCACCCAGCTGTCTTCCCCATGGTATCCACCTAGAATTGATTCTCTAACATTTTATCTAGTACTTAAGCAAGATAGCTGTTTGTCTTACTTGAGACTTTGCTTCCAAATAATCCTGGGAGTGCTTAAAAGAGGAAAAAGCAGAGGTGCCAGCTCTGCTGAGGTATTCCCTTCTTGCCTCTCCTTTCTGGTTACATATTCCTTGGACCCTGGACACATCAGCAATGTCCTCACATTCCCCATTGTTGCAAAAAAATCAGGAAAATATGGTTTTTGAGAAGCCTTTTTATTGTTGTTGTTGTGTGCCATCAAGTTGCTTGGACTCACAGCAACCCTATGTACAAAAGCCCTGAACCCTGCTCTATCATGAGCCAATGTTATTGCCTCTGACACACCTACCCTCATTACCCTAGTCACTGAATCAATCCATCTCATCCAGGGTCTTCCTTTTTGTGCTATCCCTCCACCCTCCCAAGATGATATTCCTCTCTAAGGACTTGTCACTCCTTGCAACATGCCCAAAGATGAAGCCTCAGAATCCTTGCCTCCAAGGAGCATCCTGGTTTCACCCTCTCAAGGTTGAACCTGTTTGTTCTCATGGCAGTCCATGATATATTCAATACTCTTTTCTAGCACCACAGCTCAAAGGCATCAATTCTTTTTCTAGCATCCCTAGTCATGTCCAGCTTTCTGACACATAGCAAGTAATTACAAAAATTATGGCCTGGATCAGGTGCACATTAATCTCTGGACTGATATCATTGCTCTTCAGTACTCTGGAAAGGTCTTTGACAGCAGGCTTTCTCAGTGCAATTTATTTTTTTATTTCCTCACTGCTGGTACAAAGATTGTTGATTGTGGGGCCTTAGGGATATTATAAATATGTTTTAGCACTCAATATAGTTTGCTGAGAGAAACACAGAGAAATAGAATTAGGGAAGAAAAAGCAGCAGAGGGGATAGAAATGTAGAAATATACAGAAAAGGGGTCTTAAAGATACAAAGTTGGGAAAATGCCACTTAGGTATAAGAATGTGTGCAACACACCTTTCATTCCATGTCCTGATGCTCTTCTGAATCTATGAAGAGATGACAGATTAAGAGTTAGCCACTGTGAAACACCCCCAATTCACAGAGGGCATCATCCAGAGAGGGGCTGGGAGGAATACAGAAAAACCTAGAGGAAGATAAAAACCAACAGGCTCAGCAATGGAGTCTTCTACAAAGACACAAGCAGAGAAACTGAGAAAGATACAGTGAGAGAGAAGCATTGAGGATGAAACAAAAATTAGTTGCTGTTGAGCCGACCAACATACGGTGGTGACTACATGTGTGCCAGAGCCAAGCTGTGCTCCAGAAGGTTTTCAGTCATTCATTTTTACAGAAGTAGCTTGTCAGTCCCTTCTTTCAAAGAGCCTCTGGGTTGGCTCAAACCTCCAACCTTTCCATTAGCATCTGCCTGTTGACTGATTGCTTTATTCAGTTGCTCAGAGGTGTAAGTTGAGCCAAAGAGAGGTGTCTTCCCTCTTTTCACTGAGGTATACTGCTCTTTGATGGAAACCTTTTGCAGTAGTTCATGGTCTTGTTCATAGAAACAGGCCTTTTCTAAAAGGTTTTAAACTTGAAAAGAAATGGTTCAGCTTAGAGAAGGAAATGGTTCTAACTCGGGATTTGTAAGCAATAGATTCCAGAATGGCTTAAAGTGAAGAGACTCCTCACCCCAGTCAGAATAGCAAAATTTAACAGAACAGCAAGCAACAAATGCTGGTGAGGTTGTGGAGAAACCAGAACCCTTATTCACTGTTGGTGGGAGTGTAAAATGGTGCAACCACTGTGGAAGGCAGTATGGCGTTTTCAAAAAAAGTTGCAAATAGCAATACCATTTGACCCAGCAATTTCAATACTGGGAACTTACTCCAAAGAGACCACAACTGACATCCAAGCAGATATATGCACACCCATGTTTATCATGGCTTTGTTCACAATAGCAAGGAGTTGAAAACAACTTAAGTGCCCATCAACAAACAAATGGAGAGAGAAGCTGTGGTATATTCACACAATGGAATACTATGCTGCATTGAAAAACAAGGAACTCATGCAATATTATTCAAAATAGGTGACCCTCGAGGACGAGTGAAGAATCTCAGTCACAAAAAGACAAATACTGCATGGTGCCACTGTTGTAAAATAGGACTGACATCAGGGTTAGGGGGAGACTGAGAAAGATGGGTTCGAAGAAAACTGTTTAAAAGGGATATGTGATTAGGTATTTTTGTCATGACAGGAGTCCAGAGCAAAGGCTGCATAGTGGAGTGGATATGGAGGGAGGGATTGTAAATCAATGAAAGAATTTTCTTTTACTTTTCCAAGAGGGTAGTGTACTGGGGGAAAGCGTTGGGAGGGGAGAAAAGTGCAACAATGAATGAATGGAAATCCAAAGTCTCTGTAAATTTTCATTGAAATTAATAATATATTTTTAAAAAAGTGAAGAGACTCTCCTTCTGCTAGGGAAGTGCTGCCAAAAAGAATAATTACTGCTCTTTTGAGGAAAAAGTGAGCTTAGAATGCAGTTTCTGTGAGGTGTTTGCTACTTGCTATTAAAGCTGTGATGCTCTGTTCTTCACTAGGTTGTACATTCCAGGAGTGGAGAAATTCCGGTGAGGAGAAATGTGCATAGCCCTGTCTTCTTGCTGGTGGAGCATATGAAGGAAGTCTCTCACATTTCAGCACTGATGAAGGAGATGGTACAGTGAGGAACGATAGGAAGACCCTTGTTGAAGCTCTTCTGTGCTGTCAAGCATTTCTCCACCAATCAACAGTCACCACACACACTACCGGCCACCCACAGGGAATGGAAAGTGGTTCACAGTCGCAATGGGGTCTGTCAGAGCATCCAGCTCTCTGATGCTGGGTCATACTCCTCAGGAAGAGAGCTCTGGCTCATCCTGACAAAGGCGCTCCAAAAAGTCACCTGGCTGGATTCTAGGTTGCAGAGGGAGGAGCCCTCTTGCATAGTCACCGATAATTGATAATTGGGCTGACCTTAAGTAGGTCATTGCTGATTCCTTTCATGAAAGTAAGCCGACTTTCAGCACATCCCACCCTTTCAACTTTGAGTAGGTTGGATGGTCAGTCATTGCAGTGCAAAGGCAACTTTTTTGACCATGATCCAAGTGAAAAGAATCAATTGTAGAGAACCAGGAGTGTGCTCACATTAAGTGGAGGAGACTGAAGGCTGGAATGGTGGGTCACAGATCTTTGAAGGTGAGGCCATAGGTGGAAACTCAAGTCTCCTTGTTTCCAGCCCTCCACTTTCCCCCTAAGACCACCGAGACACTGACTCCTAAGCTGCTGAGTAGCTTTCGGGTCTGACAGTGTATGGCCAGTGTGTGATCAATCCTCACCACCACTATGAACCATATTAAGATAGTTGAGGATTAGGAAGGAGAAAAAGATCATATTTCAAGTAGAGGGTGGCTCATTTTCCTAACAGTGTATGTAAACAAATTCAGCATATTCAAACCGGGGGCTTTCTGAAAGGGAAAGATTACCGGTAGAAAGCCTAAAAAAAAAATTACTAAAAAGAAGCCCTCCTTTCAAAACAAGTACATAAGTTATTGCTGCAGAAGAAAATTAGTGGGGGAATAGACATCATCTAATTATTCTTAAAGATTAAATATTAAAGATGTTACATTACAGATGAGGAAGTAAGACACGCTCTGTGAATTTGGAGAGTCTCAATCTTCCTCTCTTTCTTTTAATTCTACAAAAAGGTCTATAAGAAGTAGGGAAGTTTGAAGAGGCCCAAGTGTAATACAATGTCAACCAGAAGGTAGGAAAATGCTACAACCTGGGTAACAACTCACCTTTATAGTGTTAATACTCCTCAGGGACAATAGCACATCTTTCTCACTTGAAGACAGAAGAAAAGGGTTTTAATTTTCTTTAAAGCAAGGGAGTGGGACAAACATGTTTTAGTGAATGCAGAGATTTAAATACAAAGCAACATCATTTACCATTGTCAATATATTGAAGTAAGGATGGAATTGCATGAGACTAATTATAGGACAATCCATCTGAAAATTTTTTTGAAAGAACTGAGTCAACTGCTTAGATTTATAAATGAGAATTCTGAACATGAGGAAGAAAGGGAGAAGTTAAGCTTTCATTTGTATTGCTGTTTCAACAGTCGTCACATCTAATAAAGAAACACAGTTTTCTGAGAAAAGATGGCCAGAAAGACTTTACCTTTTGCTTACATTACCCATGGAGGGGCCAGGAATGCTAACAAAGGATCTTGGAATTATTTCGGGATGCCTAGAGGAAGCCTCTGGTCATAGGGCGACGTCACAACAGCAGTCTGGATTATCCTGGAGGATGCCAAGGAACTGCATGGATTAGCTTCACCCCAGTGACCCTGTGAGGTGACGCATTTAGCATCTGGTCACAGAGCACAAGGGAGCGTACTTGAAAGGAAATTGGTGTTTACAATGTCTAAGACAGACATCTGGATGTAGAACACTTAGCAGATAGCTTTCAGAATTTTGTTTTGGATTTTTTTGGTGTGTTTTGCATTTTTTTCTCCAAACATTACTTACAATTCCTTAGACTTAGGTTTTCTCACCTATAAGATGAGGATCACAGAGCCTACCTCAAAAGGTTGTTGTGAGGATTAAATGACTAAACATAGGTAATGTAGTTAAAATAAACTCACCTCGTTGCCATTGAGATGGAACTGACTCCTAGATGGCCCTCCAGTGGCTTTTCAGAGGCTACAAAGCACACAGGGGGAGGCTGCCCATCTTTCTCCCTTAGACCATGCAGTAGATTTGAACTCCCCACATTTGGGTTGGCAGCACAACTCCTTACCTATGAGGCCACCAGAACTCCTGTAGTTAAAATAGCACTAGGCAAATTACTTATTAAAATGGTCACTGTTTTTATTAAACATATGCATACAGACTCACATGAATACAGGTAAGCACATTCCCATAGCCTTTTGTATAAATACAAAAACAGGAGAATTAGTTCATTTGCTTCTAAATTAAAAAGTTTAGTTTGTTCTGGCCTGTTCAATATCAAGGGTGTCAGTTGGCAAAATCCGTTCTTACCACTGAATATTCAGTGTGATCACAGTCAAATAGTTGCCTGCCTAGGAAAGAAAACTATATACTATAAGACTCTACTTAATTGCACTCTATGTCTGATCTCTTACTCACTTTTTACTTCGTCTCTGAAGTTTTTCCCAATTGATCCAATCAGAAATGCTGACTCTTCCCCTTCCGATATCCTATTTATAAACCATGCTATTCACGTTTACATTTAGTAGTGACTGCATCATACTGTTTATTCACTTTTTATTTTGTAGCATGAATGTATCTTTCTCTCCTTGTAAAGTTTTGGGGATGGGACCCCTGAGGTTACTCTCTTTTGTAAGTCCACAGTGATGGACAAGGGACCTTATGTGTGGAATATATTCAATAAAGACTCGTGATTATTCAACCACTTTGCAACGCTGGCTTTTCCCGTTCCCAAGAGACCTAGTCCTTAACAAGAGACCTGAACAGACCCGACCCATGTCCACAAACAGAGATGCCTCAAATTTCTTTGCTATGAAAGATAGAACAAAATGGCCACTCACTTATTTCTCTATTTTCAACATTTCTCCTCATGATATTCAACTGCACATTTGTGCTAGATCTTTGGGTAAAGAAGATATACAAATAGAACATACCAGCTCTGGGAGGTGTGGAGCCCTTTGATGGATGACAAGAAAATCCAAAATAGTTCTGTATTTAGCATAGCAAGTGATTGCAAAGACCAGGATGTTCCTTGGAGGCAAGGACTCTGAAGATTCGTCTGACATATTTTGGACATGTTGCAAGGAGGGACCAGTCCTTGGAGAGGGACATCATGCTTGGAAGCATGGAGGGACAGCACAGGAGAGGAAGACCCTCAATGAGATGAATTGATTCAGTGACTGGGGTCATGGCGGGTAGGTGTGTTAGAAAAAGTGGCACAGGATAGAGCAGGATTAGGGCCATTGTACATAGGGTCGCTATGACCCACAGGTGACTTGACAGCACATAACAACAACAACAACAACAACAACAAGTTCTGTATTTTAAGTGAGGTCATGTGAAGTTTCCCATACATGGATTTGTGCATTCTGTGTCTAAATTCCCTGTAGCCATGCCTCTGCTGTAGACTCAAAAAAGAACATCTCGGCTAAGTCACTAAACAAAACAAAACAAAACAAAAAAACAAATGGAAATTTCTTTGCTGCTAATGTAGGGAGTAGATCACAGTTTATTCCTTGATCTCTCAGCTCATTTTCTCCCTGGTCAACACCAGTATAAGCACACATGCGATGGTGTATTGAAATCACCACCAACAGTGGGACAGCCTTAACTTTTATCATCCCAGAGTTTTCTCTACATTAGGGCAACAGATGGAACAGAGTCTCATGTGATCTTTTGAGATAAAGACAAACAACTGAAGGACAAACAAATGACTCATTTTAATGGCTCTGCTGCAGACAAGAGAAACCTGTAATTTCTCTTAGGCGTGCTTGGCGGTCCTACTGTGGAGTGAATCAGAGACTTACACAAGCCTTGAAACCACGGGCAGCTGTACAATTCTCAGGTTGGCTCCTCACAGCAGACGGGTGGTTGGCACTGGCTGGACTGGCAGCCCTTTAAAAAAAATAAAAAATGGAGAAAACTGATCACCACCACTGAGGGGAGAAAGTGGGAGGCACCAGTGTGGGCACATGTGATGGTGGGATACCATGGTGGGGAGCTCAGCATTCATCTTCCTGCTGGGTCCACTTCTGGGCTGCTGAGTTTCTTGGATGCTGTGAGTATATGTTACATGCTTACCCCTTTCTCCTACAGACAGCCTTGTTTTTTGTGCATAATCTGGAATGGAGGGAAATGTGTGATTTTTAATGGTATTTTCTGGAGTGTACACTCCTGCAGGAGCTTTCCTTAACATTACTTGGAAGCTGGCTACATCAAGTTTGGAAGACTTCCTAGGTGTCTTTTGTGTGTTTTTATTTCAAAGGCCTTTTGTCAGGTTCTAATTGCTCATTCTATGGAGGGAAAAGGCAAAACACTCTGTCAGACAATTGGACTCTGTCCCTCAGTCTTCCTTTTCCTTGAAGAATCAGATGAGCTAACTGGCTTTCAATTCCCTTCCTTTAGGGAGAATGTAAAGTGGGAACTTTTTTATAACATTCTTTAGCAGTTTTTCTCTGTTGGTGGGACTGACAAGGCTGTCTTTATATCAACTT
Organism: Elephantulus edwardii; assembly: GCF_000299155.1. Taxonomy (NCBI): domain Eukaryota; kingdom Metazoa; phylum Chordata; class Mammalia; order Macroscelidea; family Macroscelididae; genus Elephantulus; species Elephantulus edwardii. Next base: position 7,318,183 of record NW_006399767.1, on the reverse strand, counting down.
AAAAGGAAATTTTTCTTCCAGTTGCTGCTAAAACTTTTTTGCAAATGCATCTCCATTGTTTTTTTTGGGGGGTGGTGGTGTCAATACTCTGTTATTTTAAAGCTTTCATTTCTTAAACTCTGAGAACAAAGTGCATCATAAAGAGTTACTCTAAAGGTATATATCTTTAAATGTCAGAATTCTAGCGAGCTTTTCCCTTGGAGTAAAGCAACTGCCTGCTCTATTCAGCTCTCTGAAATAATATTAAGCAGCAAGATTTTTGGTTAGGTGTTCGAATGCCATTTAACCTTGGTATTATGTGATTTTCAAGACCTCTTGGAATTTGAATCCAGATTCCAATTGTCAGGAAAATCCACTGAGCTACAAAGAATTGGCTGGGAGTCATCTGAAACATCCAAGGCTTAGATGTTTCTGATTCTAACAAATCTTTTATATCTCTCTTTCCTCCAAGGTTCTTTATGAAATACCTCATCAATGGCAAGGGAGAACGGGTAAGAAGGATTGAATAGATTTTACTATTTAGGCAAAAAAATATAAAATTTGGTATTAACATGTATAAGTAGTTTATTTAACCATATGTCTATACAGTGAGAAATTTAGTTATGCTAGTGGAGTAGACAGGACATATCATTCTGAAATCAGTCCATAAAGGAAAAAAACACATAAAGAAACACTTGTACTCCAAAATGTGGATCTCCAAATTCTACGTTCTTTGCCTCCTAACTAACCTTTCCAGACTGGTCATTCCCATGAGATAAGTGGGCAATGATGAGTGGTCAGTCTTATGAGATGGGATTGGCCAAGGAGTATGGGGTGAGATGACACTCAAGTTACCCAACTAGTGAGAATAGGTCCTCCCTCTCACCTGGGGCACAGTTCAAAGAGGAACACTTGGGGAAAGTGTACACCTGGTTTGCAAATACTCCCAGCTCAGCTCACCTTAGGGTGTTTTGCCCGAAGAGATCACCCTTTTGATACGTTCCTTTCCGACTGACTGCATTTCAGTTCCTGGGCTGGGCCTTGTTCAGTGTTGGCAGTTCCCATACCGGCTCTTGCTCAGCATGTTCGGGCAGGAGGGGAGAGTTTTACTTGGGTTGAGTCATCCCCTATCATCATAATTCATCTTAAACCTATCAGAAATGAGCTCCAGGACATAGCCCATCTGATTGTATTTCTGACTTCCAATTTGTCCAGAAACTCAGCTTTAGGTGCAAGAATGATTGGGCAGACAGAAGATGGTGTGCAGGACCTTAGGAATCTATTCAGGAAAGAGTAGTGGATGAGGTCTAATGTTTATGGTGATAATGTGGAATGAGACGGTTGCTCTGCAGCCATGCTGTTCCACACATGGCGGCACCAGCAGGCTACCAGTGGAGTCAGTTCAGACTTAGGGTGACTGTGTATGTGTCAGAATGGACCTGTGCTCCAGGATGTGTTCACTGGCTGAGATTTTGAAAGTAGACTACCAGGACTTTCTTCCAAGGCACCTGAGGACTTGAACCTTTCAGCTAGTAGCTGTGCTAACTTTGGCAACACCCAAGTTGGTCTACCATCATTTCTTGCTTAAATTAGATGAATCCTCATGATTCTTTTGCACATGTGGCTCTAGCCAGCACAAGAAAGAAGAAGTCAGCAATAGGAATTGGAGGGATATTTCTACTAGTTCAATGGCCAGGTTCCCAAATTATCAACAATTCCAAGTAAACACACTAGCCCAGCTAAGATAGAAAAGTTACCTTGTGATTTTAAAGCAAAAATTTTAGATGCTCATAATCTCCTCTGTAGGGCACATAATCTTCTTATTCACTCACCCAGCCACCAAATGTCTGCAAAATGTTAACATATTTGGCTGATAATAGGGAAGCTGGAGGCTCAGGTTCTCTGCAGGTTTCTTGGAAACAACTAAGTGATGATGCTTCTGGAAAGCCAGGGACTGAAAATCCTGTGCAGTTCAAGGGTCTACTCTGGTGTACCCGGGGTCCCTGTGAGATGAATCAATGCGATGACAACTGTTTGGTTCTGGTTATTACCTTCTTTATGGCCTGCTGGGTGCTCAGCATAGGGAAATGTCAGTTTCATTAGGTGTGGCCTAATTTTCTCAGACTCTGAGGCAAAGAGCACTAATTCTTCCGCTCTGTTGATCCCTTGAGATTAGAGTTTAGAGCTACAGGCAATGATGTTGGGAGATGTTTATTGCTGGCAAGTCACGGAGGAGGTAGAAGTAGATCCTAGATCCATTGCCTCAGAGACTACTGGGTCTGGCCACCTTTTTCTTTGTGTCTCCAACACTGGAAAAAGCCATGTTCTGACTATTTAAAATAATCACTATATTAAAGCTGAAGGACTGGCATCTTTAAGCAAGCCAGAAATGGTATTTGTAACCAAATGAGAAACCAAGCCGAAGGCTATTGACCCTTTTATAAGGATGCTCAAGAGAGAGGCCAGGCTGGGGATGTGGGAGGAGGAATGTAGGACCTGTTCCAATTATTTTTATAGGTCTTGAGAAGCTGCCATTCCGGATGGCTTGGTGCTTTTATCTCTGAAATAAGTCATCTTGCAGACACGCTGGGAACAAACTCTGGAGCTGCCCTTACTGGGTGGCTAGAGTAGAAACTGGAAGGAGTTTGCATGTAAGCAAATAGGCAACCCTTTGTTTATTACCAGAGGGAGCCATAGGGAAGAGTTTTATGCATTTCATTTTGTTCCACTTTTCAGTCTCCATTTCTGAGACTCTCCTGCATCCATCCCAATCTTCAGCTTGCCAGGCATTGCAGCAACCCATCTTGGCTTGCCTAGTCCCTCACCTTTTTTACCCAGGTTAATTCTGACTCATTTTGCAGATGACTTTACCTTGTGTTCAGCCTCCTGCCTTCAGGATTCACTAGGGCTGGACACTTACCCTCTGCCTGATGACTTATGGGCCACATGACTTCAAGCTCATGCCAAGAACTGGTATATGGGAGGTGCCCAGCAAACACCTCAGTCTATATAGTGTGTCTTCTCTGCCAGAAAACATTGTCATGGGACAGCTTTCTTAAATTATCCAAAACATTTTTGGTGATCAAGTAAATTTGGTAAAACCTAAGTGAAACCATGTTTTTTCACAGAAGATTTTTCAGAACCTTTAATATGCTGTGCATGTGTGTGTGTTTGTGTGTGTGTGTGAGAGAGAGAGAGAGAGAGGGAGAGAGAGAGAGAGAGAAAGAGAGAGAGAGAGAGAAAATAGTTTCCCAAGTTCATCTGATCATGACTTTGACTTTCATATGACCAGTGCACCATAGAAACCCATTTGGACACAATGCCTTGACCAAATACATAGACATGAACTCTCATATACTTTCTGTAGTTTTCTTGAATTTATATAAAACTTAAGTCATTGTATACATATGTTCTGCTGGAATACCATTTTCCCCCCATCTTCTTTTCTTTAGTTTTTGGTGCCTACTGCAAAAGTTGGTAAGAAAGTGGTGGACTCTATGTATCTATCAATCATGGGCATAAATACACATTGTTACAGCACTTTTCAGTCAGGAGTACTGCTTCCTTGTCTTTATTTCCCACACTGGGTTCCAGGACATTGATTGAAATAGCTGGAGAGAATACTTTCAGTTTAAGATGTATTTTAGCCACCATATCCAGAGAGTTTTCTGGAATTGGGGACTTCATGAAGACATTCAATGTGGTCAAGAATTACTGGATACACTGTAGAAATAGGAATCTAGGAATCAATGAATGGGACACAGAGGTTTTAGGCATAGTACAAATCTGGATTCTTCATAGAGGATAAAATCTTGTATTGGCTTTTCAGGAAGAAATAGTAAACTGCCTTCCAGGTCAGTCTACTTGACCGAATTTATGTCTGAAAGCTGCTTCTAGTTGTTACCAGCATTTTCCTGGTGTTCTCTCTACAATACCCATGTTTCTTGTCACATATCATTTAGTAAATCTTTTTAATTCTTTCCCTCTCCCTTTTAAGACACAATTACTGAACATATACTGTATGCAGACATTATGCTAGGTGTCAGAGAGGCACTTTATTAATACTAGTATTTACAAAAATTTTTAAGCTTGGAATTATTCTAAGTCAAAACTCATCCTGTCACAATTTTCATAAGCTAGTAACTAGCTCAATCAGTTTTCAACATATTCATATATATATTTTATTTATTAATACATGTTTTTTGAAATGTGGTATATAATTATGTAAAAAAAAAGCATCAATAGGATAACACATTTTCCTTAGTTTTTTTATCAGTGGTTTATCTAAGTGTGGTTCTTTCTTTCTACAGTATGAACATTAACCACTGACTGAATTATTCTAGGAGTGCCTCTTTCTACTTTTTATTTCCTATTCTCAGGACTTATAGCTCTGCTTCTTGTTTATTCTTTTCACCTAAGCCACATCTGTTCTCAGGAGTGAAATCATTCTCAGGTGGGAAGAGAAGCAATCCAACTGCGACCACCCTAAAAACATCTCTGATACTTCCCACCAGTCAAATATGGAGAAAAAAAAGAATGCTATGCACTTTCTTGACTTATAAGGTCTCAATATATAGGAATCAAAACGATATATATATTTGAGAAAGTGCAGCTAGAATGCACCATGGGGGCAAAAATGACAAAGCTTTGACTCACATACTTTGCTATTTGGGGCATGTTGCTAGGAGAGTCTATTCTTTAGAGAGGGAGAACCATCATGCTTGGAAAGGCAGAGGGTCAGTGAGACAGAGGAAGACCCTCAGTCAGTTAGATTGACATGGTAACTGCAGCAGTGGGCTCGAGTGTGTCAGAGATGATGAGAATGACATACGATATGAGTGCAAATACTTGACTCAATAGCACACAACAACAACATCAACTCTCTCTCTCTCTATATATAGATATGTTGTTGTTATGCGCCGTCGAGTCGTTTCCGTCTCATAGCGACCCTATGCACAACAGCCCTAAACCCTGCTCTATCCTGTGCCAACCGCACCACCGCTGACACACCCATCCCGATTACCCCAGTCAC